>NC_043708.1:42925812-43074923 GCF_006229205.1 Suricata suricatta
CATGTGCTCCTATGCATCAGCATTTCTGTCTCTCTTGGGTAAATCCCCAGCAATGCTATTGCTGGGTCATAAGGGAGTTCTATGGATAGTTTTTTGAGGAACCTCCACACTGTTTTCCAGAGCGGCTGCACCAGTTTACATTGCCACCAACAGTGTAAAGGGTGCCCATCTCTCCACACCCTCTCCAACATCTGTAGTCTCTTGCTTTGTTCATTTTAGCCACTCTGACTGGTGTGAGGTGGTATCTCAGTGTGGTTTTGATTTGTGTTTCCCTGATGATGAGTGATGTTGAGCATCGTTTCATGTGCCTGTAGGCCATCTGGGTGTCCTCTTTGGAGAAGTGTCTGTTCATGTCTTCTGCCCATTTCTTCACTGGGTTATTTGTTTTGTGGGTGTGAAGTTTGGTGAGTTCCTTGTACATTTTTGATATTAGCCCTTTATCAGATATGTCATTTGCAACTATCTTTTCCTATTCTGTCGGTTGCCTATTAGTTTTCTTGATTGTTTCACTACAGCTTTGTAATACAACTTGAAGTCCAGAATTGTGATGCCTTCACCTTTGCTTTGCCTTTTCAAGTTTGTTTTGGCTATTGTTTTTTTGTGGTCTATACAAATTTTCAGACTCTTTGATTTAGCTCTGTAAAAATTCCTGCTGGTATTTTGGTAGGGATTACATTAAATGTATAGATTGCTTTGGGGAGTATATACATTTTAACAATATTTGTTTTTCCAATCCATGAGCATGGAATATCTTTCCATTTCTTTGTGTCATCTTCAGTTTCTTTTCTCAGTGTTTTATAGTTTTCAGAGTACAGGTCTTTCACCTCTTTGATTGGGTTTATTCCTAGGTATCTTATTATTTTTGTTGCAATTGTAAATGGAATTATTTTCTCATTTTCTTTTCCTGCTGCTTCATTATTGTTATTTAGAAATCCAACAGATTTCTGTATGTTGATTTTGTATGTGAAGCCCTCTGGTCCTGGACTTTTGTTTGTTGGGAGTTTTTTGATTACTAATTCAATTTCTTTGCTGGTAATTTTTATCTCCATCTTGAAGATGAGAAAGCTGAGGTACAGAGTCTACGATATGATCAAGATCATAACATAGACCAAGTGGAAAGTCTGTCAGGGTCTGAAAAATAAGTATTTGGAAATGGGATATTTTCCATTCAATAAAATGAGGCAAAGAACACAACAGAAGGAACTAAAGAATGGAAGGAAGGAAGGAAAAAAGGAAAGAAGGAAACAAGGAAAGAGGGAGGGGGCAGGATGGGAAGGAGAGATATGGAAGGAAGAAAAAAGAAAATGCTGCCAAGAGCAGGTCACCAAAAGTTGGTAGGTTTTGAAGTTGAAAGGGGTCATTCAGAAATGAAAAGGGTAATTGACCACAAGGTGAAATCATCTCTGAGCGAACAAAGGAGGAGAGTTGCTCTGTGGATTCTTGTTTTCAATACTAAGGAACAGTTTTCCTATCTCAGACGGAATTGTGTCTGGCTAATAGTATATATGAGAAAGCCTCTATATCTACTTGACCTGTGTCTTGCAGCTTTTGAGTTTTGGGCTAGAGGAGGAAGGGATTTTTGTTAAAAAAATGGCATAAGGACAGAGGACTAAGGAGAGGATGTTGGAACCAGTCTCAGTAGTCCAACCCCTTTGGCTGGGGTAGAGTCCCAGGGAGAAAGAATGGGACTGTCTTTGTGAAAGAAGAGCCCAGGGACCAGAAAGAATCCTCCTGTGGGAGGAGCTATTCTTTCTCCTTAGGCATATACCCTGGGGCCATGCTGGCTCTCCTAGGCTTTCCAGAGCAGATTCCTGGGACAGATATTAGGGTTCTCACTAGGTTCTCTAGTGTCACTGGGAGTTCCCTCCAGGAGATAGTGGACATTTCCCAAGGGATGGGGTAGATATTGTCGCTGACGGGCTGGCACTCTACTTTCTTCAGCAGAAGAACTGAGCAGGGGAGAGGTGGCTCATGTAAGAACAAGCCTATGGGGAGCTTATAAATAGCCTGAGTGGGACAAAGGAGGCCTTGTTAGAACTGGCCAGCTGGTGGTAATCATGTAACCTGGTGATACAATTACACATGTTCTATGTTTTGGGTAATGACTTCCCTCAGTAAACCAAATTGGTAATGTAGTATTGTGGTATAATCTCATGAATACAATGGGATTGAAGGTTGGAAATTAACGAAAAGTCCAAGTCACAGTTTGCCAAAAAATATATAGGTATATTTAGATATTCATAGTGTATATGTATAATATATAATTTATCCATCTATAAACAATGCTAAAAATAAGATATTTTTAAATATTTTATTTTATTTTTTGAGAGAGAAAATAAGCATATTTTATTTTTTGAGAGAGAGACAGAGGAGAGAGAGAGAATCTGAGGCAGGCTCCCCACTCAGTGCAGAGCCCAGCTCGGGGCTTGATCCCATGACAGTGAGATCATGACCGGAGCCGAAATCAAGAGTCAAATGCTTAACTGATTGGACCACCCAGGCGCCCCTATACTTTAAAATTTTTTAAATAAATTTATTTGGGGAACCTGGGTGGCTCAGTTGGTTAAGCATCCGACTTTGGCTCAGGTCATGATCTCACAGTTTCTGAGTTCTAGCTCCACATCTGGCTTCACTCTGGCAGCTCTGAGCCTGCTTTGGATTCTCTGTCTCCCTCTCTCTCTGCCTGTCCCCTGCTCGCACTCTCTCTCTCAAAAATAAATAAACAAACGTTTAAAAAAAACTTTAGAGGCACCTGGGTGGCTCAGTCAATTGAGCATCAGACTTCAGCTCAGGTCATGATCTCACAGTTCATAGGTTCAGGCCCTGAGTTGGGCTCTGTGCTGATAGCGCAGTGCCTGGAGCCTCCTTTGGATTCTGTGTGTGTGTGTGTGTCTCTCTCTCTGTCCCTTACCCACTCACACTATATCTCTCTTTCTCTCTCAAAAAATAAACAAACTAACTAAATAAACATTTATTGAGTGTAAGATTTATAATAGGTTGCAATGTTCTTATAAACTTAGAAATTATGTCAAGCAACCCAAGTAGACTTCTAATGTGGGCTATTTGGGATTTTATGATGTCCAAGAACAATGGATATGTGATGTGTATAAAGCTGTGTTGCTATGAAGGAAATTGAAGGAAGCAAACATTTAAATTTAGAATTTACCTTAGACTGTCCTGCCTACTATTCTCCCCCTAACTAACCGACCCTGGCCACAAGGGCCCACTAGCTCTTCCTCCTTGATCACAAGACTCACTACAATGCAGCATCCTTCACAGATGGTTCCCTATGTCTGGGGTTCTCTTGTCTCATTTTCTGCTCTCACTTTTTTCAAGTCTCTGCTCAAATGTCACCTCATCTCAGAGTCTACTACTGTATCACTCTATGTAAAATCACATCTCAAACTTACCCTAGTCCCTCATGCTGCTGACCCCCCCTTTACCCTGCTCTAACTTTTCTTCTTTTCATGATATCTATCATTTTCCAGCATGCTATACAATTTGCTTGTTTCTTATGTCTGCTAGTTATTGTTGGTTCTCTGTGTCATTCTTCCATCCTCTCCCTGACTGCAGCTATTCACTGTTTGCTGTGTGATTCACTGATGGATCAGAGTGACACATAGTAGGCACTCGATATTTGCTAAATGAAGAATTCATAGTGTGGGCTGTAGAGAAAAATCTGTGGCTATTTCATTTTATCGCTTTTAATACTGCTCTCTTTAGTTAACTATTTAATGGTCTTTAAAAATGATCTTAAGGAAACTTTTATGATTTCAATTAATAGGTTGCTATGTTTGTAAAATACAAAAAATTATATATATTTCCCAGGGAACTAATTAAGAATTGACCACTTATTTTGGATAAATCAACCTAGTCTCAAAGCAACTTCATTATGAAGCAGTTATCAGTCAAACCTTTCATACATTTTGCAAAGGAAATTCAAATTATGTATATTCTCCTTTTCACTTCATCTTGTCTTTTTGTTGGAAGAAATCGATAAGTATTATTGTCTCATTTTTACTGTCAGGGTAAATGATTGACTTATTCAAGCTCATCCAGGTCTAAGGAAGAAAATCTAGAAGTCATGACTTCTAGAAAACACTGAGCAAAGAATCCTTGCAGGGACTGGCTTATGTAAACTAGGGAGAAGACCAGGTATAATTTGGCTCCCAAATAATTCCTGTATTCCCTGAAATAACCAACTATTTAATAACTTCTGTAAAGGGAAATTATTTCTTTTTCTTTTTTTTTAAACGTTTATTTATTTTTGACAGAGCACAAGCAGGGGAGGGGCAGAGAGAGAGGGAGACACAGAACCTGAAGCAGGCTCCAGGCTCTGAGCTGTCAGCACAGAGCCTGATGCGGGGCTAGAACCCACGGACTGCAAGATCATGACCTGAGCCAAAGTTAGCTAATTGACCAACTGAGCCACCAAAAGGAAATTATTTCATCCAGCTTTCACCACAGAAGGAAAATGTCCACATGAAAAACTCACTTGATGGACTTGAAAAGATGTCTTGGTGTCGTCTAGGATGAATCTGAAACTACTTTAGTGGCTGGCACTATTCTTGCAGTGCTGTGTCCTCTAGGCTTGCACAGAGGAGTCACTGTGTGCTGGGGATGACTCACTGTATGGGGAAGAATTGGTTATGAAAATATAGTCCTTTCTATGAAGAGGGAATCTGGCAGCCAGATTTGAATGGGTCATCCATAGTAAATGACTAACTAATGGATATTAAAAAAGAGTTAACCCACAGGAATGGCCTTTGTCTCTTTAAGAAAGTGAGTAAACATATAAATCTTAAGACTTTGAGTCATGAGCCATGTGGCCAGGCAATGCACCACTTCCCTTAAGAGGTTAGCTGCTGGTACTAAGAAAAAGGGATAGCCAAAGAGTTGTTATAGAGACAAAGGATGAGTCACCCTCTTGCCTTTCTTTCTGGTTATCTTGAGTCATTTCAGAGATAGATAAAGCTAGTGCCTTGCTACTTAGTGGGCTTACATCTAATGTTGGGATCAGACATCCTTTTGGCTTCACCTCCTTACTCACATGTCCCCTTTTGGTGCTGATTTGATGCTTCTTAAAACTAACAAAAGGATTCTGCTGTGATCAGGGTGTGCCCAGGGTATTTATAACTTCTATACATGCAGTAAAAAGGACTCATTAGTACCCAACCTGAAGTCTATACAAACTCTTCCAACCTAAGAGCATCTGGGTGGCTCAGTCATTTGTCCAACTCTTGATTTTAGCTCAGGTGGTGATCACAGGGTTGAGCGATGGAGTCCTGTGTCGGACTCCGTGCTGAGTGTAGAGAGTGCTTGAGATTCTTTCTCTCTTTCTTCCTCTGCCCCTCTCTCTGGCTCTCTCTCTAAAAAAAAAAAATGTGTCTAATAAAATCACAAAAATATCAATGAGTAATTTCTAAGTACAGACCTCTGTGCTGTTTGAAATCAGGGACAAGCCCAGTATTAATCCTCAAGCAGTAGGCTGTCTGATTTCTACAGGCAGAAATTTTAGGACCATGATGCAAAAGCAAGAGCTCTAGGAGAGGCAGCTCTCCAGGATGGGGAGGCTCAAACAACAGATTCATATTCTCCCAGTTTTAGAAGCTGGAAGGATGAGATAAAGGTGTCTGCATGCTTGGTTTCTTCTGAATGGCTTCTCTCTGGGACTTCTAGATAGCTGTCTCCTCCCTGTGTCCTCACATGGTCTTTCCCCTGTACGCGTCTTTGTCCAAATTTCCTCTTCTTATAAGGATGCCACTCATATTGGAGTAGGGCCCACCTTAATGACCTAATTTTAACTTAATTACCTCTTTAAAGACTTATCTCCAAATATAGTCAATCTGAGATACCGAGGGTTAGGATTTCAACTTATAGAATTTGGGAGACATACTTTGGCCCACAACAGAGAGCAGATGGGAAGGAATGGGGAGAGGACAATTGTTATTTTAGCTGTCGTGGTCAAGGAACATTCCTCCAAGGAGGTCATGTTTGCACCAAGGTAACGAGAAGGGGGCAGCCATGTAAAGAAGTGAGGAAAGAGGGGACAGCAAGACCAACGACACTGAGAATGCAGCAGACAAGGGCTGGAATAGACATCTATTGCACGTCTCCTGCCCCGGAAGCCCTCTCCTTGCCCTCCTCACAGGCGGCTCCCAGCAGCTATGTTAGCACCTCATGACCTCTCCCCTGAGGTTAATAGAATCAGGAGTGAACTATTGAAACAAGCTGAACACTTGGAGTCTCTGACCCGGGAGCTGGGATTTCAGCCCGTGAGAGACCATCAGTCACTTGGTATGTGTGGCTGTGAGACAAGACACATGGAAAGATCTAAAGTACTTCAACTCCTGGTTCCAGGCCTTTTCAGAGACCTACTCTCATTTCTGCATTTGGATTTTCTATGTCACTCTTGCCACCACCCCACCACCCCATGGCTTTTAGAATTGTTTTTTCTTCTTAGGCTTCCTGGAACTGGCTTCTGTCACATGCCACCAAGTCACACCCTAACACAGAATGTAGGCCCTCAGGGGCCTCCCTGAAGAGTTGGGGCGTTGATTGTGGAAGCCTACATCCTCCTTGTATGCTGCTCGGAGTCGTGCTAGAGAGAACTGGCTTTTAGTGATGTCACCCTAGCTACTGCTCTTTGACTCCTGTTCCAGAATGTCTCTACTTGAATGTGACGGTGCCCACCCAGGGGCATGGGAAACACTCTAGTACTGGAAAGTCTTTTCTGGAAACTCAACCTTGGCTGCACTTTCTCTATTAGGCAGCCTGTCCACTGTCAGCTCAGGCTTGCTCAGATCCACAATTTTCTGGTCTTCATCCCTAACAAATCCCCAGGAATCCTGGTCTCCATCATGCTATATTCTGCTTCCTGCCCATTCCTCAGCAGAGTCTTTCCTCCTCTCTCCCCCACAAATCATTCTTTCCCTCACAAAAAAATACATTGCTTGCTTTATATGGATTTCCCATATAAATCATCTATGGGCCTTTACTAAAGCTAAAAACAGTCAAAACACTGGCTGCAAGCTCTCCAACACACTAGCCGTCTAGGTTGGAGAAAGCAGAGGTGAGGAGGCCAGCTGGAAAGTGTGTCTGACCCTGTTGATAGACATCGCCTCCCTGAAGCCCTCAGTGCAAACAGAACTCTGGGCATTGCTGGGCTGTGGCAGGGTGGGGCAGAGCAGGACTGACAGGCTTTTGCAGAGATTCATTGGCAACATGCTGTGCATATTTTCAATGCATCTGCTAGTCAGCAACCATAAATATCTCTGTGGAATGAACTGGGGAGATCTGGTTTGTGCAGAAAATAGGAGAATGTGAAGGAGGATTTTCCCCTTTCTGAACTTTTGAAGGGCATGCCATGTACTCTGAATGCACAAGGTCAGAATCAAGGTCATGAACCTTGAAGAGAAGCTCAGAGGCACCTAGTTACAGCTGACTGTTTACTATAAACTGTGGAAGTCTATTGCCCACAAAAGCACATTCTAAATCATATCCAGAGCATGAAGCAGCAAATGGTGATAGATACTTCTCAGAGGAAGGCTAATTCCTTCTAATCCAAGTTGTAAGTCAAAGCTCTCCAAATCCCTTATTATCATTAGCTATAGTAACTATGAGCATGGGACACTCAGAGCTACCTGCCCATGATCCCATAGGAGTAAATGTCAAGGGTCTTACAATTAAATAGGAAGCTTCTGTTTGTTCTACATCTAGCACTGAACTGGTGGTGAAATAGGAATTAGGCCATGAAACGTACAGTTTGTGTTTATAGAGATGAGAGTGGGCATTATAACACTGAAGTTAATAAAAGCCCTTCCTGGGGGTAACGAAAAAGAGCTGAGGGATTGATTCCTGGTGATGTCCTCGTACAAGAGCAAGAAAAGTCAACTGGTATAGCATTCCAGGAGATTAACTGTTATTTATTACCTCCCTTCCAGATAAACAACAGTTTCAACTATAACTGTTATCACTACCCACTGCTCATCCTGCCTCTGAGGCCAACTTGTGCATCACGTCATCAGTCAGGCATAACACATCTACTTTAGAGGACACACAGGTAAGACATGTTCCCTGCCCTCAGGGAAGTCCCGACTGTTGGCTCTAACACCCACATGCATACCTAGCGCATGATGTGAGGACTACTGGAGCAAAGGAACATGGCCCATGCTGTAGGAGGGCAGAGCAAGGGACAAGGTATTCTTCCGGGCAGTGCAAAAGGTGGGGCGAGGCCAGTAGAAACAGCCTGAACAGATCCACTGAGGACTGAGTGTGCCCATGCGGGAGCAGCCACTGGGGAGAACACTTACGTTGGGTTTACTGTATGCCAGAGCTCTGCCAGGCGCCTTCTATTACTTAACTCCTTTCATCCTCACAACAACCCTATTTTCTCTCATTTTGCTGATAAGGAAGGAGACTGAGGCTCAGAAAGTCAAACTTGCTGAGAGTCGTATAACTAGGAAGTGGCTGATGTGAGGTTTGAGTCCGTCCTGTGAACCGTGATGGTATTCTGTGCTGCCTGTGAGAGTACAGGGGCATGTGGGGGGAGGTGGGTGCGCTCCAGTCAGATTCTGAATGTCCATTAATGCCGTATACTTTATTATTTCCTTATTTTTTTAAGTTTATTTTGAGAGAGAAAGAGCGAGCAGGGGAGGGGCAGAGAGAGAGAGAAAGAATCCCAAGCAGGCTCTGCATTGCCAGCACAGAGTCCAATGCGGGGCTCAAACTCATGAACCATGAGATCATGACTGAAACCAAGAGTTGGGTGCTTAACCAACTGAGCCACCCAGGCGCCCTAAAGGTACCCTCTTTAAACAGACATGATTAGATAGTTCTTTGTTTTAGAAGAATAAAGCACAGGCTGGTTGAATGATGAATCAGGGAAAAGAGAGGCTATTAGGAGACAAGGAGGCATAAAAGAGTATTGTAAGACTCTGAGAGCATCCAGAGCAGTGGCAATGGGAGCAGAGAGAGGTTATCTCCATTTGTTTACCAAAGAAGGTTTAGAGCTGGGTGGCGAATACCTGGTGTGTGCACCACCACCCACAGCAGAGCCAGTAACTGAGGCCAGATGCATGCGGTCAGAGGCTGCCTCAGAATCCTTCTCAACACAGTGCTCTCAACATCGTAGCAGCAATTACTAACCGATCAGAGCCGTACACTAGATGAAACCTACTTGCCATCCCTTGGCAGGACAGACATTTCAGGTGTGAACTCACTCATAGGACTCAGTGGCACGTGGAATGCCTGAATAAGGAAAAGATAACTTGGAGGCTTCTGACTTGGGCACCTGAATGGAAAGTGAACTTATTGGTTCTGGCAGAGAACAAAGGAGAAACGCGTTGGGAGGGAAAACCATGAACTTTGTTTTGTAGATACTCAGAACTCAAATCCAAGATACTCAAATATTCCTTGTGAGGTATGGTGCTTGCCTAAGATTCGCTCTCTCTCACACAAGAAAGAAAGAAAGACAGAGAGAAAGAGAAAGAGAGAAATAAAGAGAAAGTATCACGGAGGTGTGGAAAGTGAATGCCCTCTCCTAGAATGGGTAGAATGGAAAAGGGCTAAGAATGGAACCGTGGGAACCCCAGTCCCTCAGCATTGTAAGGAGGAAGAAGAGAGCACGGTCTGATAAGGAAAGAACATTAGCAGATGGAGGTAGTCAGGGGTGTTAGACACCGAGGAGAGGTCTAGAGCAATGATGAAAGTTGCAATGAGGATTCGGTCATGGGGAGATCCTTGTTGCCAATATTGAGAGAACATTTTCAGTACCATGGGTTTCATGGGAACCAACTTATGCCGTTCGGTGGCTAAAAAGAAGGTGAGGAATATAAAACTATTCTGTCAAGAGGTCTGAAGGCAGGGTTAAGGGATTAAACCAGAGCATGAGCAGGAACGATCAAGTGAATAGGGAGAGATGGAAGTTGGAGAAAAGAGGCAACAGGTGCACATGGAAACAAGAAGATATGAATTAAGAACAAGGAGGAGTTCTTGGAAAGAACAGACATTTATCACAGAGTGTAATTTTACATTTATTGGTGTGATTCTTACCACTAGTCCAAGGCTCTTTTTTGGTCACTATTTTATCCTCAGGGCCAAGTAAAACACCAGCCACTGAATAAATACATGCTGAATAGAGTGAGTAAATGGCTGGATGACATTGGTTCTTCTTAGACCTGAAGGAAAGAGTCAGTGGGCTAATGTTCTTGGTAGCAAGGGATGGAGAAAATCATTTTTAGCTGCTGATAAATGAATTCAGCAGAATTCATATAAAAGCTATACCAGAATTTTTACTTTTTTTTTCAAAGCTGATTTATTTTTTTGAGATGATCCAAAGTGGGCTCCACGTTGGCAGCAGGCTTGAACTCACAAACCATGAAATCATGACCTGAGCCAAAGGCAGATGCGTAACTGACTGAGCCACTCAGGTGCCCTCAGAATTTTCACTTTTAAAGGCAAAAAAAGAGAGGGAAGGCAATGGTCATTATGTCCTTTATAAATGCACACTAAAAGTTGTGTGAGGATTTGTGACATCAGTAATTAATGATGGAAGTGATACTTCCTTTATAGTTTTCTCTTATTTCAAGAACTAATACCCAAGGCACACCTCGGTTGAGCATCGTGCTTTAGCTCAGATCATGATCTCATGGCTTATGAATTCAAACCCCATGTTGGGGTTTGTGCTAACAGCTCAGAGCCTGAAGCCTGCTTCAGATTCTGTGTCTCCCTCTCTCTCTGCCCTCCCCTGCTCATGCTATGTCTCTCACTCTCAGAAATAAAGAAATATTTTTAAAAATTTTTTAAAACAACAAGAACAAACACCCAAGATATATACAGAGTAACCAGCTCTGATTTCTAGCATTTATCTGATCAGCAGAAGCTTTCTTCTTTTTTTTAATGGTTTTTTAAAAATTATTTATTTTTGAGAGACAGAGAGAGACAGTGTGAGCAGGGGAGGGTCAGAGAGAGACGGAGATACAGAATCTGAAGCAGGCTCCAGGCTCTGAGCTAGCTGTCAGCACAGAGGCTGATGCGGGGCTCGAACCCACGAACCATGAGATCATGACCTGAGCCGAAGCCGGCCGCTTAACCGACTGAGCCACCCAGGCGCCCAGAAGAATCGTTCTAGAATAAATATGCTTAGAAGAGCACTACTTTTTAAAATATAAGAATGATCAAGTTTGGGGGAAAAAAAATGTTCCTTTTGCTTGTGTCTTTTTTTCTCCTTGGGATTAAAAAAAAATTTTTTTTTAATGCTTTTCCTTTGCCATAGCCTGTGAGGAAACACAATTATACAGTTGTTTGCCAAAAAACACAATAGTGGCAGTGACATCATCAATTTGTGCCTCTTTATAATTAAATGAGATTGATATGAAAATATTTTTATTTCTTTAATGATATTATAAATTCTATGTTATTCCTTCTGCTCTTTCTCATCTGCTTATCTGCTTTTTCTGAAGGGTGGACACTTTTACACATCAATCATTTCCAGGCTCCTGAGTTTTTTTAGACAGCTCTCTTTAACTGCATCATTGCCTGTTTCTCACCACCTCTGTATATTTTCAAATGTCAGGGAATTCTGGGGCAGGAATCAGTAGCACCTCAAGGACTCAGAGCAGGCCCTGGGCCTCAGACTTTCCACTTCTAGAAGGGATACAACCCCTGTTCTTTATGGGGATTGTATGGCTGAGTGCTAACTCCTTTATTCTCTTGAAACAGGTATGAAATTCTTAGAGGAAAAGTCTGAGTAAGGAAAACCCAGCAAGGTTTTGACTCGAAGTCAGTTGGCCTTGCAGAGATCTTTAGCTTCAGTGCCCCCAAAGCTCCAGCTTTAGTCCTGCTGAAGCTGGGGAAGAAGCAGAGTCCAAATAAATGGATCACTCAATTATTGCTCCCCAAAGCCAATATCCTGTAGAGCAGATATATTAATGCTTTGGGTTAGGTCTCTTTGGGTGTTTGTTTTTAATATATGTATTTTAATGTTTATTTATTTTTGAGAGGGAGAGAGAGACAGAGCGTGGGCAGGGGAGGAGAAAAGAGGAAGACACAGAATCAGAAGCAGGCTCCAGGCTCTGAGCTGTCAGCACAGAGCCCGACACAGGACTTGAACTCATGAAGTGTGAGATCATGGCCTGAGCCAAAGTCTGACGCTTAACCAACTGAACCACTCAGGTGCCCTTCTTTGGATATTTTTTAAAAGAGGGTGCTGACACTTTCCCCATATTATCACAGTGGAAATCAAATCATGTGCTTCTGTGTTTGGACATCAGGGCACCTCCTATTCCTCGCTCAGTGGGTTTAGAATTGTTGTTAATGTGCCCAAGCAAGAGTCTTTCTGGGAAAATCCCTTCTTGTCCTGCTGCTACAGGTAAGCATGTCCAAGCATTTAGAAATAGGGCGTTCTCACAATTTTAGTACATGTGGGGAAATCACAGATGGAACTCAAGCCAAGAGGCACGGTTTATTGACTGAGTTGGCAGCTAACGCTCTCACCACCCCAGAGACTTGCCTCAGACAAGTATGAAGTCTTGAATCTGGGTGTAGCCCCTCCGGGAAGATGAAAGCTCCAGTCTTGATTTGAAGTCGAAGGGAGCCTGGGCAGTTGAATGGAAGCGGTGGATATTCTGGCTTTAGTCAAAGCCATAATGATCCGCAGTTCAGTCCTCTGTGCACTAGGGCCTGGAAGGAGAGACGGGAGCACTCTGGGGGGGATTAGGGGCAATTCCATATTTATATTCAGGCCCTATATTCATAAAGAGCTTAAATTTTACCTTTTATGCGATCTGCAAGTGAGTTTATGAATTTAGACACAAAGTTACACTTTCAGGAGGAGAAAAAAGACAAGGTTCATTATATTATTTTAATTTTAAAAGCACATAGTATTTAAAAAATACTATGATTTTGGGGCACCTGGATGGCTGTCAGTTAAGTGTCAGACTTTGGCTCGGGTCATGATCTCATGATTTGTGGGTTTGAGCCTCATGTCAGGCTTTGTGCTGACAGCTTAGTGCCTGAAGCCTGCTTCAGATTCTGTGTCTCCCTCCCTCTCTGCTCCTACCCCGCTTATGTTCACACACACACTCTCTCTCAAAAAAAATTTTTTTTAATAATCCAATTTTATTTTTATTTCTTTACTTTCTAAGTAGGCTTCACATCCAATGTGGAACTTGAACTCACAACCCTGAGATTGAGTTGCATGCTCTATTGACTGAGCCAGCCGGGTGCCCCAATATATTCCAATTTTAAAATTTGATTAGCCCTGTGCACAATTTTTTTAGTATATCCACAGCCTCAAAAGTAGATCTGATCTGCCTTCCATCTGTCTTACTGCTAGCAAAGGGGCTTTAAGTGTGGACTGAATAACTAGGAGCCATATACATTCTAAATAATACAGGCATATGGAGAGTTTACCAAGAGAAATAGTTCTCCATCCTTTTCCTGGCAGTCACACATCCCCTGTTCACCTCCAGGAGTGTGTTGGCCACAGGAGCTTCTCCTTCCTGTGTCAGGGCTGCCAGAATGACACTGGGGTCCACACAGATCCCAGCAGCATGAAACTTAGCTTCCTCCCGATACTTCCTTCCTTGAGTGGCTCCACCCATCTACCAAGCACTGTGGGTGGTGGGAAGAGCAAGATATTAATGGTATATCTGGAAGAGAGCACATGAAAAGAGACATAATAATAGTGCTGGTTTCTCCCTCTGTGTGAGGGGAAACAAATCTGATGAGGATTTATAGTTCATGTTTTGCCACAGAGCTGAGCTCTCACTATCCCCCAGGCCTTTGAGATGAAAGACGGCAGTAACGCTTATTTCTCCCTTGGCTGTTCAAACATCATCAGTCACTGAGGCTGCACCTCAAGCCTTTCATCTAGAAATACATTGAGGTTAATGAGTTCAGAGTATCAAAATAATCAGCCACAGAGCTTTGGTGTTCAGGCCTTTCAATTAAACAGTGTAAGGCCAGGACACCAAATATCCCCAGTGAAAATAGACAAACAGGCAGCGATATCTTGGGGTGGGGGTGGGGTGATATGAATGATAATCTCTTTTTAATTCAGTCCAACAAATATTTATCTAGGCTTACTCTGGGTGAGCACTGTGCTGGGTCCCAGGAGGAGAAAGAATTTGCATCTTATCCTCAGAGACTTTGGCAGGAGTTTGGTGTTGTGTAGACTTCAGGCTTTGAAGTCACTGAGCCCAGTGTGTAAAGGTGCTTGACGGAGAAACTGTCACATACAGGACATGAGTAAAGCATGATTCCTTTTCTTTTGTGCCAGAAGCTTTGCTCTCAGGAGCCGTCACAAGGACTGGCTGCCTGCTCCTGAACCCCAAGTCCTGGCTGCGTCTCTGCACTGCCGTGCCAGAGCTGGCAGAAGCCAGGCACCTTTTCGGCCATTTGCTCAACTCTGCTCCTTATACTTCAACCCTCTGTGTTCCTTCTGCTCTCCAAGATGCCTATCTGCAGCCAAAGCTGAACCTCCTAGATGCACTTCCCTGGATTTCTCAGATCCATCCCTGGTCTGGCCTATCCTGATACCACCTGGCCTGTCCTAATATACCTCTGGGCTATGTCAGTTTTACTATTGAAATAACCTCTGATATCTCCAGCTCCAGGCAAGTCAGTCTTCTTAAACCTTACCTTTGATTATGTCCAAACCTGCTCTGAAACCATCCATGACTCCCATGGCTTTTAAATTCAAATGAAACCTCAGCCTGAGGGTTCTTAGCTTGGCATGATGTAGCCTAGCCCACATTTTAAGTTTCATCTTTCTTCCCACCAGTGTGTAACATACCAGCCTTAGTGGCTCTACTTTTAATGGACTAATTGCATTCCTTGAATATATTCTGGCCTTTCCTTCTTGTGTTCTTTGCTCTTGTTAAACTTTGATGGGATTTCAGCATAGTTAGAGGGAGTTGAAAAAAGATGATTTAAGGAGCATGAACAAATACATAGATGGGGGTGAGGGAGTAGAGACAAAGAGGAAACATGTCTGGCTACTAGATATTGGGAACTTAGAATTCCAAAATCATGGCTCCTAGAGAGGAAACTAAATGGATCATCTGGTCTACCCCTGGCCTTTAGGCTGGAAAAATATTTTTGTTTCCATTCTATAAATTAGACCACCAAGGCCCAGAGATACAAATGGAGGTAAGGGGGGAAAATGTTTAGACAGACAAATTGGGGTCATCCTATAGAATTCTTTAAAGCCAGATTAAAATTTATAGTAAATTCAGTCACTGATGGAAACTATGGAAAGCTTTCACTGGAGCAATGACATAATTAGAACTATTTGGGGCAGTGTTTTCAAACTGTGGGATATGGCCCATTAGTGGGTCACAGTGTCAATTTCTTGGGTCATAAATTTTAAAAATGTCAGAGTACAGTATTGCTTTGTAAGTTGTGTATGTGTGTACTGGG
Source organism: Suricata suricatta (assembly GCF_006229205.1). Lineage (NCBI taxonomy): Eukaryota > Metazoa > Chordata > Mammalia > Carnivora > Herpestidae > Suricata > Suricata suricatta. The sequence continues at coordinate 42,941,236 of NC_043708.1, forward strand.
TTGTGAAGTAAAATATATTTCTTATGGAGTGTCATGGCTGAAAAAGTTTTAAAGCCCCAGTTTTTGGAAGATTTGTCAGGTGGCAAATCATAGGCTGAATTATAGGTGCAAGGGAGGAGACGAGGCAGGGAATTCTAGTTGGGATGCTATTGTCATAGCAACTGGGCAGAAAGAAGGATTTAAAAGGGATGGAGAAGCCATGAGGAGGGAAAGGAGGGGAAAGCATGAATGATTCTGTGGGGTAAGAGTCTTAGGATGAAAGGATTAGAATTGTGGAGGCTCCAAGGGAGGGGAAAAAACAGTCAGGGTTGACTGAAAGTCACATTCAGGTACTTGGGAAAATGCTGGTGCCCACATCCAAGGAGGGAAGTTGGGTGAAGGAGCTGGTCTGAGGACCAATGTGAAAGAGATGGAAAGACACACAACCACCACCAGGTAATGGATCAGTCAGGTTCCCAGCAGGAAAAAGAATCTTCTGAGATGTTCCAATGCAAAGACCTGAAGGAAGGGAGGACTTCCAGGGCTGTTGGCAGGCTGACGGGAGCCCACTTGCATGATGAGGAGCCCCGAGATTAACCACAGTAGGAAGCTCTTCCTGTGAGATTCCTCTGTGACCCCAGCTTACAGGGCACCACCTCTCCACTCTTCTACTCTTCCACCCGTGAGATGAGTCCACGACTGCTCGTTGGTTTGTCACTACCATTACTCCTACTGCTGCTATTATTTCTACCCTCACCATTACCACAGGCAAACTTCTATTGAATCCTCATCTTGTGCCAAAGGCTTTATATGTGTGATTTCATTCAATCCCATTTATCTCATGAGTTGGTCCTATCATTATTCCAACATGATGGATTTCTAAAGAAGTAGAAACTCAAGGCCACTTAAAAACCAAGTTCACACAATTAGTAAGTAGCAAAGCTGTAATATAAAGCCAGGGAGTCTGATTTCTTGACGGCTCTTAATCACTGCAATGTACTGCTAATAACTGAGAAATAGAAGGTAACAAAGGTAGCAAATGACAGGGCATTTAACCACAGCAAAACTTAGCGTAGAGTAGCTGGTGATGTCATACTTTGATGCAAGTGGGACCAGGCATGTTGTGCTCCTGCAGCCCTAATTCCTTTTTAGAAGCTCTAGTGGGACTTGTTGGTTTAGATGTTATCTAGAAAATCATGCTCCTACTCACCCACTGCCTCAGGGTTGGACACTAGAGTCATAATCTCCAATTTCAGATAGGGGAGGGATTGGGTTGCCCTAGTTGCCTGACTGTGGCCTGTGCAGCCTCTTCCAGAAACTTCTAAGATTTCTCTCTGGTTAGGGCCTCTTGATTGCCTTTTGGCCCTTCTGCTCTGCGGTTGTTTGAATCTAATCCAGGTTGGGAGCCCAGGGATTCCCCTCAGGGCCTCAGGCCTCCACACCAACCAGAGTTGCCCTTCTTTGCACGGACCAGCTCCCATCCCTGTGCAATGTGTCTGTGGTGTGTGTTACCCAACCAAAAGTTAAGGTGGGTTCTGCCTTTAATCCAACTTCAGTCTGAGTAACTTTCTAGATCTCACTTTTCCAGCAGCTGAGTGGCCTCGGCCAGTATCCTAGGACCTGTCTTCCTTCTGCCTGTACCTCCGACATTCCCCAGCTACCACCATCTTATACATTCACTAGTTCTAAACTTCTCACTATGTCCTTTATTCAAGTTGGAAAGATTTGACATCCTATTTGGCTCATTGATGTGAGTCCTTTGAGGATTAAGCAAGGCTTCCCCAGCTACCGCCCAAAGCCCCATGTTCTCTCCAAGTCGCCTTCTGATGACTCACTGCCCTCACGCTCAGGCCTTCCTACCATACTTTATTTTAGGTAATGACTTTTGAAAATGGTCTAATTTTTTTCTTTAACAATAGAAATGTAATTTTTATCCACAGGGAGCAAGAATAGTAATCCCTAATGCTGGTAATAACACACACACACACACACACACACACACTCAAAAAAGGAGCTTTCTAAAACTGGTGAAGGTGGGGAGTGGTAACTACAGTAAAACCTTGGTTTGTGAGCATAATTTGTTCCAGAAACATGCTTGTAATACAAAGCACGAATTTCCCCTTAAGAAATAATGGAAACTCAGATGATTCATTCCACAAAAAAGTTCATATAAAAATGGTTACAATACTGTAATGTAATACAAAGTCATAGATAAAATACAAAATATAAAGAAAAACAAATTAACCTGCACTTACCTTTGAAACCTTCATGGCTGGTGTGAGAGAGACAAGAAAGCGGAGGGTTACTGTGTAGGATGATTTTCACTATCACTAATGGAATCACTGCTCTCTGTTGGCTCAATGGAATTTTTCTGCATGGGGGCCATTGTTATACGCTCGCACAGATGTTGACTACAGCACAGGATTAATAAACTCTCGTCACATACCATATTTAACGTAACTGGCAGTAAGGCAGCAGAGGAAAGGGTCTACATCTGCAGCAGCCTGACCTAGAATGGAGCCGAGCATTCCTGCGCTTCCTCTTGTGTGGAAAAGCAGGGGACTGTCCATAGGTGCTTTGAAGTGACAAAAAATACCCTAGTGCCAGTTGTGGGCACCTTCCAACGTTCTGAAAAATCACTGATTTCTGCCAAACACTGTGGCCTCAGACCGAGCAGCTGACCACGGGGGATGATTACCCACAGAGATAGAGAGAAGGATGAGCGCAGTTGTGATCATGTGACATTCGGCACACATACTACTCCTATTGCAAGACATCGCTCCTTTATCAAGTTAAAATATATCAGAAATGTTTGCTCGTCTTGTGGAACACTCACAGAACAAATTACCCACAATCCAAGGTGTTACCCTGCTTTGTTTCTGTTGCTTCCACACATGGAGAAAGTGCTTCCAGCTGGATAGGAAAAAAGGCAGTTCAGAAGAATGTAAGTCTGAAGTAAATGGCTGTCAGGAAGGAAAAATCTAGCTACTCTAAGGGCAAGTCTCTTTGCCCAGACAAATTACATCCTAGGATGTGGGTTACAAATATTTTATTAGTATAATTTCTTCAGACAAATCTTAAATGAACTCTAATTTTAAAATATTTACAAAATAATTTATTTGTATCTATTTTAAGTTAGAACTTATTTAGCATTCAATTATAAAGTTAATATATGAGGGAAAATTACTGTTTTGATGAATACCAAAATTCAAAATAATATAGATATAACCATTGCAATTTTATTTTATTTTATTTATTATTTTTTTAACCATTGCAATTTTAGATCAAGCTTGGCATTTAATTTACTTTTATGTATTACTTTAGTTGCAAAGAGTAAAACAAATATATATATATATTTGTTTAGTATATATGTGTGTGTGTGTATATATATATATATATATATATATATATATATATTTTAAAGTCAGTTTGCTTTGTCATCTATTTAAACAGACCCTGTCATCTGTATAAACAGACCCAGAAGTTTGAAAAAGGAATAGCAAAACATTTTAAAATTTCTAAGTCAAATTATTAAGATTGTTGAATATCTTGTCTTAGATACAGAAATGGAATACCCAACACTTTTTTAAATGCTTATTTACATATTTTGATAGAGAAAAAGAGAGAGTGCAAGAAGGGGAGGGGCACAGAGAGAGAGAGAGAGAGAGAGAGAGAGAGAGAGAATCCCAAGCAGGTTCTGTGCTACAAGCTCAAAACCTGACACAGGGCTCAAACCCATGAAATGTGAGATCATGACCTGAGCTGAAGTCAGGAGTCGGACATTTAACTGACTGAGCCACCCAGGCACTCCTTCCTACCCAACACTTTTTATAAGCAGGAGCGCCATGTGCTAGATTATGCATTTGTTTGTAAAAGCGCACTGAAACCTAACATGGACCAAATAGGTGCTTTTGAGCCTTGTGTGACAGTTGACTGAACACTGCATTCTTGGGACAAACATAAAAAGGCCAGTACATACCCATAACCTTCCTAATCAATGGCCTATGACTAACTAGTCTGTTGTGATAGAATCAGATTAGAGGTGGGTGGCAGGGTAGCAAGGGCTAATGACTTTGAAAGGAGCACAAGGGAACTTTCTGAAATGCTAAACATTGTATAAACCGTGGTATAGGTGGTGGCCGTATGGAGTGCATATATGTGAAAATTCATGAGCTATACACTTAAGAATTGTGGATTTTACCTGTAGGCAAATTATACTTGAAATTGCTGTTAGCCAAAAGACAAAGAGATAGAGATGAGAGAGAGAGAGAGAGAGAGAGAGAGAGAGAGAGAGAGAGAGAGGGAGGGAGAAGAAAGGAGGGAGGGACCAACATTTACTCAAAAATCTGTCAGCAAAAATTTACGTGCCAGTGTTTCTATTGTGTTATGTGTTTTAATTTGGTAGCTAGCTAACATTTTTTTTAAGGTAGTTTCTGCCCAATATGTGACTTGAACTCACAACTCTGAGATTGAGAATCGTATGCTCTACCAATGTGTCATCCAGGTGCCCTGTATTTTTAATTATAGTTTTAAAATATAGCTTAAAATGTGTTTTTAAAATGAAGTCCAAGTATACAGTTGACACTTGAACGACACAGTGGTTAGAGGCACTGACCTCCCGTGCAGCTGAAAATCCACCTATAACTTTTGACTCCTTAAAACTTAACTACTAATAGTCTACTGTTGACCTTACCGATAATATCAACAATTAGCACATAGGGTGTTATATATATTTTGTACTGTATCCTTACCATAAAGTATGCTAGAGAAAGGAACATGTTATTAAAATCATAGGGGAGAGAAGATACATTTATAATATTGTAGTGTATTTATTGAAAAAAGTCTGTGTATAAGTGGACCCACACAGTTCAAAGTCATGTTGTTCTAAAAGGTCAACTGTATAAAAAAATAAAATTCAAATCAAATATATTAAAAAATTTTTTTTAATGTTTTACTTATTTTTGATACAGAGAGAGAGACAGAGCATGAGAGGGGGAGGGGCAGAGAGAGAAGGAGACACAGAACCGGAAGCAGGCTCCAGGCTCTGAGCTAGCTGTCAGCACAGAGCCTGACGCGGGGCTCGAACCCACAAACGTGAGATCTGACCTGAGCCGTTGGAGGCTTAACCGACTGAGCCACCCAGGCGCCCCAACCAAATATATTTAAAAGATGAAAGTCAAACCATGACCTCTCAATCACTCCTGGCAATCTTTGACAAATCAGGGAAGATGTAAGAGGCACTGGGTGACCAGGGATGACAAAGTACAGTACGCACAGACCTGTGGAAAGCACATCAGCCTTTGTACTTACAAATTGGGTTCAAATCCTAATTCTGCCAGTTACCTAAGGTCTGGTAGCTAGTACCCTATCAAATACACAGCACCAGGTTTTTCATCTGTAAAATGGGTACAATACCACCTGCCTCAGAGTCGTTCGGGGAGTAAGTGAGAACGTAACTAAAGTGTCCAGTACAGTTAGCCAGCCTCCCCACAATGCTAGTTCTCGTCTCTTCTGTATCCCGTAACAGTCAAATATACTGGACTGAGAAGGGATCCGACTGCCTTTAGAACGTGTGTCTCTTAACTTGTTTTTCCAGAGGCAAAGATGGACTTGCATCCGGCAGCCCACAGCCACACCCGGCCCTCCTTCCCACAACTGACACATTTGCAAGATTATACACAAGCCCCAGATGGAAACGTTTACCACAAGTGGAGGTGCTGGCCATCCTTATTTTAGAGAGAAAATGACCAGGATATTAGTTGAGCAGACAAGCCAGCCCAGACCCTGGCCCCCCCAACCACAGGAAAACAGAAATCTCTCCAAAGATGGGGAGAATTTCTCTCCTCTTTCTGGGTTTCTCCTTCCTTTTCTTCTCTGTCTCTCCCCAGCACAACTCAGGAAGCAGGAGAAAAATATCCAATGGCAAAAAGGCAGAGAGCTTCTGTTTCCCCATACTTTGATGGTGAGAGTGAAAACAAGGATCTCATGGCTTATTAAATGCCAAGTTTAAGATGTCCAGTTGGGGAGGTAGGGTGTGGCCATCACACCAGCGCATTATTCTGGGCATTCTTTGCTTCTCGCAAGCTCCCACCTTTTGGTCTACTAGAAGCATTTCTACATAAGGATGAACGTTTAATTTGGTCTCAGAGCCAGGAGTCTGCCTCCAGACAACTACCTGAAAAGAATGGATTTGAGCTTTGAAGAAAATAAGTTAGGCCTGGTTCAACTTGTCCATGTGACCCCTCATGCTCTAGTACACTTGCCTCTCAGGCTGCTGTTGAACCCTAATAAAATGGATCCTGGTCTTCCAGTTTCAGAGACTGAAGCAATTATGCCCTGGACACAGATCTCAGTATCAAAGCACTCCTCCTCTCTGTCTGGGTCTCTCAGGGGTGTAAAGGGCTACGTTCTGCTTTGGTAAATTCTATCCAGCTAGGAGTTCAAGACCAAGAGTAGTTAAGCCTGGAGACCAGAGGCTGGCAAGATACTCGCTTGGGTTCATGCCTTCTGTCTGCCTGAGACTTCAAGTCCCAGAAGAGACCTCTTCCTCTGTCGTTGTGGTCAACTACGGGCTAACCTGACCTTGTGTAGTTCTAAACAGCCTGAGTTTGGAGCTGTGGTTCTGTATGCCTTTTATTTCATTCTCACAGCACTGCTGAATGCCTTTGTGAACTGGCCTTGAAAAGTATTACAGAATTCACAGTGGAGATGTTCTCTGCCTGGACTCTGTTTGCTTGTTATGTTGCAAGAATGTGGCCCAACAGCCTCCACACCCTGATGACTCATCCTAGCTCTAATGAGTTGTTTTCCAGGCGCTCCTAGGGGTACAGTGCCTTCTCTAACGTTGGCCACGTGCTGCCCCCCCTCCCCCAAGGCCTCAGTACTCCCCTACTCAGGACTCCCGATGGGAGTTAGAAACACTCCCCACAGGTAGGCAGAGGGAAAGGGGAAGAGGAATTCTGGTGCCACTCCTCAATGTTGCAATCACTCTTGGCCCTACCCAGGCACAGCCCAGGAAGTGTAAGTTAGAGGTTAGGAAGAACTTACATAATGGGATTGATTTTGAAGGGAGAGGGCAGAGTGGCTACCTGGTCGTGTGAAGAAGTCTGGCTTTGGTCTTTGATTTGTGGGGCATTCCATTTGCTGGGGAGGAAAATCTGACTGTTAAAGCTTCTGGGGGAAAAACCAGAGGAAGTTATATAATTAACAATTCAGAGATTCTTAGAATCTTTGGCCAAAAAAAAAAAAATGACAGAGAAAAATCACTGTGCTCTCGAGCCATGGCAGAAGGCCAAGCATTGAAAAATGGCCATAGAAGAGATATTAGTGAATTATGTTTAAATGTATGCTTCTCTTTGGAAAGTGATTGCTTGGGGAAACTTTATGCCTTAATTACTACTCATACTAAAAGGGAAAATCTTAATTAATTTTACCTTAAAATCTTTGCACCTTAAACTCTTTTACCGGATTTTAAAAATTCAGGGCTCCTTGCAAAAATGCAAATGCATTTCTGTTTCCCAATGGGCTATACTAAAAGCAGAAGACTTGAACAAGAATCTGTTTTGTGAAAAGATGAAATCCAAGCCCAGTGCACACATGTACCAATGATTCTTCTCCGTTGCATGCTATCTATGAATCATCTGACACAAAACAGCTGTAAGGCCTCTTTGCTGTAAGGACAGGATGGCCCTGCCAGGAACTGCACCCAGCTTGTGGTCAAGTCACTGACAGAATTTACATAATACTTATGCCTGCCAATTTAAGCTTGTCCTATAGGTGTCCCCCCTACCCTATCCCCTCCTGCAGGCCCTGAAATGGTCACACTTGGGGCTGGCTCTGTCTGGCCCCAGCAGGAAGCACAGGCCTCCTGGCTGCTGACCACACCCAGAGGTTTGTTTGCTTTGTTTCATTTTGGAGGATATCCTTTTATTTTTATATAATTTCAATTTTACCAAAAAATTACATCAACATTACAAGGAACTTCTATAACTTCTGATTCGTTTGTTTGCATTTTTGCCTTATTTGCTTTATCATTCTCTCTCTCTCTCCCTCCCACTCTCCTCCCCCATTGAAGATGGAGATGTGCCTCTATTGACTCCAGTATAAATTTTCCAAAAAGGCATTCTCTTAATAACTCCAGTACAGTTACACAACCAGACAATTAAGCATTAATACAGTACTACTATGTCTTTCATTAATTGCCCCCAAAATGTCTTTACTTTTTTCCTTCCCTGAGTCCAGGATCAAATCCAAGATTATACACAGCATTTAGTTGTCAGGTGTATTTATTTTCCGTTATTCTGGGACATTGCTTTAGCCTTTCATTGTGTTCCTGACCTTAACATTTTAAAAAAGTGCAGGCCAGTATTTTTTTTGTTTTGTTTTGTTTTTTTGGCGGTTGGTAGAAAAGGACACATTTATTGAGATGGCCAGGGTCTTATATACCCTGGGTGATTACATCATTCTTATTAGTAAGTAACAGGTTTAAGTCATTGCAAAAAGAAGAATCCCCTAATAATAGTCTGGTTTTAAACATATGATAAGTCTGAAGAATTCTATGAGGAGATATACATTCCTTAACGCCCTTCATTAATTATTCAAGGGTGGGATGCTTATCCTTAAGCAAATCTTTTGGGAGAGGATTATGTTCACTCCCTACAGTAGACAAAGAGCCAGAAAATAAAGTAAATCATAGGATGAGCAGAAGCCACATGTGCGGCCCAAGAGGCAAAATATTGTGTGAGGGTTATTATTGCCTACTGGCCCCCAACATATCCCCCCTTTTTACTTAAAACAAAATCAGCAATAACAATTTTTTTTACCCTGTAAAGGGCAAAGGGAAGGAGAGTTTAACCAATGTATGCCAGTCTCCATAGTTAATTTGGTAAGGGTCTCTTTTAGGGTTTTTTAATATCTGGTGCTGTCTGGTTTGTAAAAGCAGGAGTGACAGCCAATTTGTTCAGGATCCTTGGGCGTATGAGTTTAATACGCCTCCATGGTTCTTTCTACATGATTAACCTTTGCCAAATTGGTGGGCCATCTAGTGGTCACTGGAAGACCCCCCCATTAGAGTCTGGCGGCAGAGGCTTAGGCTCTCCTTACCTTTTGACATGTTAAAATTCCATGCCCAGATTGGAGGTAATTAATACCAACAGAACGTCCTATCCATAAGAGGAAGGTTAGCACAATCAGGAACTTTTGCTGTTTCCTCAGCTTTTTGGGGTGACAGTGGTCAGTCCAATAGCAAAGAAACAGAACAGTTCATTTTACTGGACCGATGATTCCTCAAGCTTCTGCCGTGCTAGACCAGCCAGCTTCCGGGGTGTGGTTGGAGCAGGGCTGGACATTCTCTGGAGTCATAGTCTTTTTGAGGATTAGTTCAAGCTGATGGACTGGATCTGGATTGTCTCACCAGGTTGAGGGTTCTTCTCAGTCGGTCCACTTAACTTCAGAGAGAGATCTGAAACTTTAATAAGGGCTGAACTTTCTGTTTAGTTGTATTTGTGAATTCCACCTTTAAGTCTTTGAAAGCGGCACCCCCATCCTTTAAGTATTCCCATAGTAAATCACAGAAGACTATGTATACGTGAAATACTGTAAAAAAAAATTTTTTTTTGAAGTTTACCTCAAGTTGTCTAATTTAGGCAAACAAGCATTCAAAAATAATCAGAATAGTGTGTTGTTGGAACATAGTTTTCTCTCTAAAAAACCTCCATTTATCAGAAATAGTCAAATCGAAACTAATACATTGGTGGAACGAGTCCATCCTAAACAACCCTGGCCTAATTATTTGCATAAGCTCAGCAAGAATAAAGATTATTCATGAGGATTTTTTGAAGTCTGCTTTGCTGGGTCCCTTTTATAAGGAACCTCCAGGTTAAACTTTAGTAGCCGCACTGGGCCAGAAGCCGAGCCAAGCCAGCACTTTCCATGAGACAGGCCTGGAATACCTGTAAAATTGGGCAAACTCCTCTTCCCGAGGCTCCCAACATATGCCGAGGTTCCTACACCTGCCAGGAAGTGACCTTCTTTACTCACCCGGGAAGGTTGCTTGGAACTCTATGAGCAAGGTATCCAGCCAACAATTCCACGAGGCTTTATGGCTCCAAGTTCCATGAAGTCAACCTTAGTTTCTTAAAGCTGTCAGGTCATTTCTGAGCCTATGCCTGACTCTCGAATAGGACATTCCAGTCAAAGCTTTGGTCAAACAACCAGTATTTCCAATTGTGTCCTACTATAAAATGAACAGATTCTTATTGAACTTATGCAAATGATTGTAATTGCCATGAAAGAAATATCTACTGAGTCTTTGAACTTCAGATGGTTTTTAGTAGAGAGAAAAGTTGAATGTTCTAGACAAGCAAACACTTTTACATTTCTGAATATCACAGATATCTTAAGAGAAAGTTTCCTAATCTGGATAAACATTACAGGACCAAGAGTCACAAAACTATAATTTTTATCAATTTACTTAATCCTATGTTCCTAATTCTTGTTCAGCTTGAATGTAGCTTCTAGCTCTGGAAGTTTCTACCCATTTTAGTACTAACCTAAAAGATGTCACATACTGTATTTGTCCCAAAACTCCTTATTACAACTTTCCTTGAAGAAGAAACACGTTCTGTGACAAAATTTCAGAAATGGACATTGCTAAATATCTGACAAGAGTTCATTAGGATGCACTTTAACAAAGAAATTTAGTGACACTTAACATTTTGATTACTAAAGGTGTTAAGTAATGATCTTATACCAAAATATTAAAACTCTAGGGACTGCAGATATATACAAGCAATTGCAGCATTTACCCATACAATATAACAATATAACCTAAGGTTTGCCACTGTACAATAGTGCTTTTTCTAGGACACAATTTTCTGAGTAGTAAGAGCTAAAGTCACTTTTCTTGATAAGTTATTGACAGAAGCAGCAGTGTGTATTTTCTTAATCAGTGTAACAGTAGAGATAGTAACAGCAGTAACAATAGAAATTAATGCAGTTATTCCTAACATTAAGGCAACAATAAATCTCTCTGGGCAAGACAATTTTTTATTTAAGAGTCACAGAGCTTTGATATTTTACTGAGAGGGAGGTGGTGTTACGTGAGGGAGTTGCCTGTGGCTGACGATCATTTAAATCAATTTTTCCCCTTTCCCTGCTCAAGTTCTTGACATTTTTTCTTTTTTCTTTTCTTTTTTTTATATTAGTTTATTGTCTCTTTTTTTTTAATATTAGTTTATTGTCAAATTAGTTTCCATATAACACCCAGTGCTTCTCCCCACAAGTGCCCCCCACCAGGTGGTGACGTTTTTTCTTAAGGTAATCTGGGGACGGGTCCGACGATGACGACGTGGAGGCATATCAGACCAGATGATCTGGTACCCAAAGAGGCGAATCACTTTCCTGTGGGAAGATACAAGCAAAACCTCGACCTGTAGTTAGTAAAACATCAGGGCCTTTCCAAGTTCCTGAGAGCACATCTTTCCATTTTACCAGGGGCTTTGTGGTCAGTTTGTTTTGCCAATGCTTAAGCATTGCAGTTTCCCCTGAATCATTTGGAGTCAGGTGGTTTAATACAAACATACAATGAGCCAGGATCTGATGAGGTGAGGCATACTTAAAGTCTGAATTTTGAAGTCTCACTATTTGATTTTTCAAAATTTGATTAGTTCTTTCGATAATAGCTTGCAGGCCAGTATTTTGTAGAATGTCTTTCAGTTTGGGTTTGTCTCATGTTTTCTCATGATTAGATTCAGGATATGCATTTTTGGCAGGAATATCACTGAGTTGATAGTGTGCTCTTCTCCGAGCATCCTAATCAGGGGCATATGATATGGGACATTGGTTTATAACAACATCGTGATCTTAGCCCTGATAACTTGATAGAGTGGTATCTGATGCTTGAAGTTATTATTTTTCTCTTTCAATAAGTCATGGGGGGCACACTTTACATCTCTGTAATTATCCTATTTTATTGAGTTTTTATTTAAATTCCAGTTAGTTAACATACAATGTTATATTAGTTTCAAGTATGCAGTTATAGTGATCCAACACTCCATACATCACCCAGTGCTCATCATGACAAGTGCACTCCTTAATTCCCATCACCTATTTAACCCATTCCCCCACCCACCTCTACTCTGGTAACCATCAGTTTGTTCTCTATAGTTTGAAGTCTGTTTCTTGATTTATCTCTGTTTCTTTTTCCCCCTATGATTATTTGTTCTGTTTCTTAAATTCCACATATGAGTGAAGTTATATGCTATTTGTCTTTCTCTGAGTGACTTATTTTCCTTAGCCTAATACACTCTAGCTCCATCCATGTTGTTGCAAATGGCAAGATTCCATTCTTTTTTATGGCTGAGTAATATTCCATTATGTGTATATATATATATATATATATAAGGAAGATGAGGTGCATATATATATATATATAAAATGAGGTATATATATATATATGCACCTCATCTTCCTTATCCACTCATTAGTAAATGGACAGTTGGGCTCTTCCCATAATTTGGCTGTTGTAGATAACGCTGCTATAAACATCAGGGTGTATGGATCCCTTCGAATTCATATTTTTGTATTCTCTTTTTTTAATTTTTAGATTTTATTTATTTATTTTTGTGAGAGACAGAGACAGAGTGAGTGGGGGAGGGGAAGAGAGAGAGGGAAAGAGAGAATCCTAAGCAGGCTTCGTACCACCAGCACAGAGCTCATTGTGGGCCTCAAAACCATGAAACCATGAGATCATAACCTGAACTGAAGCTGAGTTGGACACTTAACCAACTGAGCCATCCAGGCACCCCAGTATTTTTTAATTCTTTGGGTAAATACCTAGTAGTGCAATTGCATATCCTTCTTCTTCCTTTTTTTTTTTTTTTTTAAAGTAGGCTCAATGACCAATGTGGGGCTTGAACTCATGACCCTGAGTTTAAGGGTCACATATTCTAGCAACTGAGCCAGTCAGGCATGCCTCTAATTATCCTTTCATTAATCAAACTTTTAACCATCCATTTTTGCATCCTTTGATGATTTTCTACAATTCTCATTTTGCATTCTACTGTAATGACAAGGTTTCCTTGAACATCTATCTATTTATCTATCTATATCAATATGACGCTTATGCTATCAGCAGGGTATAATCCATTACAAATACTATTTATTTTGATGTTCAAATTTTTCCAGATTAGGGAGTGGGAGTCCCTTCAAGCTGGCTGCTGAGACTTTTTGAACATATTTTCATGATCCTTTGAGCAGTTCCTTACCTTCTGGCAAAATAAGATATTCCAGGGGCACCTGAGTGGCTCAGTTGGTTAAGTGGCCTACTTCGGCTCAGGTCATGATTTCGCGGTCTGTGGGTTCGAGCCCCGCATCGGGCTCTATACTGAAGGCTCAGAGCCTGGAGCCTGCTTCAGATTCTGTGTCTCCCTCTCTCTCTGACCCTCCCCTGCTCATGCTCTGTTTCTCTCTGTATTCTCAATAATAAATAAAAACATTAAAAAAAAAAAAAAGATGTTCCAGGCTCATCCTCTACTTTTCCTGCCCGCAGCCCCAGAATAAGCCATTTCTCAAGGATCTCTGGTTCCTTTAGTGGGTAATGGTATTTAGAAACCAAGATCTGGATGCTAAATATGTTCATTCTTACTAGTGTGTCACTGTTTCTAGGGCTCTTGGCAGACAGAATTTGGTGATATTACATACACAAATAGAAATAGATACATATAGAGGCATAGATATATATTAGAAGTATGTTGGAGATACATATCACATAATATATAGTTATACTAATAACTCTAATTTCAATACAACAAATGCCTTTTCCATATTTGTAATTTCTTTCCCCAACACTTAGAAATCTGGCTTAATCTCAGAATATACAAATTGTATTATATATTTAGAATTGCTAGTCCATAGCACCACTAAAAGTATGCCTAATTAGAGTTTAATTACTTTACAATTTTGAGGGGTAAAATTTAATATACAGTGAAGTACACAACCCCCAAGTCTACAATTGAATGACTTTTGACAAATGAATACACCTGTGTAACCCACACTTTTTTCAAGACACAGGACATTCATCTCTGTACTTCTCAGAAAGACCCCTTATGTTTCTTCCCAGTCAGCAACACCCCTGACCCTACACCAGAGGCAACCACTTTTCCAGTGTTTTGCTTAGTCTGTAGACATCAGTTGGCTCCCCTAGTTTTGAACACCCATCTTCAACTTGGACCCCATTCTGTGCTCTTCCCCTCAAGGCTTATGCCACCACAGTACCTGGCCTTAGATTTGTTTTGTCTACTCTTTCTTGGCAATGCCAGATTTGACTTCCAGTTCTGCCTCCAGTCTTTCCTGATCCCTGGTGCTAATGAGTATGCCCCTCCTCTGTGCTAGATGTTGATTTGTTCTTGCACTAATCTACAGTTCTCATTCTTCCTGGGCTTTTGGTCCAGCCCCAAAGGACCTCTGGCCTGGAATGTGCTTCGAGGATAACACAAGTTACCAAAGATAGTTTCATAAAAAGACACATAATTTCATGCAAAGGCTCCTTAAGATTTGGTAGTATCACCCTGTCTGGTCTTGCTTGATACCTGGATTCTGAGCCATGACGTTCTTCTGTTTCTAAATCTTGCTTTCTTGCTCCACTTGGGTGACTATCATAATCCTTCCTTCCCACGACAGCTGGAGTCAGAAGCTGATGAGGCTTTTCTCACAAGGGTACCTTGTGAGCATGACTATGGTAGACAGAAACCATGTATCTTGTGGGCATTTACTACATGTGAAACCACTCAGCCCACCACCAAATGTGGCAAATGGCCAGAGTTTGGGGCACAGGAAGAGAAAGTGGGTGGGTCTGAAGCACCCTGTCAATGCTTAATGAATAGCTCCCTTTCAGGAGTGTTCAGCCTAGCCAGAGCTATAGCGTGTAAGGTGGAAACTAAGGTGAGGTCTCAGAACCAGGAAGTCACGCCCATGTTAGTATTTAGAAAACAGTGGGGTTATAATAGTTTCTTTTCCAGGCTCCCTAATGAAAAGGGTTAGTGTGGTTCTGTCGTGAAATCTTCTGAAAAGACTCTTTGACACAAAGACTCTGAGCTCCACTCTTCGTGTTGGCCCTTAATTATGTTAGCAGTTTAATAAGCAGTTGCTTGTTCTGACTTTTGTGTGCTTGGATCCCCCACAACAAAGCTATGAGCTCCTTGAGGGAGGAGACAGCACTGGGCATTTTTCTGTCTTCCTCCTGTCCCAGCACCAGCTCCTTGTCAGGTGACAGGAGATACTTCTGTTCAGTAGATACTTCTGACTTGAACTAAGTCATCTTAATGAAGTCATCCCTCCATAGTATCCCAATTCCTACTGTGGTACCAGGCACAGAGTAGGTACTCTAATTGACTGAGTAAATCATGAACTAATTCCACTAAATTGTTGTCAAGTCAAGTGTTACTCGAATCTCTCAGGAGTCTGTGTTTTAGAAGAGGGCAACAGTGAATGGGCAATGCTTAATAATCCAAGTGGAATTAGCCTAATAGTGGAATTACAGGTAACACAGCACCAGATGACAACATTTATGAGCAGGGAGCTCTTTGATGCCCCACCAATCATGCCACATCACTATGTTACCTTTCTTCTGAGGTCCTCAGAATGTTGGGTCATAAAAGGATCATTATATTCTGCTGATGGACCCTTTTTGCTGTCTGCCTTTCCTGAGCTGCTCTCTCCTATTCAATTTGCATTTGTTTCCTTTGACTCAACAGCAAATTGGCTGCAGCACCTTCTCCTAAAGAGCCAAAATCTTCCTAGAGATGAAACTTTTTTTTAAGTTTATTAATTTATTTTGAGAGGGAGAGAACACATGAGCAGGGGAGGGGCAGAGAGAGAGAGGAAGAGAGAGAATTATGAGATCATGGGTCTTGATCTCATGAACCGTGAGATCATGACCTGAGCCAAAATCAAGAGTCAGACACTTAACTGACTCAGCCACCCAGGTGCCCCTCATTACTACATTTTAACTTACTCTTACAAATTTTCATTACAATTTTAGTTGTCACAAAGTGTTCCGGAGTACCCCTATTTAACTGTTCACCTGCCATTTGTTGAACATTTAGTTTCTGATTTTTAGCTCTTACAAAAGAAAACATAATGAGAGCACTCTTCACATAAATTTTCCTAAGTTGAGGCATTTAGCTTTGTACCAGGAGAAATTTTCAAAAGTTTTATTACTGGAAAGATAGTATGAAACTATTTTAGATCCTTAATATCGTCCAATGACTTACCAAAAGACTCTTAACCAACTTACACTCCTTCCAGGATGGATGAAACCTTCTATTTTACTCAGCGTTGGTCTTATTCTCTATTTCAACATATGTGTCTATATTTGAGCCTTATATTTTTTTCAAAGCTCTTCAACAATTCTAAGGTGGAGTCTGGGGAGAGCCACAGAAGGCTACACTAAAAGTTGCCAAGTGCTGTGGCCCCTTTCCCTTAGCCTCTGGAGATCCTGTGCTCTGATACAAAGGCCCAGTGAAAGAGCCCCAAGGAAGGAAATGGGCACCAAGGTAAAGGGGAGGTTTCTTCGTAAGGCTCAGGGCCATGTTGGCCCAAGTCATCTTTCTGGGTCATCCGAGGGAGGGGTCCTTCTCCTCTGGCTGCACAGGGTTGGAGGTGATCCAAAGAGAGCCAAGAGCACATGACCCCGAAGAAGGAGAACAGGAAGTGGGGAAAAAGGAACTGTCCTGCATAATCAGGAGCTTGGAGTATCTCCCCCAGCTGTCAGAGAGCCTAAGTGCCAGCCCTGGGGCCTGAGTCACAGATGCCTCTGACCATGCTGATCATCCCCATCCTCCTCCATAACCCATCCCTACAGTCTTGGTTTTTTAAGTTGCTTTTTTAAATTAAAAAGAACAATGATTGGTCCATAAACAATATAAAAATAAACATGTCACCATTGGAAAGTTCTCCCTCACCTCCCTATTTCCATTCTCATCTCCAGAGGTAACCTGATAATACTTTAGTGTGTATCTTTCTAGATCTTTTTCTAGTGGGTGTGAGACTGTGTGTATGCACACAGGATTTTATAATACAGAAGTGGAATCACACTATATGTAGTTTTCCCCAGCCTGCCTTTATTATTTAACTTCAAGGTGTAGACCGCCCTCTGTGTTAGTTAATATACAGCGGCCTCATTCTTTTTCATAGCTGCATGGTAATCCAGGTATATGATGATATCATATAATGAACACAGTTTGTTGCTGGTGGCTTCAGTCACCTTTTATTTTCCTCTATAATGACAGTGCTGCAATGAGCTTCTTTGTGCATATGTCTTTGTATCATCTACCTGGCTTTGAGTGTTGCCACTGCCAGAAAAGTCCTGGGGTTGGACTTCAAGTATGCATACCCAGAGGATCCCTGCTACCTCCAGGACTCATTTAGACCCTGGAAGAATACCACCTTGGCTCAGTCCTGGCTGCTGCCCTCACCCTGTCGTTCGGTGGTTGTGTTCACAGCATGCCCATGGACCAGCCCCCAGAATTCTGATAACCCACCATATCATGGAAAGGTGCCAAAAGTACAGCCTCTGGCCACTAAGAGGAAAGAGAGAGGGCCAGCTCCTTCACACACAATCCAATTGGAGAGAGTATGAAAGTGGTTATCTAGCTAAGTGGTTCTTAAGACTCTCAGTCTTGGGGCGCCTGGGTGGCTCATTCAGTTAAGCCTCTGACTTCAGCTCAGGTCATGATCTCATGTTTGTGGGCTCACGCCCCACGTCAGGCTCTGAGCTGTCAGCACAGCCTGCTTCCAATTCTGTGTCTCTCCCTCTCTCTCTCTCTGCCCCTCCCCACTCATGCTCTCTCTCTGTCTCAGTAAATAAATAAATAAATAAATAAATAAATAAATAAATAAAACCAAAAAAACATTAAAAAAAAGACTCTCAGTCTTTCTCCCTGAGATAGAGTGTGGAACTGAAAAAGCAGTGAGTCACTGATGTAGAAGGTACAAGAGTTGCAGTGGTGGTAGGAGCTCTCTAAAGAAGCTGAGGATATGGTGTGTGTGTGTGTGTGTGTGTTTAACCCTGAAACAAATGTCCTTGGCCCATGGACAGAGATTGCCAACCCTTGATCTAATATGTTGTACTTTTGTCCTTTAAAGTTTTCAAGCACCAGAGTGCCTGGGTGGCTCAGTCAGTTGGGCGTCCGACTTCAGCTCAGGTCATGATCTCACAGTTCTTGAGTTTGATTGAGCCCCACATCAGACTCTGTGCTGACAGCTCAGGGCCTGGAACCTGGTTTTAATTCTGTGTGTGTCTCATTCTCTGCCCCTCCCCTGCTTGCACTCTGTCTCTCCCTCAAAAAGAAATTTAAAAAAAATTTTTTAATTAAAAAAAGAAAAAGAGGGGCGCCTGGGTGGCTCAGTCAGCTAAGCCTCCGATTTCGGCTCAGGTCAGATCTCACGTTCGTGGGTTCGGGCCTCGCATCGGGCTCTGTGCTGACAGCTAGCTCAGAGCCTGGAGCCTGCTTCTGGTTCTGTGTCTCCCTCTCTCTCTGCCCCTCCCCTTCTCATGCTCTGTCTCTCCCTGTATCAAAAATTAAAAAAAATAAAACATTTTAAAAAAAAAAGAAAAAGAAAAAGATTTTCAAGCACCACGGTCCTGTAAGAAGCAATAAGGGCTGATAAGAAGCAGATAGTACCCTGGGTTCCATTTCTGACTTTGCCAGGGCCTGGCATGGGATTTGAAACAGTTTTAATCACTGCCCTATGCCCTATGTCCTCTGCCCTGGATGCAGGGGTTAGGTTTCTTATTTTTCCTGCAAAATGATGCTAGTGTCATTGGCTGTTAAAAATGGGACAGGTGTATTCACCTTTACAGCACATATACTAAAAAAATTGGAGAGATACAGAAAAGATTAGTGTGGTCCATGCAAGGATGACATGCAAATCTGTGAAACCGTCCATAAAAAATAAAAGTTTTTTAAATGGGACACAGGCAAGAGAGCTTTTTCATTTGGATGAGATGATTTCTGTGTTTGGCTTATCCTGCTTAGACATTTCCTTCTTCCTTTCTTTATGGACACACAGATAGAACACATGCTCACAGTATTGGAGGCAGCAGCTGAACTTTCTGGGTGGCAGCCCTCCTGAAATATATTCATTTTTTCTTAATTTTTTAAATTTTTTATTTATTTTTGAGACAGAGAGAGAGACATAGCATGAGTGGGGAGGGGCAGACAGAGAGGGAGACACAGAATCTGAAGCAGGCTCCAGGCTCTGTGCTGACAGCTCAGAGCCCAACGCGGGGCTCGAACCCATGAATGTGAGATCATGACCTGAGCCAAAGTCGGAGGCTTAACCGACTGAGCCACCCAGGCGCCCCCTGAAATGTATTCTTAAATGCACAAATGCAAAAGCCCCTGTTGATCTGCTCTCTGAATGCTTTGGAAATTATCTGGGGAATGGTGACGTGGTCACTGTTAGAGCAGAGCAACAAACAATATGCTGTGATCAAGGATAAGGACATTTGGGCAGTACTGACGTTTGCTCATGGAAAGATGATTCATTTAGACAAATCAGGGCTTTAAAATTGTTTTCTAGAAGTGTAACAGATACAGAAAAGTGCATGTACTGTAAATGTACAGCTTGGTGAATTTGTACAAAGTGAACACACCTATGTTACCCTGGTAACCACTATGTAGATTGAAGGTAGAATGTTAGAGGCACCCCAGAAAACCTGTGTACCTCCTCCTTCCCCAGTTGCTAGTCCTTTGAGATATAACCAGTAACCTAACTTTCAATGCTTTATATTTTTGCCTGCTTTTGAACTTTACATATACTTGTGAAATTTATTCACATTTTGTGTAGATCTTGTTCACTTATTCTCATTGCTAGATGGTATTCCATGATAGAAATATGCCACAGATGGGGCACCTGAGTGGCTCAGTTGGTTAAACATCTGACTCTGGAATTTGGCTCAGGTCATGATCTCACAGTTTGTGGGATCTTTGCTGATAGTGCAGAGCCTGCTTGGGATTCTCTTCCCCTTTCCCTCTGTCCTTTTCCCTGCTTGCATGTGTGCATGTCCCCTTTCTCTCAAAATAAACAAATAAGCATTAAAAAAAATAAATATTCCACAGTATATTTATCCATTCTATGTTGATGAGGTTTTATCTATTGGTGCCCATGTGCATGCATTTCTGTTGCATACATTCCTATAAGTAGAATTATCAGCTCACAGTATTTGCATACATGCAGCTTTAATGGGCCCTGGAAATAGCAATAAATGAGAGTTAGGAATGTATTTAAAAATTTTTTTTAATTTAGAGAGAGAGAATGTTAATTAGGCTCCACGCTGATTGTGGAGTCCAACCCTGGGATCCTGACCTGAGCTGAAATCAAGACTTGGTCAGACACTCAACCAGACTGAGCCACCCAGGTGCCCCTAGGAATGTATTTTTGATAGGGGACAAAGCACAAAGCTAAAATCAGGCCCCAGGTTTCTGGTCTCCTCCCAGACTTGGATTACAGGGGAGCCAGAGCAAGGCACTTACCTCTGTATTTCCCCAACTATAAATTGGAAATAATTAGTACCTGCTATGTTACTTGCTGTGGGATGAAAAAGGCCTCTGCAAATCTCAAGCTTCACAAATGGAAGCTGTCATTAAAAGTGGAAGCTGGGAAGAGAGATTTTTAATTATTAATGAGACCTAAAGAATAACTGTACTTATGTGGATTTCCATTCCCAATTAAGAATCCGTAGATTAGGGGTGCCTGGGTGGCTCAGTCGGTTGAGCATCCAACTTCAGCTCAGGTCATGATCTCACAGTTTGCGGGTTCGAGCCCTGTGTCAGGGTGTATGCTGGCAGCTCAGAGCCTGTAGCCTGCCTCCAATTCTGTATGTCCCTCTATCTCTCTGCCCCTCCTCTGCTCATGATCTGTCTCTCTCTGTCTCTCAAAATTAAATAAAAATGTTAAAAAAAAAATCCAGAGATTAGATTAACTGCTCAGCTAGACAGAGTAGTATTATGAAAGGGGCCTGCAGTGTTATTCTCTCAAACCTAAACACAATGAGCACCTTCCCAGACCCAAACTCTATCTTGTTAGAAGTTTCCTCAATTGCGTGGAGCCCCAGGGGACCTCCCAGTTCTTTCTCACAGTTGCCAAATGCCTCAGCTTTTTCCTTCTGCCTGCCTCAATCTGAGTTGGCCTAGTCTGGGAGAAACTGGTTTGATTCTGCAGTTAAAATGCGCCGGGAAAACAGAAAGACCCCATCATCCCGTCCTCCTGCAGAATTGAATGCAAAGTGTGAGTATTGTCAATGAGGTGCTTTGGTCTTACAGCACAGCTAAAAGTTCACAGGCACTTATTCTACCAAAGGTTGTGCTAAACTCAATCGGGGACTGTAAAATATAATAATTGAAAGTAGTGTCAACATGTTTTCTTATTAGTTCCCTTGCATTTGGTTACACAAGTAGAAGGCAGTGCCCTCTTCTGGCCAGTGCCACACTTGCATGGGTGAGGCTAAGAGGCCACCAGGGTTTCACTTGGTAACAGGCTCATCTTGGGAAGAGTTTTGAGTAAGTCACATTTGGGGATCCACCTTCCCTTTCCTCTTCAAAAGAGAAAAATCAAAACTGTGATGGTTACATTTTCCATAAGGTGGGTAGTAATCCTTAAAAACTGAGGTTTCCTGAAGAAAAAGAAATCCTACTTCAAGACTGAGAAATAGAAACATGGGTGTTTCCAGCCTTCAAATTTTGTTTGTTTGCTTGTTTGTTTAACATTTATTTACTTTTGAGAGACAGAGAAAGACATATCATGAGCAGGGGAGGGGCAGAGAAAGAGGGACACAAAGAATTGGAAGCAGGCTCCAGGCTCTGAGCTGTCAGCACAGAGCCCAACGTGGGGCTCGAACCCACAAACTGTGAGATCATGACCTGAGGTCCAGCCTTCAAATTTTGAATACAAGTCTACGACATCAGCTCTTCCCTGAATTTCTAGCTTGCCAGCCTGCTTTGCAAATTCCAGACTTGTCAGCCCCCACGATTGTGTGAGCCAATTCCTTAAAATAACTGCATATACATGCGTGTGTGTGTGTGTGTGTGTATCTTGTTGTTTTGTTTCCCTGAAAAACCCTGACTCATACAAAATCTAAGGCTAAAACCCATTTATATCAGTGACTTCTCGTTTGTATACATAAGGGGACATGAAGTATGGCAGCTGACCTTCTGAATTCAAGTTCAAGTCCCAGTACCATCTAATTTACTAGTTTCATGAACTAGCTACTTAATTATCCTTAGCCTTGGTATCTTCATTTGTATTAAGGAGAAAACAGTAACATTTACTGAATACACTATTGTGAAGATTAAGAGAAAACGTGCTTAGAATAGTGATTGGCTCAGAATAAGTACTCAGTAAATGTTAGTAGTTGTTATTAATTATTATTACTAAGGTCATAGAGGGAAGCTGCCAAAGAAGGGTGATTTATAGAATGAGGGGTACATGGAAGGATAGCTCGTCTCATTCATGCCTCACCCACTGTCTCCGTGAACTCTAATGTACAGTACATCTCTGCTTTTCACTACCTGTTCTTGGGCGATATCATAAAGCCATTTCTTATAAAGTGTCCTAGCTCTTCTCATAGGAATCCAATCAAGATTAAAAGTTGGATTCCGAATTAATGACTGAGTCATAGATTAATCCATTATTATGTCACAAAGGCAAAGTTCAGTAAATCTTAGTAATCATTTAAAACAGTAAAATTATTCTAAGTCCTAACACGGGGCTTCCATAAAATTTAATCTTCACTCCATTATATAATTTACTAATTTGACTAGCAGTTTTGTTTGCCTTCTTACAATTTAAAAGGACTCTGTAAGATGATTTGTTTGGTCGACACCTTATTTTTAAAGCTAGCCAAGTGGTTATCTCCAAGTATAAAGACTTAGGTTAATTTACACACACACACACACACACACACGTATTTATATATTTATCTCTGTTATTAGTGATTCACCAGAAGGACCCATAGGACTCAAGAGCAGGTTATATACTCACTGAGACTTATTATAGCAAAAGTGACAGAGCAAAAGCAGTAGGAAAAGATATGCACTCATGGGGTCCAGACATTCAATACAGACTTCCATTGTCTTTCCTGGTCTAAATATTCCTTGTCTGAAGCCACGCAGGAGTACTCTTTCTTTCACCATTAACTTCAGGGACATTTATAGACTGTCTTTACCCCAAGAAGCCTGTTTGAGTCTCAGAGTCCAGGGCTTTTATAGGGAGCTAGTCACATAAGTATATCTATTATGTATGCAACAACTATGGCAACCATAACCCAACCCTAACAATGAAATTAGGCATACATTGTTGATCTAGATGTTTGTGCAAAGCAGCCCCAAGAAGCACACATGGTATGGTCCATTGGTCCAGGTGTATATAACAAAGTCATCAACCACCAATATAAAGAATACCCTAAGGGCTGCCAAGGGTTAATCATGGGTCCCTTGAAAACATGTAAGGAGCAAGCAACCAGAACTGCTGTGTTAACTGTTTCCTCACAGTCTGTAGTTTCTGAAATGTCTATAATTAACCTCTATTACTTTGATAATCACAAAAGTAACTATTAATATAAGGGCATCTGCCATTAATGATTTTCCTTTTTAGTTATTTAATGGTGTTGTTTTATAATCTGAGTATATTTCCCTGTAGTCAGCAGAGCTGCTGAAAGGAGTAAAGTCATCCTTCTAGACACTTCATAGATACCCATAGGAGCCCTCATACTCTTTGGGAAAACCATAAAAACAGCTGAGGACAAAGCATGTGAAACACAGAAGGAACCACAACCTAATTCAACCTACTCATCTTAGAGATGAGGAAGTGGAAATTCCGAACAGTGAAAGGGCTTATCCCAGGTTCTAAATCTTAGATCTTAACCAAAAACCTCTCTGGGAACTCCTGAAATGGGACAAGGCAATGTCTGCTCACTTGCTTCTGATGATTGTCTTTAAATGGGCAGAAACTGGAGGAGCGCTGACTGGTGGGGCTGCCTGATGTGAGTGTGCATGGTCCAATCTCCTTTAGTCTAGACAGAGGCTTCCTATCCTTCCCCAACCCCTTCCTTGTCCAGTGACTTGACAGAAGCACTAGGACTCTTGTTATCCAGAACATTACCTATGCCATTGGGTCAATGGTCTAGTTCGGGACCTAGCAAGAAATTAGTTTAATCTTCACCAAATTTCCCCCTTTTCTCCCCTTCATTTACTCTCTTGTAGGTTGAAGGACGGTATCTGTCTCTCCATTGGACTGCAAATTCCTTGAGGGCCTTCTGGATCCAGGTTAGATCACAGTTATGATTATGGGTAGTGAAGTCAAATGGTCCAGAGTTTGAATTCTGGCTTAACATCTCACTGGCTTGTGCTATTTGAGTGAGTTACTTAATGGAAAGAATAGAACCTCCTTCATAAGTTTACTGGGTTGATGAAAGGAAGTAATAATTCTTAACTAGCATAGAATTTAATATATAAAAATGTTCAATAAATATTGAATATTATTTTTAAAATAAGTACTTCATTTACTTTGGAAAACTCTTTTCTCTGATCCTTTTAATAGTTTTTTGAGGTAATTAACATACAATATACACTGTATGTGTTTAAACTATAAACTGTCATAAGTTTTAACATGTACACACCTGTGAAACCATCCCACAATCAAGTTAATGATCATATACATACCCTCCAAAAGTTCCCTTATATCCTTTTGTAATCCCTTTTCCTGTCCTCAATCACTATCTACTTTCTGCCTCTACAGAGTAGCTTGAATTTTTCTAGAATTTCATATAGATGGAATCATATGGTATGTTCTTTTTCTTTGGCTTCTTTCATTCAGCATTATTTTGAGATTCATCCATGTTGTTGAGTGTATCAATTGCTTAATAGTATTCCGTTGTTGACAGTATCAATTACTCAGTAGATGTACCACAATTTATTTATCCATTCATTTGCTGATGAACATTTGGGTTATTTCCAGTTTTGAAGTATTAGAAAAAAAGCTTCTATGAACATTTGTGTACATGTCTTTGTATAAAAATATACTTCTCCTTGGCAGTAAATGGGTGGGCTCTAAGATAGGTATATGTTTACATTTTTATGAAACAGCCAAATTATTTTCCAAGTAGTTGTACCATTTTGTATTTCCACCGGTAGCATGAGAGTTCCAGTTGCTCCACATCACTGATGACAGTTGGCATGGTTAGTCTTTTTAGTTTTAGATATTCTAATAGCTGTATGATATCTCTTTGTGATTATAATTTGAGTTTCCCTAATGACACTGTAAATGTGTTTTTTGCCATCCATGTATCTTTTTGATGAATTGTCTGTTCAAATTATTTGCCTAATTTTAATTGGGGTGTTTGTTTTCTTATTGTTGAGTTTTGAGACTTTATACATTCTGTATAAAAGTCATTCATGTGGTTTACAAATATTTTCTTACCTAGTCCTTAACTAGTGTTATTATTCTTAACAGTGTCTCAAAGAAAAGAAGTTATTAATTGTAAAGAAGTACAATTTATCAATTTTTTATTTTATGGATTGTGTTTTGGTATTGTAATCCAAGGATCTTTTCTCTACTAAATCGCTTTTACATGTTTTTTGGAAATCAATTTACCATATATATATATGGGTCTATTTCCACACTCTATTTTTTCTTCCAGTGATCTATTTTCATGCCAATACCATATTATCTTAATTACTTAGCTTCCCAAAATTTGTCTAGCTCTTTTATGTCTTTCTAATTTCCAAATGAATTTTATTAAAAATTAAAAAAAATTTTTTTGAGAAACAGAGAATGGGGGAGGGGCAGAGGGAGAGAGAGAGGGAATCTCAAACAGGCTCCATGCTCAGCATAGAGTCCAACGCAGGGCTCAATCCCAGGACCCTGGGATCATGACCTGAGCTGAAATGAAGATTTGGACACCTAACCAACTGGGCACCCAGGAGCCCTTCCAAATGAATTTTAGAATTAGCTTGTCAATTTTTACACACACAAACTGCTAGGGTTTTGACTAGGATGGCAGTGGATAAACTTAGGGAAAACTGTCTTCTTCACAATATTGAGTCTTCTCGTCCATGAATATAGAATATTTCTTTATTTGTTAAGGTTTCTTTAATTTCTCTGTTATATTTTATAGTTTTAAGAGTATAGGACTCACATATTTTGATCAATTTATTGCATATGATATTTTTGGTAGTAGGGTAAATGGTATTGTTTTTAATTTCAATTTCCAATCATTTGCTAGCATATAGAAATACACTGTTTTTATATATTGAACTTATACCAAGAAAACTTGCTAAAACTCACACATTAATTTTAGTAGCTATTTTTGTAGACTCCATAGGATTTTCTGCATAGACAATTATGTCATTTATGAATTGACAGTTTTATTACTTCCTTTCCAATCTAATCATCTTTTATTTCTTCTTTTATTTTATTTTATTTTTTACCTTATTGCATTGGCTGGAACCAGTACAGTGTTGAATAGAAGTGGTGAGAGCAGAAATCTTTGCCTTGTTTCTAATTTTAGAATGAATCCATTCAGTCTTTTACCATTTAGTGTAATGTTAGCTGTAGATGCCCTTTAACCAATTGAAGTTTCCTTCTATTCCTAGTTGGCTAAGATTTTTTTTTTAATCAAGAATTGATGTTGGAGTTTGTCACATATTTTTCTGTATCTATTTATATGATTCTTTCTTTTTTTTTGTCTTAATATGGTAAATTACAAAGATTGATTTAGTAATAGGTTTATTGAGATACAATTCACAGAGCATAAAGTTCATCCTTTTAGAGTGTACAATTCTGTGGACTTTACATCTGCAACCATCACCACAACCAAATCCCATAACATTGTCATTACCCAAAGAAAAACTCTGTACCTATCAAGAATCAGTCCCCATTTCCCCTGCTCTCCCCACATCCTGGCAACCCGTATGGATTTACCTATTCTGCACTTTAATATAAATGGAATCAGTCAATGTGGTAAGTGGGTGAGTGGGTTTTTTCACTTGGCATAATGTTTTCAAGGTTCATCTATGTTATAGCATGTATCAGTATTTCATTCATTCTTATGGCTGAATGGTATTCTACTGTGAGGATATACTACATTTGGTTAACCATTCACCAGTTAAAGGATTTAACTGATTTGTTTTGTTTGTTTCCACTTTTTAGCTATTATGAATAATGCTGTTGTGAACATTTGTTACAAGTGTTTGTGTCAACATATGTTTTCATTTCTCTTGAGTATATACGTAGTAGAATTTCTGGATCATATAAGTCAGTCTGTTTAATCCTTGAGGGAATTGCCCCACTGTTTTCCAAAGTGGCTGTACTATTGCAAGAAGGTTCAATTTAACATATAGAGCTATTTAGATTATTTATTTCTTCTTGAGTGAGTCTTGGTAGTTTATGTCTTCCAAGGAATTTGTTCCTTTCATCCGTTGTTGAATTTATCAACATAAAGTTTTTAATAATAGTTCCTTAGTCTTCTTTTAGTATCTTCATAATGTGTAGAAATGTCATCTGTCTCATTCTTAATAATGATAATTGGTGGGGGGGTTTTCTGATCAATGCAACCTAGGTTTATCAATGTTATTGACTATATATATTAGATATTTTAAATATATTTGTGTGTGTCATTCTGTCATGTGGAAAATTGCATAGGCTCCAAGTGTACCAGTAGGCGGGCTATCCTAGAGTTCATGAAAAATAAAGGTTCACATACCAGATTGAAATGCATGGATCGCACTTTTTATTAAGTTAATGTAAATCACTGTGAGAAGCAAAGCAGGGGAATGTCCAAGTTAAACACTTAGGATAGGGAGCAAGTGGTATTGATAGGACTATGCTACTGAAATCCTGGGGTATGCTATGTTCATATGTCTTCCATCTCTGTCTCTGCTGCATCAACTTTTCCTGCTGAAGCAACTCTAATGAGTTGAGTTCCAACACTGGGATGCTGGGTCAATGATACTTGCTCTGTTAGAGAGATGTAATTAGTCAGAGTTGTAGCTTGTAAATAGTCTGTTGACCAGCCATGGAGAGCATGTGGAACTAAACTAGGTAACACTAGTGGCTGGTCGAATTAAGGACTCATAAATACTGATATATAATGTATCACTGAATATTTAGTGCCTACGTACCCCTCAGGTATGTTTATTACCTCATGTACTCTTGGGTCTTGTAGCCCTTTCACTGATGTTTAATCCACACATGCTCTACTTACTGATTCCTAATCTATACTTGATGTATCTTATGAGTTCATCCACCCGTTTCTTTTCTTATCCTCTATAGAACTGAGTATTTTGAAACTATACATTGAATGCACTAAACCTTCCCCCTATTATTCCTTGTTTCTGTGACAGTTACCTACTTTACACATACTACCCACTAAACACATGTTAAATAAAAAATAAGCAATACCCTCAGCTAGTCTTGCCATAGAAACTGATTTATTCAAACAAAGAGTTCCTGTAGTTAAATACATATGGGAAATATTGGGTTCTTTACTATAGGACTTGTTAGTGCCCTCATGCACTAATGTGGTTGTACCTTTCCATGAGTGGTATCACATGTAGTGTCCTCAATCTCATTGGCTGATGGGCCACTTTACTCCAGGTACATCACAGAACACATCTTGAGATGCTGCCTTGGGAATTGCTCTGTGCAAGGCCTTAAAGAGGGCTGGGAAATATAGATGTTTACTAGTGCAGGTATAGGCCAAGCTGTAGACCTTGTATACTTATAAAGTGTAAACATTCTGCTTTTCTGGGTTAGAAAGAAAACTACAAGAAGCGAGATAGAGAAATTGAAGTTATTCAAGGAGTGAACTGACCAAATTATTCATTCAAGGGTTTCTCTGATTTCCCCTTTGGAATAAATCCAGGGATGGTGTCCCATCCCCCAATCAGCACAGTGCTGACAATATTCTTTCACAAATGGCTTGTAGATGCTGCATCAGCATGCGCTTTGAAAGATATTAAGATTACACAAAGGAGACTTCCTTTTCCACGAAGCTGGGAAAATATGCTTAAAGGGACTTCAGGGAACCCAGATCTCTATGAAGACAATGTCCCTGATATGATGATCCTAGATGGTCAAGGGATTCTAAAGACTTGAAACTGAGTTTATTGGAGCATGTATCAATGGAAAGATAGCTCGCTTCACTTAGTAGACAACACAGAGGAAAAGTAGAGCCTATCATAGGCTTCTATCCTATTTGGCTCCATTTCACATCCTCTCCCCCACCAGCATCAACTTGCATGCAGGTACTCCCGCTCTCGGCCCCTCCCTCCCTCCCACAGGAGGCGGCCTCCTTCTTAACACTCTTGTATTCTCTTCCTGGCACCCTTCTCCCAATTTGTACTTGCGTAAATCCTGCTCATGCTTCAAATTGCGGTTCAAATATTTCCTCTGCTGAGCTGTACTCCACTCCTACCGATTAGGTTATGCTTCTTTCCCCATCACTTATCACAAGTGTAATTGTTTAATGATTGTCTCTTCTACAAATTGTGAGTTGCATGAGTGGAGACTCCATTGATTAGTTCACTACTGAATTCCCAGCACATGGCACAGAGTAAGTGGTTAATATGTCCAGTTGAATGATAGAAAAAAATGTAAGTGCTGATATGTTTTGCAATGAATTGAGAGCAGTTTTGTCTTCCTTTGCCTTAAGTCAAAGTCTTCTCAATTCCCTTTGTCCAAGGCTTAGATTCTCCCAAGATTCTTTTTAGACACTCATTCCAAGAAATGCCTCTCTTATCTATTCCCTGGTCAGAGTAGAGTTTGACATCCCTGTATACAGGCTAAAGTGTCTCACGTAATCTAGAGCAAAGGAGCTTTGGAAAAGCAATGTTTTCCTTTTAAGTATGAGGTGTTCAGAGTTCCCAGTGAGTTTGAGACTACAGTGAATAGCCTGTATGTTCTCCCGGAGCCCAGCAGGAAGGACTGGCGTGGCTGTGGGCAGCCATGAAGCAAGTTGTGTTTGCAGTTATGCTGCTGGTGTTGCTGGGGAGAATTCATGGAAAGCTGTTCCGGGGGGAGGGGGGGGAGGAGGCACGTTCTCTGCAATGTTGGGAACACAGCTCCTTAGAGGTAGAACAGTTACACTAGACCTGCTTCAATCAGTTCCTCCTGAGCATACTTGCCTGCCTCTCATCTCTCCCCCAAACTCACACACCCATGCCTGGGGCTTGCAATTTCCCTTGCCCACCCCAAAGTCACCTGCTTTCAAATGGATGGTTGTGATTAGGCAAATATGGCAGGAGGCAAAGTGGCTGGAGGTGAGGACAGTGCTTTCTCTGGACACAGGACTTTTTCTGAGGTGCAAGCTTCTTTGAAGCACTAGTGAAGACCTGCATCCCAAAGGGGTAAGGAACAGAGCTCTGCACTGGACAGAGCTGAATTTTACCCCTGGCTTTCAGTTATTGTGAGGACTCAATGAGATAATGTGATTAAAGCCCATGGGAGACCAGATTGCACATTGTTAGGGCTCAAAACATGGTAGCTGTTTAACTATTAGGTGCTCATTGGATATTCTCAGAGGAATCTGTGTCTCCTGCTTTAGTGATGTCACATTGGATGCAAATGGCTCGTTCACTTTTCTCTTTTTTTCTACTAGACTGTAACATCCTTGTAGGCCCAAACCTAAAAAAAAATGCCTTCCAGATCCCATGATTAGCTCACATTTGTTGAGTGCTTAAGATGTCAAGCACTAAATGCTTTAATTCTCAAAACCCTAGAGTTAGGAATCTACATCATAATGCATCTACATTTATAGGCACCAAGTGATTTAAGTAGCTCATCATTGTGATGTATCTATTAAGTGGTTGAGGCGGTATTTAAATACCGCGGGTCGGGTTCCAGAACTTGTGCTCTTTCCCACTGCATTACACCGCCTCAATCCTCACTCTTCCTAGGTTTTCCTCATTTTTTTCCACCATGGAATGGATCATCTCTGTCATCTCTGTGTTTGTGGGGTTACAATTATTCTGTGATTTGTGCTAGCCTCACACAGTGCCTTATGTAATAGCATGCTCTACAATTGCTTCTCCATTTGTCTAGTGCTGGGTTTATGTACCAATTATGCTCTTTCACAAAACATCTCTTGGTTCCATTGTCAGACTGGACAGTAGATAGAGTGGATCACTGTGCAGACCTTTTATCCTTTTGTGTTCTTAATGACTACCGTCTGTTTCCTAAAGCAATTGGAGTCTTCAGCTATTAGCATAAAGGAAAAACACTGACTCTGGGCAAAGCCTCACACTACTGGTACATGCCTGGGGAATCGAATCAGTTACCACCAAGGTTTGGGCTGTCTACCTTTCTCAGAGAGCATCTGGGGGGAACTGGGGTCTCCTTTCAGGATTAGATGCCTAGGCCTTATGTGCTTTTAGAAAACTTGCAAATTGTATATACAAAGGGTATTACATATCTTTGGAATTAAATAAATAGAATGGATATTCATATAGAGCCATCATCCTTCTCAATAAAATATTATTGGATTCCACCTAGGCCTCTGTGTACCTCTCCCCCCAACCCTCTGCCAGTAATGCCAGTATGCTTTTCATTATACAAAGAGTAGGAGTCGTTTGAGAGCAATACTTTTCAGATGTGATTCCCAGATACTTTGTTGTGAAAGATGCTAGCAGCAAATGGATATTCAAACTTGGGAGTATTCTGTGGTTTCACATCCTATTCAAACTGATGTTTCTGGAGAGCTGTTTCTGATTCTGACTTCACAACCACTGGAGCATAATAGTGTGCTGCGAACAGATGTGTCAGTAAATTGTGGTCAATGTGAAAAATGAATTTTTGCCACAGTTGGGGACATGTACTTTATGGCAATGGCTGTCAGGATGTTAAGCTGAGTGGTGTTGCAGATGGTGAAAAGCAGAATTCAAATAGCAGGAGGAAAGACGGAGGAAACCAGTGAGCCAGTGTCCAAGAAAAATGGTTTCTGACAGGCAAGAACTTTGCTGTGAAACTATGTGAGAAAACTTGCGAGAGAACTTGGTCGTGGCCATAGACATTCTACTCAAACAGGAATGCTAGTGGAATATTGTGTGCCCATCCCTGAAGTGTCCCCTCCTTCCAGGAGAGCCACCAGTTCCAGTATTAAAAAATGTGCCTCAGGGTGCCTGGGTGGCTCAGTTTGTTAAGTGCCGCCTCTTGATTTTGGCTCAGGTCCTGATCTCACAGTTCATGGGATGATGCCCTGCGTCAGGTTCTGCACTGACAGTGCCGACTCTACTTGGGATTCTCTCACTCTCTCTCTCTCTCTCTGCCCCTCCCCCACTTGCACACACTCTCTCTCAAAATAAATAAACATTAAAAAATGTGTCTCAAATATCATAAAAACAAGAACCATTACTCTAGCCAGCAGATATGTCTGAAGTGGTCTAACAAGTTTTCATCATTTATTCCCTGCCACTAACGTACCCTTTGAAATAATTTCACTGTCTGCTCCTTCCTACCATTAATGAATTAGAAACACTCATGTCAGCCCAGAGCTGGAGGAAATGAAATGCAATTCTACCACAGATTTGGTAACATTTGTATGCAACAGCTAAAAGATCCAAAAAATTGGACACAATTTTTAGTGCTATTCAGTTTGTGAGAAGATGAAGTTAAAAAAAAACAAAGAAACTTGCAACTTTAAGGGAAATTGCTTTCAGAACTTGGGGAGGGGGGTGGAGAGACAATTTGAGGCCATGAAGCCGAAACCCTTGGAGATATGCCCAGAAAAGTAGTATTCACATCACTCCTTCTCTATCCATCTCCTCTCGCCTAAAAAAGGCATGGCTTCCTATTTTAGAACTAGAATGTGTGCTCTTCTTGCTTTTGGGATTTGCTGAAGAAAATGTGGCTGCAATTGAGTGACTTGGATAACTTTATTCACCTTTTAAGATGCAGTACATGGGTGCCTGGGTGGTTCAGTGAGTTAAGCTTCCAACTTCAGCTCAGATCATGATCTCACAGCTCGGTTCGTGAGTTTGAGCCCCGTGTTGAGCTGTGGTGATGGGTCAGAGCTTAGAGCCTGCTTCAGATTCTGTATCTCCCTCTCTTTTTGCCCCTCCCCTGCTCACACCATGTCTGTCTCCCAAAAATAAATGAAAATGAATAAAACGAAAAAAAGAAAAGATGCAGTATAAGTTGCAGCCTAATTGATACGTGAACCAAAGGTTAACTTCTATGCTAAAACATGTTCTTTAGGATGAGGTGCTTTTTTTGTTTGTTTGAAGTAGGCTTCACACCCAGCGTGGAGCCCAACATGGGGCTTGAATTCACAGCCCTGAGAACAAGACCTGAGCTGAGATCAGGAGTCAGATGTTTAACTGACTGAGCCACGCAGGTGCCCCAGGATGAATTTCTGTATCTCAGGAAACAAATACAGAAAATCTTCTCTTGCATTCTTTTTTGTAATAGTTAGGATAGCCATATAATAATTTATCCTCAAAACCAGGAGACTTGAGAATGCAAGGATGTGCTATTAATAATTATACCTGGACAACCTAAACCAGAATTGTACCAGGCAAACTGGGATATATGAACACTTAGAGTACAGCCCTGATGTTCAATAAATAAATAAAACTGACTGAGGCACCCAGGCGCCCTAGGACAATCTAATTTGAAAGAGGAATATTAATGTAGATATTATATACTAGAGGGGTAATCTTTTAGTTATACTAAGGCCCCAAATACATCCCTCTGGCTAGAGGGAAGTGTTCCATTTTCCCCCTTGTGGTACTTTGGATACTTTGAACATTATGATCTGTTTTATAGTAAGGTTAAGTGAGCACAGGAATCTAGTCAATTGCAGCAAATCACACTGCGGAGCTGAGCTCAAAGCTAAAAACTCTGTTCCCTGGAGTCCCCAGCAGTTGTGTTGCTCACTGAACCATGAACGGCTTGCCTTCTAGAATTTGATCAGATTTCTACTGCAGATTCGCCAGAGGTGGAGACTTAACTACTACTTTTCAGATAAGTTTGGTGAAGTTTGTAGAGTTCACATTAATCCTCTTCATCCCACTTCTATAAAAAGCCTAGGTGCTAGTCCTTCCTGATCATTTGTCATGTCCTTTGGTCTTTTTCTGTAGAGATTTCTTTGGTCAGTCAAGAAGGGATCCAGGTATTCATTAAGTTTAGTCCTTGGGATTTTTGTGTGTTGCAGTAACTAGGCAACAGTTCAGATGTTTTAACTTAGCATGTCCTGTACTGGCAAGTTTAAAAAAAGAACTGTCAAGCCATACTTGGCAGAACCTTCCTTGGACTCTCCCACCCTCCGTCCAGTTCTCCTGTACATCTTGGCTGGTCCTCCACTGCTAACAGAGGCCTCTTCCGTCTCGGCCACTTTGAGTCTTGTCCAGGCCTTTCCCACCGAGGGGCAGCTGGAAACCCAGTGTCCTCAATAATCGGTAGGACTGCAACTAGTGGTTTGATCACCCATTACCTTTCCTAACCACTCTTACATCCAGATCTTAAACCTACTCATAACTGCTATGCTTTTGAATGCAATTTGCCTTTGTGTATGACGATACAACTAAGTTCTAAGTAGTTTAAGAACTGTGCTGATTCATCAACTGTAAGGACGTGCATTTCAAACACAAACTATAGCTCTTTAAAGTGAATATCCAATGAAACAGATCCAATGGACATAAAATTTGTGAAAGGTCAGCTCCTTAATGTTCAATGTTAGATGGATTGGACTTTCTAGGTATACAGTTCTGGAAGCAGGACTACAGCACTAAGGCAACCAGGATAAGCATGTGTAAGATGCTATTCTTAGAAGCAGCATTCTATAGTACAGTGGTATACAGCAAAAGCTTTGGTATCAGTCACACCTAGGATTTTAATCTCAGTTTTTTACATAGGAGCTGTGTGATCTCTATAACCTCTTAGCCTTAGTTTTATTATCTATAACATGGGGTTGAGAACCATCCTTGTCTTAGAGATTTGCTGTGAGGCTTGACTGAGATAGTACACATGAACTGTTCATTAGTGTGAACTACTGATTTTTGTCTCCTAGGCTGTGTGATATCAAAAGCAGAGGTGATATGTAAAATGTGCATAAAAGCTATCATTAGCTCCCAGTAAATGAAGCTGTTAAATAGGACAATATATGAGGCTCTATTTAACTTGACCTCTTTCTCTGAAATGTTACCCAGTTATTTTGAAAGTCTTACCATAGCTTTGGAACCTACCAGTGGCAGCTTAAGGGGACTAGAACAAGTCAGGGTGTCTTGTGGAAAAGAAAAGGCAATGGTCTAGACTGGTGGTAAGCAAGCAACTGCATAAAAAGGGTACTGGATGCCTGAGCAAAAGGTGGACCAACCTCAGCCCTGGTGACAGAACTGGTGTCATCCTTTATTACTATGACTTTGGGAATTTACTTAAGTAACCTCTTTTAAAGGTTCTCTTATCTCTAAAGAAAGGATACTTTTTAATCTGCCTATCTTTGAGGAATGCTAAATAGCGATTTAAAAAAGAGGCTGAACACAAAATAAGGACCACAGCAAAAACTGACCTTAATGTTAAATTTCCTCTTAGATGATACTAACACTTTAAGCATAGCTTAGAATTCTAGGTGGCCTAAGACTCTATTATCCTTGTGAATCTAGGATTGTGATTTTAGCAAATCTCAACTAGGAGATAGTCATCTACAATCATTTCTGAAATTTAAAAGCAGCAAAATATTTTGTTGCCCCAAACAACTTACCTATAACTGCTATGAACCAACTTCTGTCCCCCCAAATTCACACTGAAGCACTAACCCTGGATGTGACAGTATTTGGGGATGGAGCCTTTGGAAGTAATTTGTTTAGATGAGGTTATGAGGTGGGATTAGTGTCCTTACAAGAGACAACAGAGCTTGGTTTCTCTCACTCTCCACTAGGAGGACATAGTGAGAAGATGGCCATCTACAAGCCACACGGAGTCCTTACTGGGAACTGAGCAGGCCAGCACGTTGACTGGGGACTTCCCATCCTCCAGAACTGGGAGAAATAAATCTGTTGGCTAAGCCACCCAAACTGTGATGTTCTGTTTTGGCAGCTCAGGCTAATATGGTAAGTAAGATGATGAAGTAGAGGAGTGGAATTGCTTCAGTGAAAGCACAGAGTAGGGAGGGACTAAGCTCTACCTGCTTTGTCTCCTCATCCCTGGAATCCCAGGGCATCACAAAATAGGATGAAAATGAACTGTTTAACACCTACTCGAGAAGAATCACGTTCACATGCCACAGGAACAAACTCCGAAGGATGGCCCAAATTCTCTTCTGGGACTACAACTGTGTATTGCATGGTCTTACTGAATAGGGAATAGGATTCTATTTTGCTTTAGAAATCTGCGGTAAAAGGATTGGTGCTAAGGTTTAATATGGTGGTAAAAAGAGGACCTGCTTGGGTCAGGTCCCCAGGGAAGAAGGTGTTGGCTGAGGCAGTGCCATCTCATGATGGGAAGGAACCCTAGCCCTGCACCTTTAAGGGATAGAAAGACATCAATGCAACTTAAAAATTTACAGTCGCACTTTGTCCAACTATAAGACAAAAAGTAGAAGGCTCTTTCAGAAGCATTATGTAGTACAAGTGACTCCTTTTCTAACCCATCCACATGGGGGCGGCGGGTCACGGCAGACTAACAAACCCCCCGTGGAAAGCGAATAGTGAACTGTACCACGTGTGTTAATGTGACCCTCGCCATAGGCACAGTAGTTACAACAAGAATAGAACGATCTTTCATAAAGAAAGCGGGGGTGGTGGCAGCTGGGGCAGAGAAACTCCGTATCTACAGATAACCTGGTTACAAAGAATGACATAACCTTGAAGGGAGAAGAAGAAACCCACACTATGGATATCATGTTGCTGAAAGAGGGTTTGTAGAGGGTTGTTCCCAGGCAGCCTATTTAAGTGCCTTAGTGAATGCAGGTCACACACAGAGGAGTGTCTCAGGCCCTTTTTTTTTTTTTAATCTTTCTTTATGACAACAATTTTGCAGTTAATTAGATTCTGGACTTCTCAGGAAAGCCCAGAACTGGGCCTGCAG
Source organism: Suricata suricatta (assembly GCF_006229205.1). Classification (NCBI taxonomy): domain Eukaryota; kingdom Metazoa; phylum Chordata; class Mammalia; order Carnivora; family Herpestidae; genus Suricata; species Suricata suricatta. The sequence continues at coordinate 42,978,295 of NC_043708.1, forward strand.
AATAAGATACAAGGAAAAACTGTGAAATCATGAAAATACATTTTTTTAAAAAAGTTTTCAGGTATAATACACAAAAGCAAACAAGTTTATCTTAAAAAATATCAAGTATCACATCCATACACTATTCCTAATTATAATTAATTCTTAAAGCAACATATGTCTTTGTTTACAAATACAGCAGCAGGTGATAAACCTAACGTCTCCAACAGATTGCTTACAGTTCATAATACAAACAAATGTCTAGGTCTCAAATCACATTGTAGGCAGTTTAACTTAAAATGCATAGACAATTACATACATTAAGTTTGTCATTATTAAGTCAACTTAAAAAAATCACAATATTAAGAAAAAAAACTTTTATAGAGCACGCATAAGTCAAGTTTACTTAATGGCAATAAATCAGTATCTGCTAACCAGGGACAGGCAGTTTAAGTGCCCTCATCCAGGGAGGAAGTGAAGAGGAAAAACATCCCATTACTTTGCACACACGGATAGCTACACTGACAAACACTATGATCTTGAAAAACATTAATTTCTTACTTTAAAAAAAGGCATACCATACGTTGCTCTTTAAAATGTCCAAAGGCTGTTCTATAATTTCCACCAGTGGCAAACTAAAATATGTTTATCTAGGTAAACCAAAAATGGGTGCACTAATTAATTTTCCAATGGCCCCTAGACTGTAAGCCTCTGTAAGACAGGCATTCTCTTTCATCTCTGTATCTCTGGAATCTGGCAAAGCACCGGGATCAGACACTTACATGTCTGTTAAATGAATGCAGTTCTCAGATGTTTTCTATGGCCAGAAGTTTGCATGGCATTTCTTTAATACTGATTATTTTATTGGCAATTTTTCTTTTACTTGGCAGAATTCTGAAAATAAAAAGTGTCTGTCTTTAATACTAAATATTGCTTAAGATTACAGTCTTCCCTTAAAGCCACCCATTACTTTCTATGCATAATACATGTATCACTGGGATTCACCTGATTCTAACCTTATGTTTTTCAAAAGCCGACACTTGAAGGTCTGTGCTCAGCTTAATTTCTAGGGTTTATAACCCTGGCATTTTATAAATCTAGCACTATTCAGGGTGATGAGGAAGACATTGGCACTCCTCATTTAGAAGAATAGGCAACTGATTATGCAAACCAGGCACAGTATTTTAATTGAGACTTGAGTAGAGCTAATGTTCATCTATACAAATAGTTTCAAAAGCTGTATGTTTGAGTACTGTCCGTAGCACTAATCGTTTGTGAGGTAAAATTTTATGGGCAAAACTGACTTCTATGCCAATATTCTGTTGTAGTGGTGTGCCAGACCAAGGCCAAAATTTCACTCCCTTTCTTCTCTCCTCTTTTACTATTCTCTACTGAAAACAACAAACACTAAAAACAAGGCAGAAGGAAGGAGGCCCTTGGGTAACTAAAACAAATGTATTGTCTATTCCTGAATGATCAATGCATTACTTTATACAAAACAGGGCTGTGGAGTCAGACTTGTAAACAGCCATCTTTAAAAGCATGAAAAGGTGTCAGGCCAAGTCCAGTATGGACAAGCCAAGGTCGTTCACACACTCATTTAAGGAGCCGTGATTCTTGAGAAACTGCATGTGTGATGAGGACCTAAGGTCTTTACTGTCATTTTTGTTGTCATTTTTAGGTTCAACATTTCAAAATCTAAGTTTCCAACTCCAGAAGCACTATTCCCCAGCACATCTCAATGATCTCTCTCCATCAAATTTGTTTTCAAGTTCTTGCTCTGAGACAGTCCAAGTGCCAGCATATTCCATACCCTTCAAAGACCAGACAGATTTTTCTAAGAAACAGTCTCCTCCCTAAACGGATGCCAGCCTAGCAGGACTTGTTTCGAAAGCAACATTATTCCCCTGTAAAGAAAAAAACCTTCCCTCTAACCTTTCCCCCATTCCTTCACTGAAACAATTTCTGCTTTAAACTTTACCCTGAACCTAAAAATACGTTTTTGTCCCAGAGTACCCAAAAGAATGAAGACTCTCCCAAGTTGAGAAATAATACTCTCAAAAACTAAAAGGAATATAAAAGTAAATTCTAGTCCCTTTCATTTCCATTCTTACGCTAAATAATTTTTCCTCAACTACTAGTTGGAAAGTCCGCAAAAAGCAGAGAGAAGTTGTTGTGTTGAGGGCACACAGGGCAGTATGGGTCACTAGCCAAAGGTATATACTTACTGGGGGCAGTAATTCCAAATCTCATGCTCCTGAGTCCTTTCAGTCCTTTAGCAGATTTTCTCCTCTAATAACAGACTCCAGAATTATAGATTCCTAAACATGCTACCACCTATTTTAGTCAAACATTATCCTCTAGTGTTACATTACATATTGTATCTAAAGCTAGAGTTGTCAATTTATCCCAATGTAGCACAACCAAATTAACCAGGAGACCTTTGCTATCTCACTTTTCCTGTCTTATCCTTCCAGTTAGCTGACAGGATATTGCCCGATCACTAAGCTGAAATACCTTCCAAGGCTCCTGCCTTGTAAACGGGAGGCTACTCTGACAAGAGATTCCAAGAGTGTTGTAGATTGTGGTAGCTTGCCTTACAAGGGGAAGAAAAAAAGACCGCTTGTGCTACTATGTAAGAGCTGTCTAACAACATTCCCCAGTCTGAAAATATCTCAACAAATCAGTTTCAATTCTGAAAGCTGGACTCTATCATCTACTTAAAAAGGAGCTTAAACACTGAATGATCTTCTCAAAGTTGACCATCTTGCTTTCTCAAAAGGAGGTAGCTATCAAACCATTAAATTGGCAGCATTTGGCATTCTTGGCATTTCAACTATAAGAGAAACAAACTACTAAATAATTCTAAGCAAAAATAAGAGCTCCAGCATAAATCTCTCCTACACTAGTCAAGAAATCCACAATACATTTTAGTAACCCAATGGATACATTCAAAGTTTCAAATGTTATTTGACAAATAACATAGTTCTAAGAATCTAAGAATCTGATTTTAAAGATAAGGTGCCAAAACGCTACTCAGGCTATTTTGGTGGTTACACTTACTTTCAGCTCAACTGCAGAGATCTACACTTTATTATTATTATTATTTTCAGTGTTAGAGCCAGAGGATAGTTGTGAAGGGTGGCATTCAATTCTACCTATTTACCTGTCAACAAGTACTGAACTGACCAGTTAGCCTTAAGCACTTTATAGACAGATGCAGGAAACTATGCAAGAGACCGTGGTATGGCTTAACCAGACTCGGAAAGACACAGACATGTTTTGATCACGCTTGTACAAAAAGAACAGTCATGTCTGAGTGACTGAAGTTCTTGAAACCTAACTGCTCTACATGTTTACAACAGACACCTAGAGTGTGCCAGTTTTCCTAATCAGGGAGAAACTAAGGGATGCGTTCCTTCTAGAGAACTGAGGGAGAGGCATCTACACGGAAGGGTCTCGGTAGAAGAGCGTTTTGTGGGAATGCAAGTTACTTGCCACTATGAAACAATTTCCAGGGCTTCCTCTGGCTTGAGGTTCAAGACAGAGAGAAGTTTTCCTTCTTTGGAGTTCTTTCCAGAGCAATATTGACATCTCAAAATCTATTCCAAAGTAATACAGAGATCACCAATTCTCTAATAATAAGTTATACTCATTGGACTGCATTAAAAAGAAAAAAGCTTTCATACATGGCAGCTTTTAGAGCTGTGTGACCCATCTGGCTAACAATAAAGCAAATCAGGTGGAACTCAAAATGAAAGAAAAGGTTTTAGTAAAAGATCAAGGATAAAAACGAACACTGCCTGGCTAATGAACTCAATCAACATCTGACAATAATTACCAACAGCTTTAAAATGCATATCCAAACTACAACCTCAAGAGGACCAGGTTTACTCATCCTGTAGACAGGGCAACTCAAGATGTTGAGAGGCATTATTTGTTTAAATTATGACAATGTGACTGTTTTCAAAGTGTGTTTATTTAGGGGAGAAAGTGATTATAGAAAAATATTTGAAATAATTTGCCAATGAGGTTGCAGAGTCTAACAATAGTCCACATCATCTTAGAGTTCTAAGTGTGTGGTTTCATAATTTAAACAAATCAAAAACTTGTTTTAGACAATTGTATCAAAGAGCTATTCAATATACTTCAGCACTTTAACGTTCCATAAAAACCAAATAAAAATCACATTTGAATGATTTACTTTTACATTTTTATCTGATTGTATGCATCAGATGTACTATACATCCAAGTACAGGAGGCAGGTATCTTCTCTGAGAGGTGCAAGAGTTGTTCTTTCATGAATGCCCTCTAATAATGAAACCAGCAATTTCTATATATGCATTCATGTGCACATATATGGACCTCAAAAAGCAAAGCGTCCTCTCTTCATCCATTAACTTAATGGTAAGACTGCAATAGAAAAAAAGAAAAAGTAAACCTCTAGATTTTGTAAGTGGAGTTTAACAACTCCTTGCCATGGCTTAAATTAAACGTATTGCTTAATAAATCCAAACAGCAAGTCCTCTCATTTATTTTGGCTACAATTTGCAAAAAATAAATAAATAAATAAATAAATAAATTTTTTTTAAAGAAAATACATATTAGCAAGAATTTATACTAATGAAAGTAAGTTTTGGGGGCATTTTATTGTTTCTTTTTCTGGGGCACCCGGGTGGCTCAGTCAGTTAAGTGTCTGACTTTGGCTCAGGTAACAATCTCATGGTATGTGAGTTCGAGCCCAGTGTTAGGCTCTGGGCTGACAGCTCAAAGCCTGGAGCCTCCTTCAGATTCTGTGTCTCCCTCTTGCTCTGCCCCTCCCCCACTCATGCTCTCGCACGCTCTCTCTCTCATAAATAAACTTAAAAAAAAAAAAGAAGATTCTTTTTCTTTTACAGTTGAGGTGGATATTTGATTAATCTAGTTGAAGGTGTGATTATTTTGTTAAGAAAGTTGACTTTTCCTCCCCTAACGATAATCAGGACTTGAAGATTCACTTGGCTTACTTTTGGGAGAAGTGGGATGCTTTTCTATTTGATCATATGCCCAAGACAGGTTCCCCAACTAAGATGTTAACCCTACCACTCTGGCTTGGCTGACAGTAAAGCATGAAACATTACCTATAATTGACAACGCAGAATAGTGGTATAATCTGGAGCTCAATGCTGCTGAAGATCTAACAAAACTCTGGCTGGGAAACACTAAGGAGAGTTACAGGAAAAGTAGGCAATGTTATATATTCACTGCCCTAGATTCTCTAAAAATCAACCTCTGTATCAAGTTAGGCAAAGACTGTTTTTACTGAACTGTACTTTGTGGGTTTGTTTTTTTTTTATTTTTGAGAGATAGAGCGCGAGCAGGGGAGAGTCAGAGAGAGAGGGAGACACAGAATCTGAAGCAGCCTCCAGGCTCTGAGCTGTCAGCACAGAGCCCGACGCAGGGCTCGAACCCATGAACTGTCAGATCATGACCTGAGCAAAGCTGGACACTTAACTAACTGAGCCACCCAGGCGCCCCTACTGAACTGTACTTTGTAGTGATGCTAGAAAACACAATTGAAATATGCTAAAAAAAAAAAAAAAAAAAGTTCAATGAAATACACCTGAGTTTACCTCAAGTATGTTTTTGAGGACACTGCTTACTACATTACAAAGTCTTGGGAAATTTTTCTAATTTTAGTACCAGGAATACTTACGTTTTCATTCTTTTAAATGCTTTATCTGAAGCCTGAAATGTACTCTTATCTTATATATACACACCCCTTCTTTTAAAAAATTTTATAAGCTTTCTAATCCATCCAAACTGGAGGCAAATAGTCTTTCATTTGTGTTTATGTGACTATTAGTACATTTTAAATAACAAATTTAACACTCACATGGGGGCCACCAGGCATCGGTGGAGCACCAGAAGGTCCTGAAGGCACTTGAAAAGGATTGTTGGGAGTGGGATAGAGTCCTGGTGTGGGATATGATCCTGCCGGGGCAGGATATGGTGCTGGTGGTCCCCAGGCTCCTGGTGGAACAGTGCCCCACGGAACAGGTGGTGCTGCCCCTGGTGCTTGGGGAGGAGGTGCGGGATATGGCCCTGGAGATGGGTATGGCATATTAGGGGTAGGATACTGCCCACCCATTCCTGGCGCCCAAGGTCCAGAAGACATGGATCCCCATGGACCTAAAGGACCAGCAGCAGCTGGATCTGTGGGTGCACCGTATGGTCTTGGAAGCTCCGGAAAGGGCATATTTGGTGTAGGATAAGGCCCCGTGGGGCCAGGGCCTGGCACAGTTGGGGCTGGATAAGGACCACCAGGTGGGGGACATGATGGTCCAGAAGGAGGAAAGGGTGCTGGGGGTCCTGGAGGTGGTCCAGTGGGAGGCACAGAGGGATACATTCCTGTTGGTGCTGGTCCAAAAGGCACAGTCGAGGGTGCTGCACTTGGTGGGAGTCCAGATGGCACAGAAGGTGGAGCACTTGGGTTATTCCAAGGGTTGGAACTTGGCCAGCCTTGAGGAGGTTGGCCAGGTTTTGTATTGCTCACAGCAGAGGTTTTGGCAGGGGAGTGTTCAGGTAGCGCATCTGCCAACTGGAATACAAAACAAGCCATGTCTTATCAGTCTTCTTCAGGGACAAGCCATGTCAAACAGGACTATATGCCCATAAAGGACAGGAAGCTACAGAATCAGGGATTATAAACCTGTAGAACATCTTCAAAAGGCAGGTTACTCAGTTTAAAAACAATTCATTTAATATAATAATCAAATTTACAATGCAAATTCCTCAGAGAAGATCAAATTTTCTAAATACAATGAATGAAAATACTGTGCATTTGATTCCCGGCTTTACCGTAAACAAGTTACATACTCTCTGAGCTTTAGTTTCCTCAGTAAAAACAAACAAACAAACTTTAGCATTAACTTGAGGCTTAAATGAAGTAATTCATGTAATATCCTTAACGTAGTGGCTGGTGTATGTAACATCTAATAAACACTGGCTATTATTAACACTGCCAACTTAATAGAGAACATAAGTAACTTAACCCTTTAAAAATTTTATTTAAGGATTCATAAAGAAATATATACATCAACAATTTTTCAAACATATTATATCTAACTCAAGGCAAATCATCTATTAAAATCACATGCGCCCCCACTTCATCAAGAACCACACAAAGCATCCTTTTCAAATTAAAAGACATGAGGCCCACAGTTAGAACTATGTCATATTCTTAAGAGTCAAAAAACTAATGAAGGATAAATGCATCAACTTACCGAAAATTCATCAGACATTTTCCTAAAGGAAAGAAAAAAAAGAATACTTCAAAACCAGTGCTTACACTTCTTGTACATCCTATGAGAATCTTTCTCTGCAGATACCACTTTTACTTGATCATGTATGTAATGTCTTTAAAAAATTTTTTTTTAATGTCTATTTTTCTTGAGAGAGAGAGCATGCACACAGGGGAGGGACAGAGAAGACAACACAGAATCCAAAGCAGGGTCCAAGCTCTGAGCTGTCAGCACAGAGCCCGACAGGGGGCCTGAACCCACGAACCCTGAGATCATGACCTGAGCCGAAGTCGGATAGTTACTGACTGAGCCACCCAGGCGCTGCAAGTCTTTTTTTTCTTCTTTTTTTAGCGGGGAAAACTTCCAGAGCAGTTCATGTAGTTCTACAAATGTCATCCCTATTTACTGGCTCCACATCATATAAAAGTGATCCCCAATATAGTCTGCACTTTAAAGTTGGTGGTGGTTTAGGTCATTTGCATTTTGAGCAGTTTTAAATGATGACACAGTGAACACTTCTGAACACATATCCTTGTGAATCTGTCACCAGGAGAAAGTACGAGAATTGAAATTTATAGTCAACAGATAAGGCTATCTAAAATCCATCTTAAAAGTCCATGCCACTGTAGAGTCCTTTCCAAATTTACACTCTTTTTTTTTTAATTTTTTTAAAGTGTTTTATTTATTTTTGATAGAGAGAGAGACAGAGCATGAGAGGGGGAGGGGCAGAGAGAGAGAAGGAGACACAGAACCGGAAACAGGCTCCAGGCTCTGAGCTAGCTGTCAGCACAGACCCTGACGTGGGGCTCGAACCCACGAACGTGAGATCTGACCTGAGCCGAAGTTGGAGGCTTAACCGACTGAGCCACCCAAGCGCCCCTACACTATCTTTTTAAACTCTTCTCCACCACTGGATATTTTTAAAATTTTAAATGGTTTTCAATTATGAGAAGTTAATAAATGCCACCTTGTTGTTTTAACTTACATTTTTAAAATTAAGTGGAAAATAGAGCATCTTTCAAATTTCATGCCCAAACCAAAATAACTTTTTCTGTGTGAATTTGCTCATGTCCATGGGCCACTTTTGGTAATTTCTAAAAGTGAAGTATAACTAATACTCAATCAAATGCATGGATGTGAGGTGCTCAGGTCAACAAGCTCTGACAACTATACATGCCCCACTAAACAAGAAAGATATAGACATTTCCTTCACTCCAGCTTTACTCATGCTAACTTTCCAATCAACTCCCCCATCCACTCAGCAATCATTTTCTTAGTTTTTGCCTATTCTTTGACTTCATAATAAACAGAGTAAGATAGTATGTAATCTTGTTACATACTTTAATAATTCACAACTTAGTAGTACATCTTTTTTTTTTAACTCTTTGTTAAACTGTAAGGATATTAGCTCTGAAACATGAGACAAAAAATTCACCTATGCTTTGTAACAGTACTAATATGGTTTCATTTACTTAAAATCTTTTTGTTCTTCTTTCAAGTAAATTACTATATAATCTATCTTTTCTCAAAGGATAGGACAAGCTACCCTTAACACATTCTACTGCCAATACTTCCTAAAAACCTATGGTGTTTACCATGAATAGGCACAGTGCTAGAAGTGTATTACATAGGTGATTTCATTGAATAGATAAAATTCCTTCGCCCAGTTTACAGCTTCAGAAAAGGAAGCTCATCAAGTTAACTGCTTAAAGGTACAGAACTAGTGACAGGTAGAAAAGGGTTCAAACTCTGGTACAGTCTGATTCCAGAGCCAAGGCTTTTAACCACTAGGCTATAGAGCCTCCACTATTTCCCAGAGATATTGTGAAATCTGTTATTTTCTACTGATCTGCATCATAACATTCCATCTTAATTTCAGCAGCTTTATGTTTTTATCAAATTTTAATGCCAGTTGACCTATTATTACTGTTCAGTGCCCTCCCCCAGATTTTCCTGAGTATTATTTTCTCTAGATAAATAAATAAATAAATAAAAAGAATCCAGTGCTGTTCTGGCTAGAATTGTATTAGACTTACATTTTAATATATGGACCAAGTAATATATTTGAAATATCAAAACTTTTCATTCAAGAACAAGATATGTCTCCCTAGTTCCCATCACTGTCATTTGTCAATACTTTTTTAAGCCTGTTTTTTTGTTTTTCTTCTTAGTTAGGCTTCATGCCCAATGTAGGGCTCAAACTCACACCTCCAATATCATGAGATGCATGCTTTACTAAGCCAGCAAGGTGGCCCTATGCAAAAGACTTTTTAGTGTATTAATTTGTAAGTGGTGATATTACTAAATTATTTTATTCCTGAAACTCAGCTGATTCTCTGGGATTTCAGGCAAAGAATTATGCTATTGCAAGAGAATAATTTTATATTGTCTTTCTAATATTTATACCCCTTTTCTCCTTTACATTAGCTAAACTTCACGATAAAATGCTAATTGGTGATAGTGAGCACAGTCGTCTCCTTGTTCCCAACTATCCTCAACATGCCTTTAATGTTAAAGTAAAATTCCCACTTTTAGCTTGAGATTTGAAAAAATTAAAGTCTATGCCCATGTTGCTAGATTTATTTATTTCTATTTTGCTGGTGAAAAAAACATTTAGGAAGACACAATTTTTTTTAGATCTTTTTGACATCTAATGAGTTGATCTCAGTATTTCTCCTTTGACCCATCAACGGCTAATTATGTATAAAAATTGCTTAATATTGAGCCATCCTTGCATTCTTAGAGTTTTTTAAAGTATAATCATTTTGAGGAATGATAAAAAGAATATGAATACTAACTACTAAGTCAAAATTGCTATGACCTTGCTATTTATTCAGAATGTCAAAAAACACATCTTAAACATATAGCAAATACAATTATCTTATTCATTCCCATGTTAAGGTTTGTTTTATACTAAAACATCACATCACACAATTGTAAATTCTTAGGACTAACACCTGAAGAAACTTTATCTGTGCAGGAAAAGTTTAAAGTCTACATAAGACTACCATGCTTTTTAAATAGGATGAGCGTTTCTGAAACAAAATGGTTCTGAATCAAAGTTCACATTAATTCTGGAGCAATCCACTCATTTTCATGTGGCCATACAGGTTTTTAGAATTATTCCTTTCCAAGTTAAACAAATATATATGTATATGTATACATATATATAAATATACCCACAAAATATAAAATTAAGTAGTTATAAAATAACATTAAAATGTAAGTTATTTCATAAGTTAATGATAATATCAAACGATTCACAACTCTGGACTTTCAAAATCTGAAGTTAAAAATTAAATCCTGGAAGATAAAGGAGGTACTAGAATCTTTCTTTTTTTAATTATTAAATTTTAAGAAATTTTTAAAAATGTTTATTTATTTTGAGAGAGAGTGAGCACACACAAGCAGGGGTAGGGCAGAGAGAGAGGGAGAAAATCCCAAGAAGGCTCTACCCTGCCAGCTCAGAGTCAACGTGGGGCTCAAATCCATGAACAGTTGAGATCATGACCTGAACCAAAATCAAGACTTGGACGCTTAACCAACTGAGCTACCCAAGGTGCCCCAAGAATCTTTATATATATATATATATGTATATTCTTAGAGAATACATACACATAAGAATCTTATATGCTTAAGCTTTGCGCAGTGGCAGTATCGTAGCCAATGAGGTTTATCTGAGGCGCGATTATTGCTAATTGAAAGAATCTTATATGCTTAGAAGATCTATGGGGAACGTGTGGCCTGACACAGGGCTTGATCCCAAGACCTTGGCATCAGGACTAGAATAGAAACCCAGAGTCAGATGCTCAACTGACTGAGCTACCCAGGCATCCCCTAGGTTCTCAAATCTTATGATTAAAATAACAAAGCCCAATGTGGGGCTCAAATCCATGACCCATGAGATCATCATCTGAGCTGGAGTCAACTGACTAAAGCTACTCAGGCTCCCCTACATTCTAATTTACTCTTTGGAGAATACTTTCACTGTAAAAAGGTAAGAAATAGAGTCGGACATTAGTGTTTCAATACAAGAGGAATTATATCATTTTTAATAATCAAGATTTTCTAAAAATCTATTCCAAAATACCTGGATTATGCTAATTATTAAGATGAGGCCAATGTAACCTTCAAGTGGCCCTGCCCCCCCAAAGTTTATATTCAAGGAAGATTTCCATTTTTTCTATTTTTGGAATACTTTAAAGCTATTACTTCCAAAACTTTCCATTACTACTTTATGGCAGAATCTATGCATCATCTGAAAAATACTAATTTTATTTTACTCTGACGTTTATTTATTTATTTTGAGATTGAAAGAGACAGAATGAGCAGGGGAGGGGCAGAAAGAGGAAAGAGAATCCCAAGCAGGCTCCACACTGAGAGCAAGGGCCTTGAACTCACAAAAATGTGAGATCATGACCTGAGCCAAAATCAAGAGTCAGACACTTAACTGACTGTGCCACACAGGTGCCCCCAGATTAGTAATTTTATTAAAAAAATTTTTTTAATGTTTATTTATTTTTGAGAGGGTGAGGAGAGGCAGAGAGGGAGACACAGAATCCAAAGCAGGCTCCAGGCTCTTAGCTGTCAGCACAGAGCCCAACGTAGGGCTAAAACTCACAAACTGTGAGATCATGACCTCAGCCATAATCAGACGCTTAAATTGACTGAGCCACCTCAGCACCCCAAGAGAAGTAATTTTAAAATAGTACCAATTTTCTTGTGACATATACTAGAAAAGTAAACATTTCTATAACTTTTATGGCTTTTAGAGTAAAATGGCAATCCAATCACAAAGTTTTAAAAAGTTGAACTCTATAAATTACTAGTGACTACCAAACAAGGAATATTTCAAAGGGATATCATATTGTGATGGAGTGATAAAGAGTATAGGAGTAGACAGTTATGAAACGTGGACATCAATCCTTTTGACTAAGGCAAACTTTTTAATCAGAGACCATTTCTCATCTACAAAACAGTTTTAAGTTTCACAGATAATTAAAAATCACACATTTAGGGGTGCCTGGATGGTTCAGTCAGTTAAATGTCTGACACTGGTCATGATTTCACAAACATCTCACGGTTCACAAGTCTGAACCCCATGTCCGGCTCTGTGCTGATGGCGCGTGTTTGGAATGCTCTCTGCCCCTCCCCCACTCACATCCTCTTTCTCTCAAATTAAATAAGCTTTAAAAAAAGTAACATATTTAATAATCTATAAAGTACTACAGACATGTAAAAGGAAAATGAAACTAGGAGAAATCAGGACGTTTGCATTGATGATTTGTTTCGTATGGGGGGAGATGATAGTAATTCACTGAAAATACAAATACTGAGTTAACAACACATGATTGTTTTTAGTATTGGCCTTTTTATCAGATACATTCTATTTTACATTTGGCAATTCAAGGAACCGGGTCCTTATGTCAGCCATATTTTCGACATTTCGTTGGATACTTCTGTCTAGAACATGTCTGGAATGTATATACCAGGCACTGTGTTGGGCTTTGGGGAAATGAATAGTACTGTGTGGAATACATGCTTAAAGAATTCAGACTCTGGTGGAGAACTACCCTTTAAACAGTAACTACCTTACCTCAGGTAAGCACAGGGCACGGAGAGTACCTCAAAGAGCTCCTAAAGGAATGAAGGAAGGGAGTCTCAGGGCAGGAATCCTGAGAGGCGGTTCCTCTGCAGCCTGGAAGAACAATGAAGAAAAAGAGCCAGGTGTTGGGAATGGTGGGACAGGCCCGAGGAGAAGGGCCGATTGTGGAAAAGCTTAAAAGTACACCATGGGAAGTGTAAGCAGTTCAGATTGCTTGGATTACAGAAAGGGGAGGAAGAGAAGTCTCAGCAGAGAGCCCTTGGTCTGAGGTCTGAAGGTCTCAGTCACATTCAGCTCATGTTCGAGACCCTCAGTTTCTTCAACTATTAAGAATGGGCCAGTGATGGGAAAGACTAAATGGGACTCTAAATCAAGTGCCTATAATAACAGTGCTCTAAAAATAGCGGGTGGCCACCTCCTCTTCCTTTGTACACAGGCCTATAGCTAGCACAGGGTAGAAGAGTGACGGCTCAAAGTTACAAATGCCCACATAAAACTGCAGCTCTGCACTGGCTGGCTCTACACAGGCTGACCTCTCCAAACCTCAGAGGTGAAAGCAAGGCAGGAATCCTATCCACCTCACAGATCTGCCCTGGACCTTACATAATAAATCTCCCAGTCACTTTCTGGCACACAAGGAAAACTCAACAAACCTTAGCTCTTACGCGCTATTCTAGGCCCACAAACCTTTATCTGCACATTCTTCAGTTTGGCATAAAACGTACTGGGTGGCTAAAGCGGGCTTGAGGATATTTATAGTTTCCATAAAGTCACACCTACAGCTGCACGTATAGGAGTGTTGGATTGGGGATGCCGCCCGGACTTTTGCGGGGTGAGATCTCGTCTATGCACCTTATTCTCCAATATCTGAAGAGAAAATCCAAACTTTTCTGAATTCCAAAACACACTGGCCCCAAGGATTGCTGTTAAGGAATGGGTGTCCATTCCCCCTGGAGGGAGGAAAAGAATATTCTAACATACACAACCCAAGTTTCGAAGGCAAACTAGTTTTGAATGGGTGGTTCAGAGATGCCAGTACCAAGAAAAATTTGTTCTTCCAGCCCAATGAATACAGCCGAACAAAGAGAACTTCTGAAACATTTCTGAAGGCCACCCTGGCCTGTAATGAATGTTCGTTTTCAAGATGGGCCTTTACAACCATTGGGTGTAACGGTGCGTTATTTCTATAGTAGTAAAGCCACCAAAAGTTTTTTTCGGTCAGGTGAGTATGGTGTGAAGCGTCAACGTTACAAATTTTATCCAGGAAAAGCACTGCTCTTGATTTTCAAAGGGGAAATGGTTTTAGCTATATATAAACTTCCACGCGTAACATAAGCTCCCAAATCCTAAAAAAAGAGTATCACAGAACTCAGCACTCCTCACGGTTTCTGTACTGTGTATTCATCGAATGTATCTGCCAGTAACTCCTTTGGTAAGTAATGACCAGAACGTTGTCACACTGCCGATAGTCTTAAACAAGTGCCAGATTCCCCCAAGACTCCAAACAGGCCTATCTCTCCCGTTTTATTAGACGTTAATGAATGGAGTGGGGGTCGGGGCCAAGGGGTGCGAGCCCAGAGCCCTTTAGGGCCAAAGGAACAAAGGGAGTCCGGGATCAACCGGAGCGAACCGGCCTCCGAGCGGGTCGCGCCGCCCGAGAAGGGGTGGGGGAGGGGCTGGGCCCGCTCGCCGCCCCGCCCCCAAACCGATCTTGACGTCAAGTGCGGAGAAACCCGTCGGGCGCGACGTGACCTGCCTCCGACGCCTTCTCCCTGGGGGGGTTTGGGGGGCAATCGGCAGCCCCGTAGGAAGATGGCGCGGGCAGCCTGGTTACTCCCAGCCCTCGAAGAGGCGACTCGAGGTACCTCTGTTACCGCGCCCGCCTCTCCCTTTGGCAAGCTCCCTCGCCCCCCCCTCCATGAGATCCCTAGCGCCGAAGCAACCTCACCCAGCAAGATCCCACACCGCAGTAAAGTCTAAAAGCGTCGATGGGTCCGAGCGAACCGGCTGCGAGAGAACCGAGCGCGAACTCACTGACGGCAGTGGCGGCGGCAGCGGCAGCAGCACTAACAGCGCGCAGCTCCTCCTGGCGCCGGAACAGGAAGCGCGAGCGCGCCGCCCCCGCTCGCGTTCTCCCCTCCTCCTGGGGCCGGGCCAGGCCGGGCCGGGCCGGGCCTCGCGCGCCCCCCGCAGGCTCCGTGTGGCACTTCAGCCTGCCCGGTGGGGCTGCGCAGCGTTCTGCTGGGCGGGAGGAAAGCTCCCTCGTTTTCCGGAATTCTGAGCACTCGGTGGAAATTTCTGTAGTCAGTGACGTTTTGAGTAGCGTGGCGGAAATTGGTAACTTGTTTCCTGCAGTGGGTTGAGGACAGGTTCTGGATTTCTTACGCTTAGATATTTACAGCCGGGCTTTGAAGCTGGCTGGGTGTGGATACGGCCCAATTAGAGGCTGCAGGGTCAGGGGCCAAAACTGAGGAGAGCTAAAGGAACAAAACAGGAGACAAGACGTTTACAAATGGCTTGACAATTGATGTTAACTAAAAGAACAGCTGTCTTTGCAGAATTTTCCTGATCAATACCTCTTCCCGCCACATGTTCATCTTTGAATAAATCTTTACCTATTTACTCTGCCAGGTCTAAAGGATTGACATATTCCCCCAGCCATCAAGGAACCTGCTAGCGAGTACTGAAGATGCCATAATTATATAGTATGCAACGTATATATATATTATGTAATGTATATTATATATAAAATATGTACATAAAAATATATTGCAAGTGTGCAATATCATTGCAGCATTTTGCTTCTTTGTGTGACCCCATAGTGGGTCACTGGGGAGGGGCACTTTACTAGAAACTACTTAAACTAAGATTTCATGAGTATGTTCCACCTACACACACACTTCTCAATACTGAAAACCGAATTAGAGAAAATGCAAATACCTACGCCCAGGGAAGATTTATTTTTAAACAGGGAAAATGGCCTATGGAAAATGGATTAGTGTGAACGACTTACCCTACCCTCAGGAGTCAGTGAATCAATGGTGCCTTAAGGAGCTATAAAGAAGCCGTAGTCCATAGGAAGTCCATAACTACTTTATTTTAAATTTTAATTTTCACTCGAATTTTTGAAGAATTTTGATTTTAAAATGTTGCACTGAAATACTGCTTTTCATTGCTGAGATTTTGGTCAAAAAATTTTTGCCCCCAAGTTGAGTGCCCCACCTCACCTTGGTCCAGGTCATTTACCAGAGTGACTGACAGCCTCATTTCCCCATGCTCCCAGCCAGTCACAGCATGATGAAAGTTCCTGTCCTATGTGGGCTCCCACAGGCAACCTTTGCTTCGAACTAAATCCCCATCTAGCTTTCCCACAACTGTCCTGCAGTCTGTAGCCCACCCTACCCAATCTTAGAATTTCTTTCATGTATGTCAGACTTGCAAAGTGGTATGAAGACTTCCACACTTTCTTCATAGGTGTTTCTCCCAGTAAATCTTGCACCTTTAATGACATCTTGGCATCTGCTTCTAGAAGACCCAAACGGACACACTAAAGATGGAAAGTATTATAAATCAGAAAATGTGTAATACAGATTTAAAAATTTTTTCAGGTTTTAAGTTGAATGTGCAAAGTCAGGATATACGTTTTTAAAACAAGATACGAAGCCTTTGTATTTTATATATGAAGTTTAATTAAGAAGTGAAAATTTATTCAGATCCATTTATTTGAACTCACATCTAAGAAGAAACATTCAACTCCAGGATTAGAAATAAAAATATAAACAGACTACTTCATTTTGAGTACGGGAGGATCACACAAGCCTGATTGACAAGAGTACTAACAACTGTGAAGTTACTACTTACACTCTGTATATTCAAGTATATATCAAGTTCATACTTGGTTTACACAGAATTTATTCAATCCTAGCAAAGTCAGCATAATATAAGTAAACCTCAAGTTTTAAGTCTGAAAGCTTAGATTTGATTATAACCACAGCAAAAGTGATTATCTTTACTTTCTGCAAATATAATCAACCTTTAAAATAACTTAGGCAAACATCAATTTTACATAAACCTTATTAAGGGTAGGAGGAAATTGGAATTGCTCATCCAATTGCAGTCTAAACCATAAATCCAAATTGTATTGTTATCTCTATTGTCAAACCAAGCCAAGAAAACCTATTCCAGACTAGAAGTGAATGTGAATTTGCAGGGTCCACTAAGGGATACTTTGGAAATCTATCATCACATTATTTTCCAGAAATTACAGAAATTATTTTCAAGTATGCTCCAAGGGTCACCTCTTAAATGAAAAACTGACCTTCAGCAAGTCAAGTGACAAGTCTTATTTATCTATTTTGTATGCTAGATGAAGGTAAAGATTTAGGACAATCTATTTGAAAATTTAAAAAAAGTAAACAAAAAATAGACTCTGGTTATATTTGAAATAGGATTCATGTGCTCCAAGTCCCTTTCCGTTGGGTTATATCCATTAGCCTATATTTCTACTTAGAAGAATCCATTTGAAAAGTTACCTCCATTATGTGTCCAGTATCTTAATGTATTAGAATGGTATAGACAGACTCTTGGACCACTACTCACTTCTAGTAGGCCATTAAAAAAAGAAAAAAAACTTTGTGCTTTCCATTCACTTTTTTAGAAACAAAAATAAATATAAAGCTGATTATGGTTAAAACCAAAATTGTAAAGTTTTCCAAATTAGAAACAATAATCTGCTTGACTTAAAATCTTTTATTCATTTGGGTTCTAAATAGTTTAACACACAGGCTTACGTTTAAACATTGTTCTCCTTGCGTTGTCTCAAGAAGTAATGTCTACTTCCCTGTGAAATTTGCTCTACCAAAATCAATATATAATCTATTGATTACATAGATTTTAGCTATATTCATAGCTAAAAGTGACAGAAAAGATTTTAAATGAAAGCTAAGAATACATTTATAAGAGTTAGGTTTCAAGGTTTTTGTTTCATAGGAAGAAACCTATTATGTGGGTCTATAAAATGATCCAAACTTCAGAGAGACAGGAAGCTGATAACTTGATTTATCTTCTTAATGGCTTTGGCTCATGAATAAATGATAATGTTTTTTTTTTCTTATAAAAAGAAATGGAATTTGTGTGAGTCCTATTTGCCGCATTTGCTCTACTTTTTAAAGGATTTCTAATTACTAAGACATTCTTTATATTATTTATAATAAGTCAAAACTTTAACTGAAAGCCATTCTTTGACCATTAGCCGAAATTCAGGAAAGAAAACAGTTCTGTTCACCAAATCAATAAATCTAGCCACAGGCTGACTAAAAGCTTCCTTTAATCTTCTTCCTATTAGGTCTTCCTTTAAATTAAGTCATCCCCTGTATGAATTATTTAAGTGAATGGCATGGCTATAGAAAGATCAAATGATTCTTTATGCAAAAATGCTCAAGGAACCCAAAATCAAAACCATTCAGCATATTTCAGGAATTATAGTATGAATCAAGATGCTGTGTAGCTTAGAAAAAAAGATGCACGGTGGTGGTGGTGGTGTCCCAAAAAGCTTGAGAAATAGAAAAGTCAAGTTTATTTCCTGATTAGTGCAGGATGATTCCCAAAGCGCAGTTAAGTGTCTAGTCCAGACCCGCTATTAGCGATTAAGTAGTTCCCTTTCACTGTCAAGGCTCTTCCCTGAGGTGACGCCTAAATTCTTAATTTTAATATTTTATCTTGTTTCTTTTAGCTCCATCCTTTCTTACCAATAAGCTCTATACATTTCCACCATGCTGAATGCTCCCTCAACTCTGGAACTTACACTTTTCAAATGCCAACAAACTTAGTTACAAAATTTATATTTAGATACATTTGTATCTTTCCTCATGTTCCTCTCAAAACTTGATCATGTTAGTTATATATTCCAATAATATATATATTACATTTTTAAATTTAGTTTCTGAATACTGGATGCTCTCCCAAATGTGTCCTCACAAAGTCACTGAGGAAGAAATTAACCTTTCTAAATTTCAGTTCTTTAATGCTTTAAAAATTAATTTATTATTACTCTTCATTTTCCTTCATGGTAAACAATTCCCTTCTCAAGTCTTTATATTTCTACTTCCAGTTTTCTTTTCACTGTAGCAAATACCAAAGGAAAAATACAAACCATTTCAGAGTAAATGAGTCTCTTCTCTGCTCTCATTTATTAGATCTACTTCAAGGCTATATATGTGGCAGTATTTTGAAAATGTTAACAGCTATTAATACCTTGAAGTTGGAAAAATAAGAAAGCCAGAGAAAATATATCACAAGCAACCAGTTTGAATATATGAAAAGCTACTTAGATCTTGATTTTCATATAAACATTAATTTTACCATTATAAAAGACAACATAATTATATTTCATTTTTCTTTATAAAATTACTCTAACAGAATATTTGTTAGGTAGTCATCCCTTAGCTTTTTCTGTACTGATAAAAAGTTATTTTTAAAAGAAAAATATTTAAAACAATAATTGTTTCACAGAAACAGAAAGTCTCATTATCAAATTCTGATAAAAAACTATAATCACGGGTAGATTCTTACTATACTATTAATGTTCTTCACCAAAAACGGGTATTTAGGAAGTGTTCTATTGGTAAACAAGATAAGCTTCTCAGTGATCTACAAAAGCATCACAATAAGGATGAGGTAGTATGAGACTTCTCTACTTTTGTAAAAGGGAAATATCATCTTTAGAAGAGATATTTATCCTGGTGTTGGTGTTAATGATATCCTGAGCCTCATTACTCCATAGACAGGTGCTGTAAGTAGTAGTTGTCCCTCACTGGAACCAAGCCAATCTTGAGATCACTGAGAAAAAAAATGATAGAAGATCATGGCAACAGAGATTTTCCTGGTTTAATTTTGTGGTAATGGTTAAAAATTTATTTTAAAACTATTACTGAAAAATGCCATCTTTATGTTAATAGAACTGCAGGAGAGCGAAATGCTACTTCAACATAAAAGCAATGATACCAATGAAACACCTGTTCTGAGTTGGAAAGTTGAGTCAAATTTCTTTCAATCCAGGTAGAAGCACTTATTACTAGATCTAAATTAACATCAAGAAATCAATTACTATGATATTTAAAAATGTCATTTTGTACAAAGGGCTAGACAGCTCACCAGAAGAAACTATGGTCTAGGAAATTATGCACTATTAGAAAAAAGAAGAGTTAGATAGGCTATCACTCTATTTACCATTATTATACTGGGATAATGATGTTTCTAAATATACTTCCCTATTGAGACACTAAATTTTAAAAAATTAGTCCCAGTGCTCAGTACTGTTCAGTATGGCATAAGCCTTGTAGCTCTCAAAATGTTTTCCCTTTGTTGAAGCCATAGTAGAGATGTTAATTCTGAAAATAGGAATAAGTATTTGAAACCTAAAAATCAAAACCAATATTAAGCTTCTTAAAAACTAAGCTCCATGTTTACTTCTTGAATCTTTAGTCAAGCTCAATTTAAAATAATGAAGACTACTTAGGTCCTCCTTGGTTACCAATGGCAATCTGTAGCTGTTTATAATATTGTGGCATTTCCCCAAAGTAACAGGCTCAAGAGTTTCTATAAAAAGGCTAATTAGAAGCAACAGTTCATAAATACAGAAAAACCACATAGTTACTTAAATATGCTAGTAATTACTAGTTACTGATAGTGTTATCATTACTTTTTAAGCTTCCACTGAGAAAGAAACAATATTTATGTTCTGAAGAGAGTGGAAGACCTATTCAAAAATAACAAATGACCATGTCACAGTGTAGAAAATAAGCTCACCTCCAAAAATCATGTTCTCATTTGATTCTTCCCAATCAAATTTAGTAACAGTTAATATTTAATGTCAAACACTTCAAGTTTAATTTTAAACTATTTTGTTACCTTTAGCGTCCCTATTATTAGGTTACAAAACTCAATTACATTGGTATAGATTGTGAATTATAACACTCAGCTTTACTGAAGAATTTTAAAACAACTCTGAAAGGGGGACAGGGAAATTACATTTTATGTATAGGAATGCCAATGGCATAGATTAACAAAGGAATTTACATTAGGAAAGAACATAAGATTATTTTTTAAGAAAATATTAAATATAAATTACTTAACTGTATTTGCATTGCCTACCAAATTCGAAATATCCCTGGATCATATGCAAATTACAATTAAGAAAAGAGAAAAAAAATCATACAATCTATTTGGTAAAAACAAAAACCAAACACATGGTCAAAAATATTCATTAACCCCTAGTATGTAACTTTAAACAATTAGTATTATCATAAGAAAAATAAACTGATCTGGAAGTAAAATTTAGGGCAGAGATTTATTTTGGATTTCAACTGCCCTTGTAGAAAAATTCAAAGTGGTATAAAAAAAATAAAATATTAAATGAAAATATGTATATAATCATTCTCATATAGCTACACTTTTCCTAGCACTGTTGTTCTGGTGCATCAATCCTGAGTACTCTAACTTTTGATTTATAGTGGTATTCCTTCAGATATAATTTCATAGAAGAAGGAATCGGAAGGGCATCAATGCCATCATAAGTTGTACAATTACAAATAACTGTTCTGCATATATGCTGCAGGGAAAAAGGGAAAGTCCGAATTAAAGGAGTAGATAAAAGTGGTTCAAAGAACATACAGGCACTTGGGTCCTTATAATGTTCTAGGAGCCCAGTAATGTCAGGAGAATGGAAGACACAAGGATCATGTGCATCAAAGCTAAAATTGTGATTCCACTGTTCAATTCTAGCGTGAAGAGAACGACTATAGCGTCTAAAACTAACAGAGAATAAATAGTCTTCCTGTGCTGAGTCTCGAAGTAAAAAGGTACCCTCTGGTTTTCCCTCTAGTAGAGCTTCAGCTGCATATTTATCCATAACACCCCAGTAACATGGATTGTTATTGATCTGTAGGAGGTCTGGTACAAGACAGTGGACATAATCAATCTGAGTATGGTACTTAGGAGGTGTTTCCAACTGCAGGATTTCTTCATCCACTTCCCATTTGGGTTTGTTTCTTTTCCTGGAACTTGTGCAAAGTGTTATAATTTCATCATCTGAATCCATATCACTATCTTCTATACTGTTATTTGAAACCAGGTTCATCACAGAGTCAGTCACAGGACCACCTCTACATGAAGCATTGTTGGTGGTTATGACACAGGGCTGAACATCAGTATGTGAGAAGCAGTTTACCTCTTCTTCCACGTTTCTTCTTTGTTTTAGCTGACCATCCCTCAATTCACTCTGAGCCAAGTCTGTGCTTACCCATTCACTGGATTTGGGATTTATAGGAGCAGTGTGTCGTTTAATAAAATGCCACCTAAAGGCTAAATCTGATCGAGGTGGAAAAGGACACTTATCTAACATGAGTTCACTGATATGAATTTTCCTTTTGGATGGAAGCCCCGAAGAGTGCCGGCCACTACAATTCTTTATTGGAAAACACTGCCCCACAGCATCTTGCAGTTTCTGTTTAAGTGATCGGCCTATAAATCTATGCCCACAGGAATGATCTAAATCCAACTCGATGGATGAACAGCTGTGCTTCCTTTCTTGGCTCCTTAAAGGAACTTCAGTTTTCTCTATAGCATTCACTGTTTCAGCATCTGAACAACTTTCACTCTTTTTTGACCAAGATAGTTTCTTTCCACTCCACACATACCCATCCTTTCTGTCAGCACTTCTACTTCGACTAGTTTTGGGCCTTACATCTACATTTTTGCTATTATTTTCACTATTTTCTGCCATTTTAATAAATTGTCCACAAATTGCAATGTTAAAAATACTGCTTTTTTAGTTTTTCCAGCAGGGAGTTTCTTCTGGGCACTCTCTGGATGTATCTAAAACAAACAAACAAACAAACAAACAGAAATCATTAGTCATTCCTCATTCATTTTGTATACAGTAGTTTATATATTAACCCCCAAACAGAAGACGAAAAACCAAAATGAGTACACATATAAGATAAAAGTACTGGATATGTTGGAAGGCAGTTCCAAGATATTTTGTTCTCACTTAAATAATTTGCTTTACTATATACTAATAATTTCATAGTGCCAGGGAGTCAAGAATCTGAGTTCTTTTCCCACAGCTAATTCTCAATAGAAAAAGTGAGGCCTCCTGTCTTAGCCAAACTGTATGCTCAAAATAATTTCTAGTCTTGAGATATACCTTATGCCAATCTTGCCTCCCCTTATTTTTATTTCACAGCAAACTAGTCAGTGAATTGTTTCTAAGAGCTAGTGAGAAATCTATGACTTGGTGTTTGAGAACCACTATCCTATAGTTCCTTCACTTCCTTCTCCTTGTTTTATTTCCTATTGATTAAAAATAAAAACTTTTAAGTTTAAAAAAAAGCTGTTAAAATTTAATTCAATAATCACCATTGAACAGCATGAATGCCGTGCAAGCATTCCCAATGCAATTTTGTCAACTCATTTCAGTAATTGGTCTAGGCAATTTTTCACTCATTTCACTATTAGTCTAAGCAATTTTTAGAAAATATGGAATAGAATAAGATTTTGTTATTTTACACACACACACACACACACACACACACACACACTTGTATTTTTCTTGGTAATTTTGAGAAACAAATTTTGATAGGGCAATGACTTTCCTATGAAATTGGCTAGATAGAGAATTCACAATGTGAAATACTGCATTTTATTAAGACAAAGTAGTGTTTGGTCATAGATGGGATTAAATTAACTATTCTTAGGTGAAAAAAGATTTAAGCCTAGAATTGGGGGTGAGGATTCTATAATCCAAACATTTTACAGATGAAAGTTGAATTTGCAGACTGAGAAAATCAGTCTCACTCAGCATACTGATTAAGCATTATGATTAAGTTTCTGATTATGCCAGAGGAACATTACAATCCTGATAGTCAAGTAAATGTTTATAGCCACTTGAATGTATTTTCAAAGCAACACGATTGGAAACAAACATCGGTAGTAAATACTTAAATAATACTGATTATTTTGATTTAGTGAGCTCACTAGTATATAGTCACTTAAAATCTATAAGGAAAATATTTTTAATTATAATTTTGGAAGATACATCACCATTTAGTATGCCCAAATTATATTCAACAGTATGCTCTGTTTATTGACTAAATTCTACTGAGCAAAAATAAACAAGGAGAAGGAACAAAGTAGGCTGAAGAATATGAAGATTCATGGATTAGAAGAGACACTTTTTATTAAGAGCTTGCACACATTTTTCAAGATAAAAAAGTAATAAGGGAGTCTCAAGCAGATATTTTTCATTATTACAACATAGTTTCTACTTTTCTCTTAATATTTTTTAATGTTTATTTTTATTTTTGAGAGAGACAGAGTGCGAGTTGGGGAAGGGCAGAGAGAGAGAGAGGGAGACACAGAATCTGACGTAGGCTTCAGGCTCTGAGCTGGCAGCACAGAACTCGACACGGGGCTCAAACTCACAAAACCAAAGTTGGATGCTTAACCAACTGAGCTACCCATGTTCCCAAGTTTCTACTTTTTTCCCTCAGTTGTGAAAAACATGTAAGATTTGAAATGCTTGATTTACTAAAAAAAAAAAAATCAATATAGCAGTATATTAAACTCTGTGACCAACTTAACCACACTGGGTATGAGCTACATCTTGCCTCCCTGTTACCCCTACATTGTATTGTTTCTATTATCAGAGATAAGCTCTCTATCTCTGTTCTTGATGACATTCCTACCTTTACCAGGGCCTGCTCCAGTTTCTCTCAAGTTCTTTCTGTCTTCAATAGCCAAGTCTCCTATAAAATCCTTTAGTGATTCTAATGCTTCCTTCAGCTACTATACCTCCTGCTTTCCATTACTAAATATCTTAGTGGGTAGTATAACTTCATTTCCCCTCAAAATGAAAATAGCTTTTTGGTTTTTTTTCTGATTATAAAATAAATAATTGTCTGGCTTGAAATGGCCAAGTGGGGGCACTTGGGTGGCTTAGTTTGTTGAGGATCCACCTCTTGGTATCAGATTCTCCCTCTCTCTCTCCCTCCCTCCCTCCCTCCCTCTCCCTCTACCCCACCTCTGCTCCCCTTCCCCATTCATGCTCTCGCTTACTCTCTCAAGTAAATAAATAAAATGGCCAAGTGAAAATCTTTTTGCTTTATCTTTCTCTCAGAAGTTACCCCCAAAACAAGGAAAAATCAGAAATAAAAACACACACCTTATCTTCAATGAGACTAGCAGGTATCTATAACCTGAATCCCAAAATATGAGGACAGAATATGAATGGAGGACCAATAACTGACTCAGCAGCAGAGAGGTAGATAACAGTAGGCACAGAAGTGACATGAATGAGAAGCAAGCCAACAGAGTAGGCAAAGTCCAGAACCCGGAGTCATCAGGTACTATAGAAAATGTGGATGGAGAACAGGGTGGAAAATGGAGAGGTAGGTTGAAAATATGCAGAAGTACAGCTGGTTCTCTCTGGCTCTTACTCCTACACTTAGAGGAGATGGGATATTTATCATTTGGAGAAACTGAACCAGAGAAGCTCAGAACTTTGGATACCAGACATAAGGGTAGAAGGGAGGTTTGGGATTAAAATCAGAATGAAAGTTCCTGCCTCCTTCTTCAGTCTGGCTCCCAGAACTTCAGCAGCCAGGCTCATATTTCCTAATAGGGGACTAAAAGAGAGTTTGCCGAAAAAACATAATGGCCAAGGAGAAAAGACCTTGAGATGCTGACACCTGGGACTCCTCCAATAAAAAGCTGGAAGGCCACCCAAGCATACGGAGAAGTCTGCCAGTCCATAAGCTCCGCCTACTCACAGCTGTCAGGCAGCATTGTTGTGCTTCATTCACTCTGGATTATGAATGAGTGGTCATATAGGTCATCAGACTTTTGAGGAAAGTCTCTAACAAAAATAGAGATGAAAACATTAAGAACTGAGAGTAAACAATAACTATAGCAAGAGCAGAAAAAATTGGTTTCTTCCAAGTTAAGAGAAGATTTTACACCTATGAATGAGTAAGAGGAGTATGGGACAATTAGAGAATGAGAAAGTTTGGGAAATTGAAAATATGATTACAGAAATAAAATATTCAGTAGAAAAGTTGGAGGATAAATTGAGGAAATAACAGGAAGCAGGCAAAATGGTTAATTAGGCAGAAAAGGTAAGAAAACTAGAGGATCAATATATACATTTCATAGCAAATAACAAAATGAAGGGCGAGAAACTGTAAAAGAAACCACATTGGGAAATTTCCCAGAACAAAAGTACATGAGTCTCCATAATGAAAGAGCTCACTGAGTACCCAGCACAATGGGGCGAAATACACACTGAGCTACATTATTCTAAAATTTTACAACCCTAGAGATGAACAGGAGATAATAGAGTTAAAAGAATAGATCTCAAGTTAAGTGTTCTTACCATAGTTCAATAAACAAACAAGTCTAAGACAAAAAAAAAAAAAAAAAAAAAAAAGAACAGTTTTCCTGAGGGAAAAAGTCACAAAGCACTGTAATGGCATCTGGTTTCTCAATGGTAATATTAGAAGCTAGAGGCTAGTTTCCAATTTTGAAGAGACAATCAGTCAAAATATCAATCAAATATGAGGATAAAAGTTTTCAGACAGGGACACCTGGGTGGCTCAGATGGTTGAGTGTCCAACTTTGGCTCAGGTCATGATCTCACAGCTGATGAGCTGAATTCCCACATCCATTCCCACAAGGAGCCTGGCCTCCTTTGGATCCTCTGACCGCCTCTCTCTGCGCCCCCCTCCCCAGCTTGCGCACTCATTCTCTCTCTCTCAAAAATAAACATTAAAAAAAAATTTCAGACATGCAAAATATCATGAATTCTTAGGGTGATGAAGAATGGAAGTCTCTAGGAAACAGGGTATCCAAAGCAACTAGTCGATAAAACTACACAAGGCCATAGGCTCCAAGGTGGAGGATCTCGAGGAAAAAAACCAAAATAGAATTGACTTTTGGAAAATTCAATTGAGAAGATAATAATATAAACAGAAAAATAATTAGGCAATTATTAATTACATAAAAATTCAAAGGTTATACACGGAAGAAAACAGAACTGGGAGACCTGGGAGGCTTAGTTGGTTAAGTATCCAACTCTTGATATCAGCTCAGGTTATATGATCATAAGATGGGAGCCCTTTGTAGGCTGTCAGGCTCCAAGTTGAGCACGGAGCCTGCTTGGGATTCTCTCTCCCCCTCCCCTGCTGTGTGATCTCTCTTAAAATAGACATAAAAAAAAAAAAACCCCAAAAACCATGAGGTGCCTGGGTGGCTTAACTGATTGAGCATCAGACTTTAGCTCAGGTCACGATCTTGTGGTTCATGGGTTTGAGCCCTCACATCGGGCTCTGTGCTGACAGCTCAGAGGTTGGAGCCTGTTTGGGATTCTGTGTCTCCCTCTATTTCTGCCCCACCCATGCTTGTGCTCTCTCCCCCTCTATCTCAAAAAATAAACATTAAAAAATTTAAAAATAAAAGAAAGAAAACAGAATTGTAAAACATCTGACTCAGCCATGAATGATACTTACATATTCACCAAAACTCTGATATACTTGAAACAACAAAATGAAAAGGAGACTAAAAGAGAGTTAAATCCTTGTCTATTACAAGAGGAACACAACTGATAATGTCTGCTAATTGATGAACCAAGAGAGAGAAGTATAAGCATATGACTTAGAAATATAAAGATAAATATCAGAAAAACAGAGATTGAAAGTAGATGCCTTTGGGATGGGTTTAATTGCAGCATTTCTTTGCTTATCTAAACTTGCAGTTTAATTTAAATTTTAACCTGGGCACATATATCATTTTGATGGACTAAATAATAATAATCCATACTCATTGACAAATTCAAACTAAGCTTCAAGTTATGAGGAAAAAACGCAAAATTATCCATAATCCTACCATCCAGCAGTAACCATTTTAATATTTTCAATCTCTATGCATGTATATGACAAGGATGCATTTCCAGAGCACAGTGAGTATTATGTAATACATTAAGTAATATGGTTTCAGTATAGTTTATTTTATACTAGCCATATGACTTGAAACCTCAGTTTTTTCATCTGAAAAATGGAGATATTAATGATATTTCTTTGGGCTGTTGGAGAATAAATGAAATAATGTACATAAAGTATTTAGCTAGATTCTACATCTATTAAGGGGCGCCTGGGTGGCTCAGTCGGTTGAGCATCCAGCTTCAGCTCAGGTCATGATCTCACAGTTTGTGGGTTCAAGCCCCACATCAGACTCTGTGCTGACAGCTAGCTCAGAGCCTGGAGCCTATTTCGGATTCTGTGTCTCTCTCTCTTTCTGACCCTTCCCTGCTCGCACTGTCTCTCTCTGTCTCTCAAAAATAAATTAAAAAAAAATTTAAATATATTAAGTGCTCAATAAATTTTTTTAAAGAAAGATATTAGATATAGTTTTATTAAGGCATGTGAGCTAGTTTGATAGAAATGGTTTATAATGACAAAAATCACTGAATACTTCTGTCTCTAGCCCAATTCTAACTACAAAGTTTATGAGCAAATATCATTTTCAGGAAGATAAAATGTTTCAAAGTGAAAAAGGATCAATATGCTGAATATAGCTGAAAACCAACAGACCATGAAGCTAGAAAATAATTTGACATTTTCCCCCCAGCGAACTAGTTTCCAGCCTTATTCTATTAAAGTTTACCTGCCAACATAACAGGTTTACTTCGGCAAGGCTCACCAACTTGTCTATAATAGGTACTTCTCAGTTAAGTATCTCCATATTGTAGGTTAACTTTTCTGATGTGCAAATGCTGCAGGTGTCCACAAAATAAAATGAAATACCACTGCTCTAGATGAATTTTCCATACATTTATCTGTACTTAAAGAGTCAGTACACAGAAAATCTTGACTTATTTTTGAATGTATTTCAGAACTATAGCCTTATATAAATTTCACATAGCTATTCTTTTGCTAGAAAATGGAGTTCATCTTCAGAAGTTCATCCCCCTTTTATAAATTATTGCAAAAATTTGGTTTGGTAAAATGTACCATATTAATATATGTATATGGGCCAGAATCTCATTTAATGTTGTAATCTTCAAAGTAGTAAGAAAATTTAACTCCTATTTATATTTATATAAATAGAAAAATTAAAATTTATTAATATTGAATACATGGTTGGCAATGTTCCCATCACTCATCAGATGGTTACTTGTTGGATGATGTGCTATTCCTGGGGGAATAGCCCTCTCCATTTCTTTGTTCACCTTTATGGATTGCACCTGCTTCCATGTTACCAGAAAAGATTGTGGATTCTATTACCTAAAACAAGTAAATCTTCACAGTACTTTGTAAATAGACACGATCATGGAGATTTTATAACATACTAGGTTTGCTAGTTACCTCAGAACAAAGAACTTAAGTTGTTGAAACTGAAGATGAGTTATGCATTTTTCTTTCACAAAATGATAGGTGTTCTAAAATTGATAATCTTTACTGGGATAAGTGGCTCTCAGAAGCTATTTAGCAAATATATTAAGAAAGAAAGGCAAAACAAAACATTTAAGTGGCACTTCATGGTATAGGTAACATCTTAATTACAATGAAAGTAACTGCTTAAAAAATGTGCTACAGAGAAATTAATAAAAAAGATATTCAAATTTCCCTATTACATGATTTTTTTTTACAAAAACGATAAAAATGCATCATGTATATAAACTTTCACATCTTTACACTTAGATACATGGAAAAATAATTTTCTAATCTCTTTCACAAGTTTCATGAAACCTTTAAATTCTTAAAAGTGAAAAAATTAAATCACTATTCTGAATAAAAAAAACATTAATTTTTAGTGAGAACAAAATTGTTTTATTGTTATATTTTTAAGATGAATTTTGGAGAAGTGCTTTGGTGTCTTGGCTATACAGGTAAAATCTGAATGTAAAAAAACCATAGGGCTCTAAATCTGAACAAATCCTTTCAAACAGCCTCTTATTAATTCTTGAAATTTTATGGACTTTGCATAAATGAGGCAGAAGAGATACAAATTTCTTAGAAAGTAGCTTTAATACTGTTTTTTAAAAAATGTTTTCCTTATTTTTTATTTTATTTTTGAGAGACAGTGTGAGCAGGGGAGAGGCAGAGAGAGAGAGGGAGATACAGAATCTGAAGCAGGCTTCAGGCTCTGAGCTAGCTGTCAGCACAGAGGCCGACACGGGGCTTGAACCCACGAACCTTGAGATCATGACCTGAGCTGAAGCCGGATGCTTAACCGACTGAGCCACCCAGGCACCCTATACCGTTTCTATGTAGTATAGAAATCAAAGATTATATATATATATATTCTTTTTACTGTTTTTATTTATATTTTAGAGAGAGAGAGAGAGACAGCATGAACAGGGGAGAGTCAGAGAGAGAGGGAGACACACAGAGTCTAAAGACAGGCTCCAGGCTCTGAGCTTCTTGTCAGCACAGAGCCTGATGCAGGGCTTGAACCCATGAACCGTGAGATGGTGACCTGAGGCGAAGTGGGACGTTTAACCGACCTAGCCACCCAGGCGCCCCTCAAAGATGATATTTTAAAATGTGCTGACAAATCAAAGGTCTTTGTTGGTAACTGCAAAGCTTTTTTTTTTTTTAAGAGGGTAAAAAAAATCACTTGGGAGAATGTTGCTTTGGCTCTTGATTCAATAATTAATTTTTTATGAAGGCAGCTAAATTACATTGCTCTGGGGAGTACACAGTGACATCTTTCAAAAAATTATTATTTCTTAATAAACAAGAGGCAAATACCTAAAAAGAAAATTTATACAAAAGCCATTTTCAGGAAAGCCAGTTCCCAGGTTCAGTAGTCATTTGATCCCAGATCCTACCAAGAGTTGCAAGGACAGTGAAATGAGAATGAAATCCAACTTGACCATTCTACAAGCAAAAGCTTTAAATAACATTTAGTTAGTTCTAAATTCTAGTTAGTTCTAGATTTTAATTTAAGATTTCTATGGAAAACTGTTAAAAAGCCAGTAATTAAAAGGTTAAACCTCATCAAGCTGGAAAATCCACTGTATTCTCTATGATGTTGGATACCAGAGCATTATTGGTATATATTAATTATTCACTGAACAAGTACTTTATCTACAAAGCTAATACATATCTAAGATCAGAATTCATGTAAATACTAAATTAAATTTAATAAAATTTAAATTAATTCTATTAAGATAATTTAATAGAATTTCTTATTACACTACATAAAGAATTTAAAAATAAATTATTACTGAGCACCTGAGTGGCTCAGTGGTTAAAAATAAATTATTACTGTGGTAGTAATTCAGACCCGGGAATTTCCTTACCAAATTCATGACTCCAAAGTTTACCTGCCATTATGTGGCCCAAAGCTCCCTGAAAGCATTCAGATCATAGTCTGTGATATATATACATTTTTAATGTTTTATTTATTTTTGAGAGAGCATGAGCAAGGGATGGCCAGAAAGAGAGAGAGAGAGGGAGACACAGGATCCAACGACAGGCTCTGGGCGCTGAGCTGTCAGCACAGAGCTCGACGTGGGGCTTGAACCCACGAACTGTGAGATCATCACCTGAGCTGAAGTCAGACACTTAACTGACTGAGCCACCCAGGCGCCCTTAGTCAGTGATATCTGAATCGGATCATAGTCCGTAACATTTGATCACAGTCTGATACTTAAGGAGGATTCTCTGGCACATTTAGGGCCTACAAATGGAATATATTGGATAGTAGATGACAGATGAATTCCTTGAAATGTTAAGAAAAAAATGTGAAAAATAAATTTGTTCATATGAAAAAAATCTCTGAACTAACATTTTTTTCCCATTACAAAAGCAATACAGGTTCATTTTCCAGTAAATATTTTTAGTATCTCCTTTTTTCAAGCTACCAAGCCAGAGCTCGTGGGACTTAATCAAATTAAAAAACAAAACAAAACAAAACAAGCCAAAGGAATTGTTGATTAGTACCACTATACCCTCCTCTTCTCCCCACACTCTCCACTTACTTTCCCAACTATAGTTTGCTATGCCACTGTCCCCCAATCTGTACTTCTGTGGATGCTAGTTCTAAACGATGTTCATACACATTCTAGAGAAATACAGGTTTCTCTGTCAAACAAGTTTAGGAATAACTTCCCTTCTGAAAGATTACATTGCATATTCTGTAAAGGTTCTGAGAGGTCCTTCAGTTAAGAAGCCTGCTTAAGCCATCGTTTCCTATACTTGGCTTACACAAATCTTTCTGTAGCACATTTTAGGGAAACATTAACTTGGTCTAATATTTAAATGGTTGTACACTCCCTGAGCATGCCAAAGAGAAATGTCTGAGTACCTGTCACTGAAGGTGAGTAAAGAGAGAACAGAAAACGAAGAGCTGGCAATACCTAGATTTTTAAAAGTGGACAGACCTTAAAAGAATCTTAGAAACCAGAATCTTTAAGATATATGATTGTTAACTTTTTAGGAAATAAACTAGATTGAATGGATGTATTTTTTCCTTTCCAAATTGTAATTTTTAAATTATGAAAATAATACAGGCTCAGTGTAAAATATATGGCACATTCAGACAAGTTTAAAAGGGAGGAAAAAACTATAATTCAAATACCTAGAGACAATCAGTTTATTCATTTTTGGTTTATTTCCTTGCAATCTTTTTTCCTTTAAGAGAAATTTAGTCTAAAGAGAAAACTTTAATGTTTTAAAGATCTATAAAAAATTAATAATCTACATTTTTTCACTACACCACATTAAAAAATGAAGTATGGTGGGGCACCTGGGTGGCTCACTGGTTAGGCGTCTGACTGTTGAATTCCACTCCAGTCATGATTTCATGGTTCTTGAGTCTGAGCGCCACATTGGGCTCTGCACTGACAAGTGAGGAGCCTGCTTGGGATTCTCTCTTTCCCTCTCTCTCTGCCCATCCCCTGCTGGTGCACGTGCTTGCGGTCGCTAGCTTGCTCTCTCTCTCTCTCAAAATGAATAAACTTAAAAAAAAATGAAGCGTGGTGCAGATAAAATAGCACGAGGGGCTAAATCATCAAACATGGGCTAAAATTCAGAATTTGTCACTTACTAGTTGTGTCACCTGATTTTCACATTGTATTTTTCTAAGTCTTTTTTTAGAATTTATTTTATTTTTGAGAGACAGAGAGAGACAGCACAAGCAGGAGAGGGTCAGAGAGAGAGAGGGAGACACAGAATCCGAAATAGGCTCCAGGCTCTGAGCTAGCTGTCAACACAGAGCCCGACGTGGGGCTCGAACCCACGAACCATGAGATCATGACCTGAGCCAAAGCCGGATGCTTAACCGACTGAGCCACCCAGGTGCCCCCAGTTTTCACACTGTAAAATCTGTAGAATGCCAGCCATCTCACGTTTATATTGCCAGGATTAAGGCGTATGAAAATAGCATACATTGAGCTTAATGAAAATACATATTTGCTAACTGATATTACTCAGAACTTTTCATGTAGAAGTTAATTTCTAAGAAATGAGAGGTTGAAAGATGCAAATTTTTAAAAAGTAACAAGAGGAAACAAGGCCACATATAAGGCTAGAAAATCTACACAAAAATATACCTCGAAAATCTGAGATGGAGGAGGCTTCAGTATCTGAAATATCATAAAGCACTTTATGTTATTCCTGATATTAAGCACTGTCTTTTTAGAAAGTTAAAATTTTTTATAAATTCTTTATGGGTATAAATAACCAAACTTTTAATTATTAAAAAAATGTTTCTTACAAGCTAACTTAGTAAATACGTAGATTTCAACAGAAATAGTAGGCAGGTTTTTTCTTTTTAACTAATTATAACTTATTCTTTTCACTGTTTTACACTAATTACATATGGTTATGTTTTAGCCTGGGTGACAAGTTTTATCTATGCTAGTTGTAACAAACTACTATAAGATGATTCTATACTTAAATAAAATGCTTTTATGTCCTGATACTCTACTTCTAGTTCCAACATTTGGTAGGAGTATGACTTTGGACAAACCACAATCTTTCTAAGCCTTGGCTTCTTCATCAATAAAAGAGTGATTACATTTGTCTTGCTGTGTAAGGATCCACTATCCAAGTAACAACATAATCAAATAGTGTGGCTGCCTTTGGCCACAGGAACTGGAGAGCAGGAAATAGAACTTTTACTGGATTGTCTTTTTTACCTTAGGAAGTTTATACATATGCCAAGTATTATTTACTTCAAAAATTAAATAGCTGGTAACTTTCAGGACACCTTCAGAGATACAAGAACCTTCAGATTTCTAAACTGCCTTCATTGTTATTTTTTTCAATACTCTGTTCTCTCCAGTTATTTAAACATTCTCTTCCAGCCTCATCTTTCACATAATTGGTGATTTTTACATCAAGTACATATTTTATTGAAAAGGCATTCTTTTAAACTTCTTCTGTAAGCCAATACTGATATACTGAGTCTTTAAGAATATATGATATAGATAATACTCATCTCCATCAGCAGAAGGGTAATATATATTCATGTTTCCTCACCCTATTGCCCTTGAGAACAAAAGTTGTGAACCTAAGGCTCCTGAAAATGGTTGCAACAAAACAAAGCTAATCTTCACTGCAATTGAAACTACAACCTTGGTCTCAATTCCGGTGAGTTCATTCAGCTGCACACTCCTGTGAGATATGCACTGTGAATGATAAATAAATCCATTTGGAAAATTTTGACAGCCAGGCCAGTGACAGTTACAATGGATGTTTTTTTAAAGCTAGGTTATCCTATATAACCAAACCATTTTGCTAACATTTAAGTTACATGTATTTCACTACTACACTGTCTTATATATGTTTGAATGTCAGTTTCCATCAACAAGACCATGAATTTATTGACATTAAAATTTGTAAGTACCTGACTGAAAGAGAAATGGACTTGTGAAAATATACTCACAAAACTAAGAATACACCTTTTAATGTTTGAAAAATATTTAAAAATTTTTGTTTAATGATTTAAACATAAATAAATCCCACTTTAAATAAAAGCATTAAGTACCCACACAACTACCTTGTTAATAACTCCAGACATTAATTTTATACATCCTTATATACTATAACAATGAATGGAAGTAGGTGTTTCCATTTTAGAGATGAGTAATATGACATTCAGAAAAAGTAAAGCATATTCAAGGTCATACAATGAGTAACTGACAGAGTGAAAATGAAA
Organism: Suricata suricatta; assembly: GCF_006229205.1. Classification (NCBI taxonomy): domain Eukaryota; kingdom Metazoa; phylum Chordata; class Mammalia; order Carnivora; family Herpestidae; genus Suricata; species Suricata suricatta. The sequence continues at coordinate 43,013,383 of NC_043708.1, forward strand.
ATCTAGAGCTGTTCAACTCTAAGGTCTAAGCTCTTACTAAACATGAAATTTGTAAAGGAAATTTTTCTTTAAACTATGAAATCAAATGGCTTGATTGCTAAGACAGCGTGAAAGGAGAGAAGTACAAACACCATTCACAGTTCAGTTACATGGTGTTATAGATATCATTGTTAGGTCATGTTATATCTATAACTAACTGTTGGACCAATTTACAGATTCTTATTATGCTGAGGTCTGAATGGTACTACCTTGAAATCTCATCATGATATACTCAGTATAGAGACAAATATTATCAGAGTTCATCTTTAATCTCATAGTTTATCCAGTTATATTCACTTGAATAAAGAAATTACAATTCACTCTATCTAAAAATTAACGAATGATCTCCGAATAAAATTAAGTCACGCAGAAAGAATCATTCCAGATATCTTTTGCTGTTGTGGGAAATCCACAATAGGTTGGCTATTTTCCTACAAATCCCAAGTTCATTTTCAGCTCATCATTCTTTTCATTAATATACCAAACTTAGGTATCTAGGAAGCCTATTTGGAGCCCTAGTACTCAAAACAACTCTTCACACAATGCCAAGACGTTTAGAACAATAGCACGGTTTGTGTAACCATAACTTTTCACAATTAAAAACAGATTAAAAAACAATGGGGAAATCACTACACCAAAAAAAGTCTCATTTATGTCATAAGCTCGTGTCCGATGGAGATTACGAGGTGGGTACCACTAAAATATGCAACTGTGAAGGTATTCAACAGAGAGAATGGTCCACCAACAATGGAGAACGTGAGGACACTATCTAAACCATAAACGTAATAACCAAGACCTTCGCTCAGATTGCAAGGAGTGAAGTATTCAACAATATACCTTAGTTTTTGGCTCTTTTTTTAGATCTAAAGGCGCACTTTAGTGAACTTTAGGTGGGGTCTAAACCGGGAAACCCAAGTTAACTCTCTTCTTCAGGGATATAAATATGTAAAAAGTCCTTCTAAATAAGCATTAATGTACGGGCCATACCTCCAGGGACTGAGAACTAAGATTAAAGTCTTCCCTCCTTTATCTCCATAGAAACGACAAGGCGAGGGCGCGAAGGATGCTAAGATTAAAGGTTTGGAAAGGGTCGCCCCCTTTTAGAGAGAAGATGCTCAAATACCTCATTCTTTAGCAGGGCCCCACGGAGAGGCTGGATAAGTTCAGGAACCCGGATATGGCTGCTTGTTAGGAGAGCCTGGAAGGTGAGAGCAGACCCCAATCGACAAGGCCAGGCAGCAACCACCCTTCCCCCACTCACCTTTCAGAGCGCAGCTTAACTGGGGCTGTCCGAGTAGCTACCGCCATCACCATCGCCATCACTCTGGGTGTTCGCCAAGGTGAAGGATGGCCCAGTCACTCCTGCACCTCCTGTAGGTCCTACAAGGCGGATGCCGTTCTGCAAGCTGCCATCCCTCGGCGCTGGGTTCTGGTCTCAGACGATGCGGTCACCGCCCCCACTTGCTCCCATGGCGCTGCCATCACTTCCGTGTTCGGCACCCTCCCTTTCTTCCTCACTCACCCAGCAACCCGGCTTTTTTTCCTTTGCAGGCGGCGCTCGGCTGACGCCACCACCCGGCGCCGCCTGTCATGCCCTGCGCCGGGCGTGGATGGGTGGGCGGGCCCGCGCAGGCGCAGTGTAGCGAGTACGCCGGAGCGCGGGAAGCGGCCCTGAGCGGGCGTTGGTTCCATGCTTTTCCTCAGCCGCAGAGCTGGGTTCTCTCGGTGAGTACTCCGCAGCGCTGCCCGTGTCCTTACAGCGCACCGAAGGGAAGCGTGTCCCCTTCCCGGCTAATTGTCTCTCAGACCCTCTGCTCTGACTTGTTTGTGCCACTCGGGTTGGGGGAAGGGGGCGGCCGGGAGACCAACTTCCCTGCTTCCTCTTCAGCCACCGGCTTTTCCTCTCCTTTAAACTAATACTGGTTTTGATAAAACATTTTTAGGTAAGTAGAAGAAAAGATGCCTGCCACCCAGAAGCCGATGAGATTTGGACATACCGAGGGACACACAGATGTCTGTTTTGATGATTTGGGGAGGTAAGGGACTTTGAGAAACGAACGTTTCAGGTGTAAATACTAGAAAATTTATTTTTATGCGTCGGATAAGCAGCCTAGAATGACGCACCCAGGTGGAAAAAAGACTGAAGTCTAAAATGGCACATGTATTTTCCTTAGATTTATTGTTCGGTTCGGACCGTCCTTGCATTTTTAGTATACCTAAAAAGCCCACGCGTGTAAAATCTTCCCAGAGGAGTTGGCAAGATGTGAGCTTTCTTTCATATTTATCTTTTGTTCACTAATCCTCGGCGTCCCACGTGACTACTTTGTCAGGTGGCTGAGGCGCCTCGTCAAATTCAGTGGCCCTTCTGTCGTTTTGCCTTTTGTGATAGTATTACCTTTTTTACTGCTTTTAACTTTTTGACGGTTCCCCTCCCCAACATATTTCCTTTGCTTAATTGATTGTGACACTTTCCCAAGGTTTCTAGTCTCTTGTATCTTTCTAAATCGCATTCCTCTGCAGTACTATCCAGTTTCGTGACTTCCTCTGTCGCTCCTGTATTGAAAAAGGAGTGACATTTTCTTCATGTATTGACATTTTCATTTATGGAAAAGATGTTTGTATGGCAGTTATGGTGGAGGCTAGAGAGAGAGTAGTACAAAGAACAGTCTCTTCCTTCATTGACCTTAGAGTCTTTTTAGATTGACAGACATTGTGCACAGATTAATCACAAAAGTGAATGTACATTTAGAATTATGCTTAGGAATATTAAATGATAGGTATAATGATAATATATGAAGGAATGTTGATAGAGTTTGAGGAGATGGGGAGGGTTTCTTGGGGAAAGTGTTTCTTGAGATCTGAAGATTGAGTAGGTGTTTAGGGGATGTTAGTATGAAGAGATGGGGGGAGTGGCAGTGGGGTGGTGGTGTAGGCATTCCAGGCAGAGTGAACCAGTGGGGGTAGGGACCATGGTATGCTCAAAGGAGCGAAAGAAAGCTTGTGATGCCAAAACGTAGACTGTGATGCAGAGGTTGATGAGAGATGAAATCTGTGAAGGTAGGCAGTGGACATCCTATCCAAGACCTTCTGGGCTTCATTAGGGAATCTTGTTTTCATTTTAAAAGCCATAAGCAGGTATTAAAAATTTGATGTTATAGTAGGAAGAAGGAGAGTTGCTGGGGTGATGGCCTCGAGTAGGTAAGAGGGGCTGTCGCTTTCTCACAAGGGAGAGAAAGTGGCCAAAGATAGGAGCATGGTCAGATTCACAAGTGGGAGGGAAGGAGCATGTAGGAGGGATGGGGAGAACATGAGGCCAGTTTCTTCAGGCCGCTTCAGTTTTCTGAGTAAAATAGGAAGCAAAGTCTTTAGTTGAGAGTGGGGAGGCTGTGGGAGTTTGAAGAAAGAGGAGTAGATATGAGATAGATGATTCGAAGAGAGGGAAAGCTGAATGACCTAGGGAAATGTAGTTAAAGTGAGACCAGACAACCCAGTTGTGTGGTTTTTGCTAGCTATGTTTAGCTCTGCAAATGCTACTTATCAATGTGCGTAGAGTTGGATTTAACCAGGGTTGGGTTTTTTTTCAGATAAGTATGACAAAGGGACAGGGGGTTTGAGGATGTTGCAAAGAAGTGATTTTAAGAACAGACTGGAATCTAAGCCAGATTTGGAGGGATGTGAGAATTTGAAGGGAGTGAGAGAGAGTGAGAAGTTAGTTTCAATAGATTGTACATCCTAATAGAATGAAAAAATTGTTGAAGTTAGGATATTAAGGGTGTAAGGTGGAAAGGTGATTAGGATGATTGAAATTCTGAAGCATTTGTAATATTTGTAAAGATAAAATCTAGGCAAAGACAGTGGGAGTTGAGATGAAGTGAAGGACAAGATCTTGTATAAGAAGGTTTCATTTACATGCATCTTGAAAATCCTAAGAATTATGATAGGAATAGGGTTATTCGGAGCATGTTGGATGGGTCAGTGAGTTAAATGTCCGACTCTTGATTTTAGCTCAGGTTATGATTTCACAGTTCGTGAGATAGAACCCCAGGTCAGGCTCTGAGCTGCTAGTGGAGAGCCTGCTTGGGATTTTCTCTATCCCTCTCTCTTTCTCTGCCCTTCCCCTGCTTGTTCTCTCTCTCTCCCTCCCTCCCTCCCTCCCTACCTCTCCCAAAATTCACAAGTAAACATATTTTTAAAAGGGAATAGTGTTGTTTGGGAATTACAACGAACCTTGTGCTAAAATTCCTTAGGCAACATAGATTTCTCTTTAGGAATTTGTAGGTGGTCTGATGGCAGGTTTTGGCCTTTTTGTTTTGTTTTAAGAGAGTAGGGTGTAGGGGCACGTGGGTGGCTCAATCAGTTGAGTGTCCACCTTTGGCTCAGGTCATGATCTCATGGTTCGTGGGTTCGAGCCCCTGCGTCGGGCTCTGTGCTGACAGCTAGCTCAGAGCCTGGAGCCTATTTCGGATTCTGTGTCTCCCTCTCTCTCTGGCCCTCCCCTGCTCGCTCGCTCGCTCTCTCTCTTTCAAAAATAAATAAAAAACATTAAAAAAATAAGAAAGTAGGGTGTAGCAATAGAATGGAAGTGGAGATGAAGTGCAAGGAAGGCTCACTGACAGGCCCCACAGGAAGGTAGAAGAGAAATCAACCACCTTTTAAGAGGGCTGAAGAGGAATCTTTGTTCTCAAGAAATGTTCAGGAAAAAAGCTGAGGATAGTCTGGCACCTGGCCATGAATTTTCATGAGGCCCAGAGGAAGCTAAGGTTAGGGAGAGGTGGTCAGATTAGGAAATGAATGTTGCTCTGTGAGGATGGGTAATCTGGATGGTGAGAAATCCCCTGGTAATCATTGGCTTCTTGTAGTTATGTCACAAAGAGGATAAAGGCATGATGTGATTAGTCCTTATACTCAGAAACTTGCAGTGGTTTTCTTATCATCTAAACCTGGACGCCTGTGGGAATGGGGAGAAGGATTCCCAAAGAATTAAAATTATGTTTTTTAAAATTATTTGATTAACAAATTATTCTGTTTTGATAGAGCTATAACATTTCTGTTCAAAAACTGTTTAGGGCGCCTGGATGGCTCAGTCGGTTAAGCATCTGACTCCTGATTCTGGCTCAGGTCAGGATCTCCTGGTTGTGAGATTAAGCTCTGCGTTAGGCTCCGTGCTGAGGATGGAGTCTGCCTAAGGCTGTCTCTCTCTCTCCTTCTGCCCCTCTCCCTTGCTTGCATGCTCTCTCTCTCTCTCTTTCAAATAAACAAAACAATAACAAAAAACTTTTAAAATATTTCTCCTAAAGATACATTTATGATATTAAAACAAAAAAATTTACATTGATTTTCTAAACATTAAACATAAACACATAAGTAGAATATTCTTGGTACATATTCATGTACTTTAATCAGTTCTTTTAGCCTGTCTAAAACATGTCGTTGCTGATATTTTTCTGAAAAATATATATTTTTTGATATAGTCTTATTTTTATTTTTCTTATAAAATTGGCTGCAAGTCTTTCTCACAGTTGAATTTATGGTGAGACCTTGAAGTGAGATGAGTAACTTTTTTTTAAATTTTTTTAATGATTATTTTTGAGAGAGAGAGAAAGACAGAGTGTGAGTGGGAGAGAGTCAGAGAGAGAGGGAGACACAGAATCTGAAGCAGGCTCTAGGCTCTGAGCTGTCAGTAGAGAGCCTGGCGCGGGGTTTGAACCCACGAACCGTGAGATCATGACCTGAACTGAAGTCGGCCGCATAACCGACTGAGCCACCCAGGCACCCCAAGTTAACTCTCTTTTTAAGACCATAATATTTTTTCTTCTTTTTCTTTTTCTTTTTTTTATGTTGATTTGTTTTTGAGAGAGAGCCCCAGCACAGGGGCAGAAAGAGAGAGCGAACCCCAAGCGGGCTCTGTCCCCTAAACTATGAGATCATGACCTGAGCTGACCTCAAGAGTCAGACGCTTAACTGACTGAGCCACCCAAGTACCCCCAGACCATAATATTTTTCAGTATGAGAAAATGCTTTCTTCAGGTTCTCATGTGTCTCGTAAGGTCTGAGCAAATTCTTCTAAATGGAAGAGTCTTCAGTTTTTAAAAATCCATTTTAATTGAAATGAGTAAATCTTTTACCTTCAGTATTTATATGGGTTCTTTTTACTTTCATTCAGAGTACCCTTTTTTAATAGTAAGTTCTTCAATATTTTTTGCTTTTTATTTTTTACGTGTATATTTTTATCATTTTTTAATTCATCAAGTAAGTTTTCTGGTTTCTTGAAATGTTTCACAGATTTTAAGCTTACTCCATTTCATTTATTTTTTTGGCACAGAACATGAATTTTTCCAGTTAAGAGGAGTCCTCTCAGAAGATTCTTCTCACAAATCAAGATATTCCAGAGTACAATTAGAGACTTTCAAAATGATATCATTCACTCTTTCAGCTTTTAATGTACAAGTTGTTCAATTTTTAATTTGCTTTTGTAGGGATAAATTTTGCTATATGCCTGTTCATGAGCTTTGTTTTCATTAACTGCATTTCACCAAAAGCTTCAAAGGCTTAAGTTGAATGCTTAGATTAAAGATCATTAACTGATTTTGAACAAAATACAACTAAGACTTAGGAAACTTGTTTCCAACAGTGATAATGATGATGGTAATAATATGATGATGATAATAATAATACCATCATTATAGGACACTTAAGTTTTGTAAAAGTCACTCTTCAAAGACTCATATATTTTAAAAATCTAATTGATGATAGGCAGGAGAGAAACCATCTCATGCAATGCTGAAGTATTTTGGTCTAACAGTTTGTTTTAACATTTTTGTTCAGTCATTTTGAGTATAAATTAAGTCATCTTAGAATTTGACAACTGTGGCTTCTGTTTTGATTGATACATTTTCACAGTTTATTTGGTTATGAATTATAGTTTCAATTCCAAGTACATCTGTGTTTCATAGATCTCTTAATTTAGTAAATGCTTTGTTTGTAGTACAGTGCTGTGCTCTACCAAAAATGTATATTACTATAAAAGTAAAGAATTTTATCTTTAGCACTAAACTTAAAAAAAATTTTTTTTAATGTTTTATTTATTTTTGAGAGAGACAGAGCATGAGCGGGATGAGGCAGAGAAAGAGGGTGACAAAGAATTGGAAGTAGGCTCCAGGCTCTGAGCTGTCAGCACAGAGCCCGACGCGAGGCTCGAACCCATGAACATGAGATCACAACCTGAGCCTTAGTCGGAGACTTAACCGACTGAGCCACCCAGGCGCCCCAGCACTAAACTTTTCAAATGAAGTTAGAGTTCCCAATAATGTTAGATGTTTCACTTCCATAGAATAAACTTTCAGAAGCTTCACTTTGTTTCTGTGAATTGGAGAGAAAACTAAACCATTATTAGAATTAATCTGACTGATACTCTATTTAAATGCTCGAATGACATTCAAGTAAAACCAGTATCATTTAACTGAAAATTTATTTTACTAATGGAAATAGCATATTAACAGCTATAACTTTACTTCATACTTGTACCAGAAAACTTAAAATGAAAAATGAACAAAATTTATTTTACTAATGGAAATAGCATATTAACAGCTATAACTTTACTTCATACTTCTACCAGAAAACTTAAAATGAACAAAATTTAGAACCACTGTTGTCTGTTCTAATGCATTGTTCAATACAATAGCCACTAGCCACAAGTGACTACTTAGATTTAAATTAATTAAAGCTAACTAAATATAAAATTCAAGTCCTCAGTCACACTAGCCACATTTTAAACCACATTTTAATTGCTCAGGAGCCAAACAGATAATTTCCATCCTCTCAGAAAGTTCTATTGGACAGTACTGAATTATGAAAAGTCATGCTTGACAAGATGCAATCTCACTTTCTGCAGCTGCAGAAACATGGTTTTCAGGGAATCTCAAGATAACTACTAATGTACAAAGTAGATGCTCAATTTCCTTCAGGAGTTTTATGTCTTCTTTCTTGTGGTTAGTATTATCACTACAGCCCCCATAGCAAATGTCCACTGACGTTTTGTTCATGTTACATTTTCATTATCAACCTCTTGAAAAGCAGAAATTTAGTATTTATTTTTTTAAACTTGTACTTGATGTCTTTTTTTTTAGCTTGTTCCTACTGAAAGATGTTTTATTAAAAGGCATAATCAACAATAAAATGAATGTTAAATTTTATTCCTATAGTAAATAACAAAAACACTGTCAGAAGAATGTTCAGACTGCTCTAAAAGCTCTTCAGGGTCTGCTTAGCTATTTCTTGCATATATTTCTCATCAATTCCACTACATTCACTCTCATAGTCTGTTGATATCACCAACTGGTGCCTGCAACTTTCTACATCTTCCTCGCTGGCTAGCTGGTTGCGCCAAATAGTAGGGGCAGCAATATGAAATATTTATCCCATCACCACTGAAGACGGAAAGAAATCATTCCCTCTAAGGCCTTCTGACTGTTTTCACTTTGGTTTTAATTGGTTAACACCTGTTGTCTGTGAAGGGCAGTATTATGTTGTATCAAGAAAGGATTGGAATGGGGAGATGGGTTGTCACTGGTTGCCTTTCTGATTTACCTATGTGATAACGTGAGAACTGTATTCATTGTACATGTTACACTACTAAACAAGACGATGGCAGAATCTGGAAGTGCAAATAAAAAGTCTGTCAAACCCACCTGCCAATTTTGATGTATTTAATACTAATATTTTTCTTAAGATACTACATTTTATTTTTTAAAAAATTTTTTAATGTTTTTTAATTTATTTTTGAGAGACAAAGAGAGACAGTGTGAGCAGGGGAGGGTCAGAGAGAGAGGGAGATACAGAATCTGAAGCAGGCTCCAGGCTCTGAGCTAGCTGTCAGCACAGAGCCTGACGTGGGGCTTGAATCCACGAGCCATGAGATCATGACCTGAGCCAAAGCCGGACGCTCAACCAACTGAGCCACCCAGGCACCCCTATTTATTTTTTAAAGTTTATGTATTTCTTTAGTAATCTCTACACCCAACATGTGGCTCTAACACTCAGCCCTGAGATCAAGAATCACATGCTCTTCTGAGTCAGCCGGATGTGTTGATACTAAGATGTTTTAAAGTGAAAAATCGAGGACAGATTACAAACAGGATGCATAAATCAGGAATGTCCTGGGCAAATAGATCAATGGTCCTCCTATTTATTTCCTATAGAAGGGAGTCCAAGTTCCTTACTCTGGCATTAAGACCATTGTGAATAGGATGACCCCCAATCTACATTTTCTTTCTCAATTTCCTTTACTATCTACTAAGTAAACTCCACATTCTTTACTACTTCGTACTTTGGTTCATGTGGTTTCCTCTGTTTGGAACCGCTCTTTTCACCAATCTCAGCATATCTAATTCTACTTGCCCTCCTTGCCCTTTGACTTCCCAAAGTAGATACCACCTTTATTATGAATCCCTCTGATTTTCCAGGTGGGAATTAATCCTTTTCTTCTGAACCTCTATAGTTCATTATATGGCTTCTCTTTCCCATTTACCATGTTATTTTGTATTTTGTTTGCTTGTATATGTCAGGACACATACAGGTAGGACACTTTCCAGATGAATAAAGCACCAGGAAGACAAGAGGATTAAAACAAGATTTGAGAGATACAGATGGCCATTTGAATAATCAGCTTTGGATAGTTGAGCTCTTGTATCCATCCGCTTACTCACTTAACAAACATTCATCAAGTCTTCTATTTGTCAGAGATTGTTTTGTGCCAGGGACCAAAAGGTAGGCCTAGTTCATGTTGTTAGAGAGATTACACACTCATCTTTCTTACATTATTACAGGAAAAGAATTTTATGCAAGGAGGAACTGTAGGGAACATTAAATTGACCTTTCGTTTTATAGAATAGGAGATTAGCAGTCCTCGTTATTGAAGTTTACATATATAAAATGAGAAAACATGGACTAACACCTTGATTTTATTGGAAAAAAGATAAAGTAGTATTCCAAAAAAATAAGACTGAAACGAGGTGACCTTTTAATGACTTTGTTTCCTCCACAGTTGTATTGTGACTTGTGGAAGTGATGGTGATGTGAGGATTTGGGAAGACTTGGATGATGATGATCCTAAATCCATTAACGTTGGAGAAAAGGCATATTCATGTGCTTTGAAGGTATTAAAAACAGTTACAGCAACTGATGAGAAATGATATTCTGTGTGATTTTTTTATGCAAGGGTGAAGAATATTTTTGTTGAAGTTTTGAATTTAGATGTACTTTTTGTTTCTGTTATAAAATAGTAATATTCAAATATGTATAATAATGCCGTAAAACAGCCAGCATTTTTATGGGTAAAACCTAAATCTGAATGGGCTTAAAATCTGAATCTAAAATCTGAATGGTTTAGGTGACTGGGTGGCTCAGTCCATTAATCATCTGACTTAAGCATAGTCATGATCTCACTGTTTGTGAATTGGAGCCCCACGTTGGGCTCTGTGCTGACAGCTCAGAGCCTGGAGCCTGGTTCAGATTCTGTGCCTTCCTCTCTCTCTGCCTCTCCCCCTTTTGCTCTCTCTCTCTTTCTTTCAAAAATAAACATTAAAAAATTTTTTAAATCTGAATGGTTTATTATTTTTTTTTAGTATATGTAGCTAAGCACTGTTTTTTTTTTTAACATTTTATTTATTTTTGAGACAGAGCATGGGAGAGGGAGGGGCAGAGAGACAGAGAGAAACAGAATCTGAAGCAAGCTTCAGGCTCTGAGCTGTCAGCACAGAGCCCGATGCAGGACTCAAACTCATGAACATGAGATTATGACCTGAGCCGAAGTTGGAGGCCTAATTGACTGAGCCACCCAGGTGCCCCCTGAATGGTTTATTAAAGGTGATTAATGTGTTAATGGTAAATGAATTAAAATATATGCAAGAAATTGTATGTTTTCCTTTGAGAAAACTCCATGGCATTTTCAGGTTTTTAGTTCACTAATTTAGACAACTTGAAGAATTACACTGGAAAACAGGAATGTTTTAGCTTTTCAAGATACTTACATGTTTCATGTTTCTGATGTTTTATGTAAGATAAGTCTGGGAATGAGATGTAGGTTATTTGGAGAATGGAAACATGTTTTTCAGAAGGACTTGGCAAACTAAGTATCTAAAAACCACTAAACTTTTAATTTGTGATGTATTTTAAGTTGAGTGTATTGTATTTGGGTCGAAAAAAATCTTTTTACAGAAATTCATGTTTTTTTCAAACTCAGGCTCATTAAAGTAAATGAATGAGATGGTATTTATTTTATTATTTTTTTTAAATGTTTATTATTGAGAGAGCAAGCAAGCAAGCAGGGGAGGGCAGAGAGAGACACACACACACACAGAATCTGAAACAGGCTCCAGGCTCTGAGCTGTCAGGACAAAGCCCAACATGGGGCTCAAACTCATGAACTGTGAGATCATGACCTGAGCTGGAGCCAGACGTGACCTGAATTGGAGCCAGACGTGACACTTAACTGACTGGGCCACCCAGGTACCCCTGAATAAGATGGTCTTTAGATATTAGATATGCATTTCCAGAAAGAAAAATACAAATAACGTAACATAACATACCTAACACAAATCTCATTAATAAGCAAAGAAGTACAAATTAAACAACTGGAATTTTATTTTTCCAGTAGATTGGCAAGGATAAAAAAATATTGCTAATTCCAATAATAGTGAGGGTTTGGAGAAGTATTTGTAAATGGAAAAGACTCACTTGTGTTTTTCCATTACTCTCACACTACTACCATCTCCTAATAACCTCCACCACCAGATGTTTGGGTATTTTCCCACACCAAGCAAATTTCTGTAATACTAGCTGGGTGTCCTAGTTTAATTCTGACACTAACAAGAGTTAGCACAGACCTCACAGGTTAGGGGCTCAGTCCCACAAGACTGCTCCCCATGTTAGATACCTGTTGGAAGTAGTGAGTTCCCGGCTTACCCACAGCATCTGTCCTACTTGGCTACAAATCAGGTTCCCATGACCCCCTTCTTGGTTTCAGTCATTTGCTACAACAGCTCACAAAATTCAGGGAAACACTTGTACCGGTTCATTATATAATGAAGTATAGATAAAGGATACAGGTGAACACTAGATGAAGAGATATATAGTATGAGGTGTAAAAGGGTATTTTTTTCCCCATGAAATTGGGGTCTAAACATCCTCCTAGTATGGGGTTGTATTCACCAACCCAGAAGCTCCTTGAACCCCATACTATTGGGATTTTTATGGAGGCTTCATTACATTGACATGATTGCTTATTCATTCCATTTTTAGCCCTCCTCCCTTTCCTGGATGGTGTGGGGTAAGGCTAAAAGTTCCAAGCCTCTAATGTTTGATTTTTCTTTTTTTTTTTAATGCTTATTTTTGAGAGAAAGAGAGCACACATGTGTGCCTGAGTGGGGGAGGAGTAGAGAGGGAGACACAGAATCCAAAGCAGGCTCCAGCTTCTGTGCTGTCAGCATACCGCCTGATGCAGGGCTTGACCTCACAAACTGTGAGATCATGACTTGAGCTGAAGTCAGATACCCAACCGATTGAGCCACCCAGGCGTGCCCCACCCCATAGTTTGATTTTTCTAATAACAAGCCCTCATTCTGAAGTTATCCAGGAGCCTACCAAGAATTGCCTCCTTAGACAAAAGACATTTCTATCACTGACAAAATTCCAAGGGATTTAAGAGCTTTGTGTCAGGAACCAGGGTCAAAGATCAAATATTAGAACAAAAGTTGCTCCTAATAGTCTTATCACTTAGGAAGTTTCAGGGGTTTTAGAACTCTGCCAAGTTGGGAAACAGAGTCTAATATACATTTTCTATTATTTTACAGTATTGCACAACAGTTGCTGGAAGTGTAACTGGGGAGCTTTTTAAAAAGTAAATTGATACCATATATCAAACTTAGAATGCACATAATCATTTCTGGCTATCTACCCTGAGGAAATACACACTTTGATATCTATGTGGACAAGGATATATTAGTAAAACTACTTTTTATAATAGTGAAAATTAGAATCAATTGAAGTGTGCTTCAAAAGAGAATTTGTTTTGTAAATTGGTAGAGCCTCGTAATGTAATACTATGCAGATAGAAGAAAAAACACAAGAAATTAGGGCGTGCTATATATCTTTATCAGCAAAGATGTTTACAGTGAGTTGAAAAATGGAAAAGAGCTGCACAACAGCCTGTATTGTATCATCTATGTTTGTTAAAATAAAGGATACACAGATACATACATATACACACACACACACACACACACACACACACACACACTTGTAATTTGCATATGTGTATAACAAAGAAAGATTTAACTCCAAAATGTTAATGGAGATTACTTCATAAGAGTAGGGAAACTCACTCTTTGCCCAGAACGCTTTCATGTTTATTTTTCTTCTATAGTAAGTATGCACTGCATTTATATTTGAAGACTGTAAAGAAGGAAAAAAAACCAGTGGCCTTGTAGTAGTTTCCTAAGGCAGCTGGAACAAATTGTCAAAACCTTGCGGCACTAAAACAACAGAAAATTATTGTCTCACAGTTCAGAAGGCAAGAAGCCTGAAACCAAGGTGTTGGCAGGGTTAGGTTAGCTTCTTTGGAGGCTCTCAGGGAGAGTCTGTTCCATGCCTCCTACCTAGCTTCTGGTGGTTGCCAGTAATCCTTAGTGTTTCTTGGTTGGAAGAAACATCAGTCTGTGCCTCCCATTTTCACATTGCCTTTTTCTCTGTGTCTTTGTGTCTCAGATCTCCTCTCCCTTTTCTTATGAGGACACCAGTCTTTGGATTTAGATCCTTAATTTACTATATTAGCAAAGATGCTATTTCCAAATAAGATCTCATTCACAGGTACCTAGCCTTAGGATTTAGGGATGTTATTTGGGAGCCATTATCCAGTCCACTAGAAATCTGATAATCTGTGCTAAAATGTTTTCTTTGGCTTTAGAAATAAAGTTGATGGTACTTCATTGAAATATTACCAAATAACCATGTAAAGTTGACAGTTTTACATTGTATTTCATTTAAAACAATTGCTTATAAATGTACTTTCTGGTTTTGGAGTCAGTGGTACAGTTAAGTTAGATGTTTTGTTGGATAACAATGTGGAGAAAATATCACTCCAAAACAGTGAAACTGAGATTAATCAGTTGGTTAGTAATAGTTAACCCCTGCATGATGTTTTACATTTTCAAGGCCTTTTAACAAAGATTTGGAGAAGCATGTGGAATTATCTCCATCTTATTCATGGGAAAGTCAAAGCTCTGAGGAAGGTCAAATGACACAGTAGGTAAGGAACACAGAGTTCAGGAACTGAGTAAGGAACTGGAGCTCAGGTCAGCCAGTGCTGGGATCCATTCCTGTCAGTCCACCAGAGAGAAGAGTGATCTGACCAGAGCCCTGATTGTTTGGGTGGGGTTTTTTTTGTTTTTGTTTTTAATTTTACTCGTTGACAAAGTACTGATAGTGATTTGATTTCCAGTAGATTGCTTGGAAATTGACTTTAAAACAGTCCTTTATTCAGGTCTCCTGGGTTAGGAAGTATAGATATAAATTTTAATATTTTCATATGAATAGAGGGCTGGTTAGAGTGTTATTTAAAAATTACTGAAATTGTTTACTAGAGCTGAGGATGCTTAGTTGATTTTACTGAGATCTGTCAAGTAAAGCACAGGCAGGTTTCATGAATCCTGTACATGTACATAGGTAGTGGGTGTTTCTGCAGTTTTACCAAAGAATATGTAGCATCATCAGTGTTTGTGTTGAGTTGGTTATAGTTTTTCCTTGATTCTCTTGTTTTCACGTTAAATTTTTAGCTTAGCTTCAATGTTATATATTTAGTGTTTTGTGGATTAATTACATGCAGTAGTTACAGTGTAGGCATGAACAGTACTTCTTTCTAGTTTTCCAGTATTTGAAGGTAAGTATATATTGTAGTTCTAATCTGAATCATTGTCACTTGAATAGATGTATATATCTTTTCCAAATTTTTCTGTATAGTTTCATGTCACTGTATTGTGAAGTTCTTTTTCCACTGAAGTGGGAATGGCAGCTGTAGATAGACAGGTGTCTTACACGTGCAAATATGGCTGAGGTCTATTGCTATAGGGTATTCATTAACAAACTTGAGTAATTTGGTTTTTTGGCAGTTACCATTTAACCTAAATAAATTGATCATATGATTTATCAGAGCATGTATGGCATTGGTAGACTATAATTTAGTAGGTCAGGACTTAGTCCCTTCTAGAGAAATAATAAAATTAAGTTTCCAGGGTAGATACTTGACCTTTTATGATTCTTAGCTAAAATCTGCAAAGTAGTGGTCTCTGCTGATCATTTTCATATCCTAAAATTTTCTGCTTATTTAGTGTTTTTAATTTTTTAATTTAATTTTATTATTTGTTTGATGTTTATTATGAGAGCACATGCAGGAGCAGGGATGGGGCAGAGGGAGAAGAAGAGAATTTTTGTTTTTTTGAGGGCGAGAGAGAAGAGCTGGGGAGGAACAGGGAGAGAGGAGGAGAGAGAATTCCAAGCAGGCTCTGCACAATCTGCACAGAGCCCAACTTGGGGCTTGAACTCACTAACCATGAGATCATGACCTGAGCTGAAATCAAAAGTCAACATGCAACTGACTGAGCCACCCAGGCACCCTGAAAGAGAGAGAATCTTAAGCAAGCTCCATGCCCAGTGTGGAGCCCAATGATCTGAGCCAAAATCAAGAGTCAGATGTTTAACCAAGTAAGCCACCCAGCCACCCCAAATTAATTTTATTATTTTAAAAATTTTTTATATTTTTAATTCTAGTATAATAACATACAGTGTTTACTAGTTTCAGGTATATGGTACAGGAAATCAACAATTCTATACATTATTTATTGCTCATCATTCTAGGTGTACTCTTTTTAGGATCCTCCTACTTCACCATCTTCCTATTTAATGTTTTAAGGGGCAGCTGGGTGACTTGGTTGAGCATCCAACTCTTGATTTCCACTCAGATCATGATCTTCCTCATGTTAGGCTCTGTGTTGGCAGCATGGAGCCTCCTTGGGATACTCTGTCCCTCTGTCTCTGCCCCTTTCCCACAAAAACCGCCTTTCTGGGGCACCTGGGTGGCTCAGCCTGTTAAGCATCTGACTTCAGCTATGGTCATGATCTTGCAATTCATGAGTTCAAGCCCTGCAATGGGCTCTGTGTTGACAGTTCAGAGCCTAGAGCCTGCTTTGGATTCTGTGTCTCCCTCTCTCTGCCCATCTTTTTCTGCTCATGCTCTGTCTCTCTCTCTTTCTCAAAAATAAACAAACATTAAAGAAATACATTAAAAAAACCCAAGAAACTACCTTTCAAAAAAGAGTAAAGAAAATCCAGAGGCTAAAAGTTTGGCTGGTGAAGGGGGAATTAAATTCTGTAAAGGTAGTAAATAAATTTTTCTTGCTAACAGACACTCAGGAAAGTTGTACATTGATTGATGCTTTTCCTTTTGACATTTATAAGGGGTTTTTTTTGTTTTTTTATATAGGATTGTTAAGTGTGGAGAGGCTCTCAGTTGATTTGTTTTTTTTTGGGTAATATTTCTTTATTTTTCTTTTAGAATGGGAAATTGGTCACTGCAGTATCTAACAATACTATTCAAGTCCACACATTTCCTGAAGGAGTTCCAGATGGTATATTGACTCGCTTCACCACAAATGCAAACCATGTGGTCTTTAATGGAGATGGTGCAAAAATTGCGGCCGGATCTAGGTAAGCCTCTTTGATATCAGAAAAGGAAGTAATATTAGAATAGAATGGCCTCATTTGTTGGTTTCAGGGTAACAGTTTCAGGACTTTGCCCTTTTTTTGTTGTTGTTAATTTTTATATTCAAGTATTTAGTAAAGGTTTTTGAGGACAACCTATGCTTTGTGAATTGAGATATATTGCTTTACAGACAACCTGTTCAGTAAATGCTGAAACAGATTAGGGAAACATGATAGTTTGATACAAAATTTTAAAAATCATTTTGGGTAGAACATGGACTGTACTGTAGGATTTTTGTTGTTTCTCTTGATGCTTATTTGTCACAGGAAAAAAACCAAACTATTAAATTGCTGAGGTGGAGTAAAAGGCGTAGTACTTTTAAATATGGTTGAGGTGTGTCTGGGTGGCTCAGTTGGTTAAGCGTCAAGTCTTGGTTTTGGTTCATGTCATGATCTCACGGTTTGTGGGTTCGAGCCCTGCATGATGCTCTGTGTTGGCAATGTGGAGCCTGTTTGAGATTCTGTCTGTCTGTCTCTTTCTCTCTGCCCTTCCCCCACTCTTGTTCTTTCTCTCACAACAAATGGGTAAGCTTTTAAAAATGAGACAACTATGATTGAGACTTAAACAGTGGTCGTGACTTTAATTAATTGGTAAATAATAGAAGCTTAAGATGTAACTGAGGAAGTCACTTAGGAAGTATTTGTATTTAAAAAAAAATTTTTTTACTTTTATTATTTTTTAATGTCTTTAATTAATTTTGAGAGAGAGGAAGAGTGCGAGCAGGAGAGGGGCAGAGAGGGAGGGAGACAGAAGATCCAAAGTGGGCTCCAAGCTGACAGTGGAGAGCCCGATGAAGGGTCAAACTCAACGAACTGTGAGATCATGACCTCAGTAGAAGTCGGACATTTAACTGACTGAGCCACCCAGGAGCCTCAGAAACCATTTGTAGTTTAATGGGAAAGCTTGAGTTTTGTATTTTTAGTATTTTTACAGAGCAAAATTAAAAGGTAAGTTCTTAAATTTGGAAGCCAAATTTTACAAATTGCTATAAAAAATTATGGTATTTACTCTTGTGATTTTGAAATATTTGGGTCAGATTTTAGGAGAGGCTTTTGTATTGGCATTTATATTAATGTCTATTATACATTACTCTTACTGTTCACAGTGATTTTCTAGTCAAAGTTGTGGATGTGATGGATTGCAGTCAACAGAAAACATTTCGAGGACATGAAGCTCCTATTTTAAGTCTTTCCTTTGATCCTAAGGACATCTTTCTGGTAATCATTTTTTCCACTCTTTGTTTTTTTGTTTGTTTTTCTTCAATATGTTTAAAGATGTAAGAGAATTAGAATATTTCACAGTTGGTAAAAAGGCTCTTTGATTTATCAGTTGAACTAGTTTTCCATATGGTATTATGGTTGTAACTGTAGAGAAATTTATTGTTTTATTTCTGCAGGCATCAGCTAGTTGTGATGGAT
This sequence comes from Suricata suricatta, assembly GCF_006229205.1. NCBI lineage: Eukaryota > Metazoa > Chordata > Mammalia > Carnivora > Herpestidae > Suricata > Suricata suricatta. The sequence continues at coordinate 43,031,650 of NC_043708.1, forward strand.
CTGTCAAAGTGTGGCAAATTTCAGATCAGGTAAACTTATCAACTTGAATTTAAAACTTTTTAATCAGTGTTACATATCACTGGGCCAAATAATTCGTTTTTTTTTTTTTTTTTAGTTCTTTTCTTTTGAGTAGCACTGAATACTGTTTGTGATCAAATCCTATGATAGTCTAATGCAAAAGTGTGTTGAAGACTAAATGCTTTTGTACCCAATCACAAGGATTTATATTTCATTTTTAGGTTCTGTAAATCAGGGGGGAAAATTCAGTCAATATATATTTACAAATGAACTACCATGTGTTGGGATCTCGATGTTGGGGATACAAAAATAAAGTAAGACATTGGCTACACTTTATTTGGAGAATCACATAAACGATTTGTTCTAACCAACCTGTTAAAAGTTTTGAAGGAGCTATCAAGAAAGTGCTCTCTGGATTGGCAGAGGGAACAATTAATTCTTCCTGAGCCATTCTAAAGATAATGTGGCTGGTGAGAAAAATATTCCCCACAGGTATGCCTTCTTAGTAGGCACAGTTTCTTCCCCTCATGTTTGAACTGTTCAGAAGGATTGACTTTGACATCTTAACATTTTCTAGGAGATCTCTTAAGTTTATTTTTGTAGACACTTTAAGATTTTAATGTATTGGGTTTTTTTTTTATGTGTGTGTACATTTATTCAGAGTGTGTTGTTCACTTATTCTATGTAGGAAATACTCTAAGATTTGTGCTCTTTATACCTCTGAATTACTTACAGTAATTTAGTAATTTCATCATAATTAGATAAAAGTGAATTAAGTTGCTTTTCTCTTGGCCATATATCAGTTTGAAGAAATCACCTATTAAATCTATTCCATCCTGCATATCTTTTTGGAAGAAATTTAATAAAGAGAAATCAATTTCTTTTTCAAAAATCAGACATGTGCTATTAGTTTGCCACTGCTACAAAAATGCAATGATGTGATAAATGCAAAATCAATCTGCAGACTTGCTTGGCAGCCAAAGGGTGGAAAGGTAAGTGACTCTTATTTTTTCACCCTTCGTTTTAGTTATTTATTCTAGTTCTTGACAACTTTGAATATGAAAATAATATAATTAGTTTTTTAAGATGTAGCTATTTCATTTAGATTATGAGTTTTAGTGCCCCAAGCCAACTAATTAATTCTGAAATGTTTTAAGAAATGTTTTAACTTTGTAAAGGTTTATTTCTGAAGAGTACATTTTGAATGAATTAATTTTACATTCTTCTTTACATTGTATTTAATGGAACAACTCTGGGAACAGTCTTGTTATGTCTGCTCTTTCTACTACCATTTCACATTTTGGAGGTAGTTAACTGATAGATAGTAGAAAGATAGGAACTGTTTGAAGAGAGGAGAGAGAATGAAACACTTAAATATAAGGAGATCTTAAGAAATCAATTGATGGAAAAATATAACAAATAAAATTCAATAAGGTAGTTGGAAACAAACTAATATACAAAACTAATAGCAGTCATATATAAATAATAGCCATTAGGAAACATGGTGTGGAAAAAAAATGATGTCTTTACTGTGAAATCAAAAAAGATGAATGAAGTAACTAGGGATAAACTTAACAAAAATGTGAAAGAGCTACTTTAGCTTGCTTTCAAGAGCAGTAAAAGAAGACTTAAAAGAGAAAAATATATTCCATCCTTAGGAATTAAAACATTTTTTTTAAATTTTAATGTTTATTCATTTTGAGAGAGAGAGCGCAAGCGAGGGTGGGGCAGAGAGAGACAGAATCCAAAACAGGCTCCAGGCTCTGAGCTATCAGCACAGAGCCCAGTGTGGGACTGGAACCCACGAACCATGAGATCATGACCTGAGCTGAAATCAGGAATATAAGGCACACTCCTATGCGTTCTTGTATGGTCTATGCTTATGTTCACCTTTGGGAAATAGAGATGGGAGGGAGACTTTTTTTAATCTATGTCCTTTGTATCAACTTTTTTTTTTTAAGTTTATTTATTTATTTAGAGAGATAGAGAAGGATAGCCTTTATGGGAGGGGCAGAGAGGGAGAGAGAGAGAGTATCTCAAGCAGCCTCCATACCATTAGTGCAGAGCCCAACACTGGATTTGAACCCATGAAACCGCGAGATCATGACCTGGGCCGAAGTCAAGAGTCGGATGCCTAACCAGTTGAGCCACCCCGATACCCATATATCATGTGAACCCTTAAGATTACATTTTCCATTAAAGTGATAGTTGCAGAATTTAGGATGTATTTTTCTTTGCTTATGAAATATTAATTTAAAAATCAATACAATTAACATAGTTTTTCTGTTCATAAATAATACTTTTTTCTTTTTGTGATAAACAGAACATACTGATTTTGTTTTTTCTTTTTTGCTTATTTATTTACTTATTTATTTATTTTTGAGAGACAGAGAGAGACAGCGTGAGCAGGGGAGGGTCAGAGAGAGAGAGAGATAGAATCTGAAGACAGGCTCCAGGCTCTGGGCCAGCTGTCAGCACAGAGCCCAACGCGGGGCTTGAACCCACGAACCGTGAGATCATGACCTGAGCTGAAGTCAGATGCTTAACCAACTGAACCACCCACGTGCCCCTGATTTTATTTTTTCTGTTTGCTTGGAAGAATGTGTAAGATGATAAGTTTCCTTTTAAGATATTTAAAGCATTCTGGATCTATTTCTTTCCTTTTAGCAAATAAGATGAATTTTTAGATCAAGGGCTTAGATTCCTGAAAAGTAGTATTAAGAATATATAACTGCAAGTACTCTGGTTTTCAGTGCAAGCAAATAGAGTGATCCTTCATTCTTTGCTTATCAAAATTTTCTGAGTTTTGTTAGTTGCCAATTAAAATACAAATTTGTTTTTATGTGTTCTAGCCTTATTTTGATTAATTTTTTGCCTTTTTTTCCCCCTCTCAAATTTAACTTATTGTAAATTTTTGTTTAAATCTTTTTTCTTTTCTAATAGTTACTGGCAGTTCCTGTGGAAAAATCTGTTAAGCTCTATAGAAGAGAAACTTGGAATAATCAGTTTGATCTTTCAGATAATTTCATCTCTCAGGTGAGTTTTGTCAGTGACACTTTCAATTGTAGGTTAACAGGAATATTTCATGCATACTTTGACTAAATGCAATTGCAGTTAAGTGTTGTTGGAATTGGAGAACAATGCCAGATTGTTGTGCATGTGTCCAACTTTTGCCCCTTATTTGTCTTCATTTAGCCAGTAACTGGACAGTAGATAGGTCTTTGCTAGGTCCTGTCTTAGTTTTCCCTTTGTGAAATTGGTAAGAAAATTTCTTAAATTAGAAGAAGTCAAATTTAACTCTAACAGTATTAGAACATGTTATTTTCACATAATCGGTAATTAGCCTTTATTGTTAATTGAGTTTTATTGACACTTATGATCATAGACTCTAGAAGTTTAGAACAGGAAGGGTTGTTGCTCTATATTCTCTTTTTCCTCTTCTCTTATACACACCCATTTGGCACTTAAGGAAATAAGAGGCCCAGTAGGCCAGCAATGGCTTAGTATAGTTCACTTCACTTACTAGTTCTTTTCATCTTGGTGATGATTGCTAAGAGGATACCTTGTGTTATCTCTCTTTCTAGGATAATAACTGTTTTTAGATTTTGCTTTTAAAATTGTGCCAGCACAATTTTCTTACGGTAAACAAAGTAATAACTGCTAGAGATTATTGAATATTATTGAAAAAGAAAGTTAAAAAATAAGCAAACTGTCTTGCCATTTGTGGATTGATTTAATTAGAAGTTACACAGAATATGGGTTATAAAAATGTGAATTTGGTAATGTTTATTTTCAAATTATGCAAATTGTTATTTATTAATTGTTTTTCCTATAGGCCCTGAATATAGTAACCTGGTCTCCCTGTGGGCAATATTTAGCTGCAGGGAGTATTAATGGTTTAATTATAGTTTGGAATGTGGAAACCAAAGGTTGCATGGAAAGGTATGATTCAGCTTTTTTTTTTTTTTTTTTTTTTTTTTTTTTTTTTTTTTTTGTAAGTAATCTCTACACACACTGTAGGTCTTGAACTCATGGGTCTGGTATCAAGAGTTGGATACTTTACTGACTGAACCAGCCAGGCACGCTTTTGTCTTTTTTTTCTTATTTCTATTAGATTTTGGTTTATTATGAAACATTTCAAATTTGCAGTTATTAGATTGTCAAAATACAAACATAGTTATTAGTCAGAAGTCATTTAATGTTGTCTAAAATTTACCTAAATAAATGTATAGTTTTATATATATTTTTGGTAGTATTTTAAGAGCTCACTTTTTAATTTTTAGGGTGAAACATGAAAAGGGTTATGCAATTTGTGGCCTGGCATGGCATCCTACTTGTGGTCGAATAGCTTATACTGATGCAGAAGGAAATCTCGGGCTCCTGGAGAATGTTTGTGAACCCAGTGGAAAGTCATCAAGTAGTAAGGTAATAAGTAATATATGGTAGAATAGTTTCTTCAGAGTGTTTTATGGTCATATGGATTTGGAAAACATCACAAAATACAAATCACAAAATACTTCCTTGGAAAGTTATAATTCATGTTGTTATTATTAGAGGCTCATTAATCTATCATAAAACTGTTTAAACTCGTTTAATCTAATATTTCCCAAATGTGTTTTACTATGAAACTTTTTTCCTCAATATAATGCTATTATATTCCTTGGCTTGGTAAGGAATACCTTTGTGAAGTACTGTTGTAGTATCTTGGTGTTCTGGGGATTGTTATTTAAGTAAATATAGATAAAATTAGAGTTAATAATTATAACAGTGTAGGGTCTCAACCTTTTTAGCTCTGAATTAGCTTTAATTCTAAGAGCTGTCCTTGTATCTCTTAGTGCTTAGCCATCTAGCCTTACTAATAACTAAACTGCTTTAAACAGGCCACCTTGTTTTATACAAGTCCTTGGTTTTGTTCATTATTCCCAGTGCCTGGCAAATATACCCAGTCAAATTTAAGTGTTGGTTTAGAGTTCCAGTTAAAGATCATGGACATCATACATCCATTTATGTATCATATATCCATTTATGTCTGCTCAGATAACCCGATATTTGAACCCCCACTAAAGAACACTAAAGAGATGTTTTTAAATGCATAATTTTATAAGATTAAAGAAAACAGTTGAAGTGGCGATAGTAACAAAATTTTGAAGGCTGAAAAATAGAAGCATGATTGGAAACTAGGTTTAGTTTTTCAAAAAGTCAAAAAATTGATTCCGAAGACTTCAGTTGGGGAAAAGCTAAGATGCAATTCAGCTTGCCTGACTGAATCCTCAGTGATTCAGAATTTGGCACCATTGGTTACTTCTAGAAGTAGGGCTTACAAATAAAAGGATTGGTTTAATAAATAAGTAAATGGCTCCAGTCTCAACATCAGCATGCACAGCTAGGTAACTGCCTTCCTTCACAACCAGGTATATTCTGACAGAATGCTGGAGATTAGATCTCCAGAAAAGATAAAACAGAATGTCTTTGGTTGGGACACTGGGTACAGTTAAGTGGCACTGGGTAGAAGAGAAATACTGAACTGAAAAGGATTAAATGACAGTGTATGTACTTGAATGTTAAAATTCTCAGCTTATTTTTCATCCTTGACTCCTAGAACATTGTCAGCCAGTCTTAGATTTTTCAGGCAAGAGATTGGAAGAATCGTCTTTGAGCAATCTATCCAAGAAAAAAGACCTAAAGAGAGAGAAGACTTTTAACTCCACGGGAAAAGTTGTAAAGAAAGGAAAAGTGATCATTTTATACCACATTTATAAAACGAGGATAGGAATAATGCCTCTACCACCTAGGGTTTTAATGTGAGGAGTATATCAGTTATGTATAGAATGAGACCAGTCTTTAGCACATTTTATAAGTGTTGCTATTATTTTATTTGACTAAGAATAGCATGTACATGGTCATAATAATCTAATTCCTGTATATTGACCCAACCAAAACGAGAATTTATCTATATTGGGAGACCTGGGATAGAATAATGTACATAAATTTAAGAGAGCAGGGGTGGTTGAGAATTATACCAAACCTTTATCTTTCCTAATATAGGGAAGTTAATAGGATTGATTAAATAGATAACGATTAAAACTGAAAAACCAAACAAATAGCACTAGAATATTACTTAAAAGTATAGAGGAAGAAAAAAACATTTAAAAGAAAAGTAAGTTGGAAACTGCATAAGACTTTTCATTTTTGTAATAGACCTAGTAACTGACTAATTTTTATGCAAGTGTAACATTGATTTAAACAGAAAGCAAGCTCTCAGCACGGATCCACTGCGCTGATGAGGTCTGTGAGCCCGAGCTTATAAGCCCATAATAATAAATGCCCTTTGCTTTTGCATGTGTGACTCGGTCTTCCCAGCGGTCTCTGGTTTTGGGAACGATATTGAAATCTGGGCATAACATTACCTCAGTTGACATCTGGGACAAACACATAAACTAATACTTAACCTAATTGGGATGATCCCGTATGGATTGTTTTGATTTCTACTCTTTTTTTTTTTTTTAAATTAAGCTCCATATCCAACGTGGGGCTCAGACTCATGACCCCAAGATCAAGAATTGCATGCTCCACCAACTGAGCCAGGAGGTGCCCCTCTAATCTTTTTCTAAAAACAACATTTGTGTAACATTTCCCATGTTGTGGAACATTTTTATGAACATCAGCTTTGGGGTGCCTGGGTGGCTCAGTCTGTTAGATTTCTGACTGCGGCTCAGATTATGATCTCACAGTTCCTGAGTTTGAGCCCTGCCTGGGGCTCTGGGCTGACAGCTCAGAAACTGGAGCCTGCTTTGGATCTGTGTTTCCCTCTCTCGCTGCCCTTCCTCTGCTCAAGCTCTGTCTCTCAAAAATAAATAAACATTAAAAAAATTTAAAAAAAAACCAGAAAGCAAATTGAGAAACAATTTTTAATTCAAAGGTCACCTCTTATAAAACTGTAACCCATCCAGAATTGCCCATTCCTTTCTTTTTTTACTTTTATTCTTCATAGTACATATTTCTGTCACAATACCTCTAACACTTTATGGCCCTCTTTTTTTATTATTAATGTTTATTTATTTGGGGAGTAGGGGCAGAGAGAGAGGGATAGAGGATCTGAAGTGGGCTCTGCTGACAGCAGAAAGCCCAGCGGATGGCTTAAACTTAGAAACCATTAGATCATGACCTGAGCCAAAGTTGGAAGCTTAACCAACTGAGCCATCCAGGCGCCTCCACCCCTCATTGTTTTTTCTTTTCTATTATTTTTATTTTTTAATTTATATCCAAGTTAGTTAGCATATAGTACAATAATTTCAGGAGTACAATACAGTAATACATCCCTTACATGTAATACCCAGTGCTCATCCTACCAAGTGTCTTCCTCAGTGCCCCTGGCCCCTTTAGCCATCCCTCACCCACAACCTCTCCAGCAACTCTTAGTTTCTTCTGTTTTAAGAATCTCTTATGTTTTGTCCCCCTCCCTGTTTTTATATTATTTTTGCTTCCCTTCCCCTATATTCATCTATTTTGTATCTTAATTTCCACATATAAGTCTTATCATATTTGTCTTTCTCTGACTAATTTTGCATAGCATAATACCCTCTAGTTCTATCCACGTTGTTGCAAATGGCAAGATTACATTCTTTGATTGCCAAGTAATACTCCAGTGTGTGTGTGTGTATGTGTGTGTGTGTGTGTGTGTGTGTGTGTGTGTGTGTACACATACATACATACGTACCACATATTTATCCATTCATCCATCGATGGACATTTGGGCTCTTTCCAAACTTTGGCTATTTGTTGATAGTGCTTCTGTAAACATTGAGGGGGTGCATGTGTCCCTTCCAAACAGCACACCTGTATCCTTTGGATAAATACCTAGTAATGCAATTGCTGGGTTGTAGGGTAATTCTATTTTTAATTTTTTGAGGAGCCTCCATACTGTTTTCCAGAGTGGCTGCACCTGTTTGCATTCCCACCAGCAGTACAAAAGAGTTCCCTTTTCTCCATGTCGACACCAATATCTGTTGTTGCCTGAGTTGTTAATTTTAGCCATTCTGACTGATGTGAGGTGATATCTCATTGTGGTTTTAATTTGTATTTCCCTGTTGATAAGTGATGTTGAGCATTTTTTCATGTCTGTTAACCTTCTGGATGTCTTCTTTTGAAAAGTGCCTATTCATGTCTTTTGCCCATTTCTTCACTGGTTTGTTTGGGTTTTTTGGGGGGGGGGGGATGTTGAGTTTGGTTAGTTCTTTATAGAATTTGGATACTAACCCTTTATCTGATATGTCATTTGCAAATATCTTCTCCCATTCCATTGGTTGCCTTTTCGTTTAGCTGATTGTTGTCTTTGTTGTGCAGAAGCTTTTTATCTTGATGAGGTCCTAATAGTTCATTTTTGCTTTTGTTTCCCTTGCGCCCCCCCCACCCCCCCACCGTCTCTGTCCTCTCTCCGCAAACAAAAACAGCTCCCCATCTTCCGCGGCTTCTCTCTCCTCCATTTCACCTCTCCATGCCGTGTACCTGCTGAGTTCTGTGGTTCATATTATGCAGATTGTTGTGTTAGTCCTCAGATCAATTTTCTAGGTGTGCAAAATGGTTTGGCGCTGATATAGCTGCCTTTCAGGATTGAAAGAAGCAGAGAATTTTCATGCTGCTTCACCATCTTGGCCCCTCACCACCCCTCATTTTTTAATAAGAAAATCCAAGGGGCATCTGGGTGTCTTGGTCAGTAGAGTGTCTTGGTTTCAGCTCAGGTTATTATTTCATAGTTTCAGGAGTTCGAGCTTCACCTCGGGCTTTGTGCTGACAGTGCAGAGCCTGCTTGAGATTCTCTCTGCCCCTCCTCTGCTCACACTCTGTCTTTCTCAAAAATAAATAATAAATAAAAGACTTAAAACAAATCCAAAAAAATTTTTAGCCGATTGAGTACATAAACTTTTAGGAGTATAGATTAAATAGTTAAATATCTTCTTCACGGCATTTAGTACTTAATTTAATTATTCCTATCGTGTCATGTTTAAATGTAAGAGTTTAGAAGCCTGTTCTCTTTTTTCATTAAACATTAGTTTTTTAGAACACAGTCTTACGTACTACTTCATCTAAAAGATTTGTGGTAAATTTCCTTTTCAATCCTTTTAAAAACTTTTTTTAATGTTTATTTTTTGAGAGAGAGGCAGAGCATGAGCAGGGAGGGGCAGAGAGAGGGAGAGACACAGAATCTGAAGCAGTCTCCAGACTCTGAGCTGTCAGCACAGAGCCCAATGCAGAGCTTGAACTCACAAATTGCAAGATCGTGACCCAAGCTAAAACCAAAAGTTGGATACTCAATCAACTGAGCCACCAAGGGATCCCAGTTCCTTTTGAATCTTAATGGTGCTCTCATTAGAATTTTATACCATTCTCAGGGTGCCTGGGTGGCTCAGTTGGTTGAGCGTCTGACTCTTGGTTTTAGCTCGGGTCATGATCTCACAGTTCTTGAGACTGAGCCTCGCATCAGGCTCTGTGCTGACAGTGTGGAGCCAGCTTGGGATTCTCTCTCTCGCTCTCTCTTGCTCTCTCTCTCTGCCCCTCTCCCACTCACATTCACTTGCTCTCTCTCTCAAAATAGAAAAAAAGTAGGGGTGCCTGGGTGGCTCAGTCGGTTAAGTGTCTGACTTCAGCTCGGGTCATGATCTCACAGTTTATGGGTTTGAGCCTTGCATCAGGCTCTGTGCTGACCACTGGCTCAGAGCCTGGAGCCTGCTTTGGATTCTGTGTCTTTTTCTCTCTCTACCCCTCCCCTGTTCATACTCTGTCTCTCAAAAATAAATAAAATGCAAAAAAAATTAAAATTAAAAAAACATAAAAAAATATTTTATACCATAAGTTTCCATTAGCTTAACATTTGTACACTTTTCATTCATCCTATAGGAGTCACCTGTGACTCTACAGTGTATCTGCTTACTATGGCTTTTTAAAGGGATCTCATGAGGCGACTGGCTGGCTTAGTCTAGTAGAGCATTGCAACGCCTAATGTCAGGGTCATGAGTTTGAGTCCCATGTTGGGTGTGGAGATTACCTAACAAGTAAATAAAGTGGTCTAAAAAATCATTTACAGTGACATCTAGTGTTTGCAATGGTATGCTCATATTCCTAGGAATCAAGGATTAATGTTGAATTTACTTGCCTCCTTTATTTTTTTATTGGTTCTATCCATTTACTTTTATAAGCATCAAAAAACCCCCAGCTTTAACTGAGTTCATTGAAAGCAAACATATCCTACCCAAGCAAAATAAAATAAATTTAAAATAAAAGTAAATCAGTGAATATCATATAATGAAAGACTTTGTAGGAACTTATAGGTTACTTCACTGGAGAATGACTTTTGAGGAGTAAAACCTTGCCTTGTATTTGGGTATATATAGTATTTATATGTCTGTTGTACATTCCTGTCCCATCTGTAAAGACTATAAGGCATTTAAGATAAGGACTAGGTCTCACATAACTCTAAATACAATCCTTATAAATAAATTCATTAATTCTTGGCATTTGCTTACTTGGTAGAATATATAAATATACATTACAGAATTGCCTTTTGAGTAATTGTTTATTTAAATAGTTCACTAATCTTTGTACTTTGTTACTTTGTTCAAGGTATCTAGCAGAGTAGAAAAAGATTACAGTGATCTTTTTGATGGAGATGATACAAATAATGCTGGTGATTTTCTAAGTGACAATGCAGTCGAGACTCCTTTTTCAAAAAGAATTATAAATGATGACGAAGAGGATGATGACCTCATGCTGGCTTCAGGTTGTCCTAGACAGCGAAGTCACATTCTAGAAGATGATGAAAACTCAGTTGGTATGTATTGACTTTGTGGATGTGATGATCCATCCTGTCAATTAGCATTTTCCAATTTTTTTTAATTAAAACTATTATTTGAAGTCATTATTAAATTTGTAGAATGTAGCTAATGCAGTGTGTAGAGGGAAGCATATAGTATTAAGTACTTATGTTTAAGAAGATTTCTAGGGCGCCTGGGTGGCTCAGTCGGTTAAGCCTCCGATTTCAGCTCAGGTCAGATCTCACATTCGTGGGTTTGAGCCCCGCTTCGGGCTCTGTGCTGACAGCTAGCTCAGAGTCGAGCCTGCTTCCGGTTCTGTGTCTCCTTCTCTCTCGGCCCCTCCCCCTCTCATGCTCTGTCTTTCTCTGCATCAAAAATAAATAAAACATTAAAAAAATAATAAAATAAAATAAAGAAGATTTCAAATCAGTTATATAAGCTGTTATATAAAGTTATATAAAGCTTTGCTTTAGCAAATTAGAAACAGAAACAGAAGAGATTAACTCCAAACTAGTGGAAGAAAGGAAATAAAAAACATAATTCAGTGATATTGACAACCAAAAACTAAAGAAAGCCAGTGAAACTAAAAGCTAGTTCTTTGAAAAGATTAGTAAGAATTTTAAATGTTTATTATGACCAGAAAGAAAGAGAAGGCACAAATGACTAATATAAATAATGAAAGGGGTATATCACCACTAGGTCCTATACACCTGTACTGTCCAGTATGGTGGCCACTAAGCCATCTGTGGCTGTTGAGCACTTGAGATATTGCTAGTTCAAAATGAGATGTATTATAAGTATAAAATGCAAACAGATTTTGAAGGCAGTATGAAAAAAGGAATGTAAAATATTTTAGTCATTTTTTTACATTGAATACATGTCAAAATTATACTTTAATACAGTACAGTATTGAAACTAAATCTTTTTTATTATTTAAAATATACCCTAAAAATTTTAAATTATATCTATAATTCCTATTTCTGTAAGATAGCACTGCTATTTAAAAAAAAAAAGTTTTAATGTCTTTTATTTATTTTTTGAGAGATAGAGACAGTGTGAGCAGGGGAGGGTCAGAGAGAGAGAGGGAGACACAGAATCTGAAGCAGGCTCTAGGCTCTGAGCTAGCTGTCAGCACAGAGCCTGACGCAGGGCTCGAACCCACAAACTGTGAGATCATAAACTGAGCCGAAGCTGGACACCTAACCAACTGAGCCACCCAGGTGCCCCAGCACTGCTATTAACAAAACAATAATAGAATAGTATGAACAACTTTGTGCCCATAAATATAACAACTTAGATAAAATGGACAAATTCTTTGAAAGATACAAACTACTAAGCTAACTCAAGAAGAAATAGGGGCGCTTGGGTGGCTTAGTCCGTTAACTGTCCAACTTCAGCTCGGGTCATGCATGATTGCAGGGTTAATGAGTTCAGCCCCATATTGGGCTCTCTGCTGTCAGCACAGAGCCCCCTTCAGATCCTCTGTCTCCTTATCTCTCTGACTCTCCCCTATTCATGTGTTTGCTCTTTTTGTCAAAAACAAATGAACACTAAAAATTTTTTAAATAAAAAGTAACACAAATAATATAGTACCTATTAAAGAAATTGAGATTACAGTAAAAAAGACTTCAAATAAAGTGCTAAAATAGCACATTCAAACATTGTCAAGTAAAATGCTAAATACCATTTTATGGTTCTAAATTGTACTACATTTAAATATTTAAATCATATAGGGTGTTTTTTTTTTTTCAATATTTTATTGTCAAGTTGTTTTCCAATCATATAGGGTTTTATAGGACTGGAGTCCTTAAATATTTGGTCTCAAGAGTTTATTACATTCTTAAGAACTTTTGAGGACCCCAAAGAGAATTATTTATGGAGTTTATGTACTGTTATTTACCATGTTAGGAGTTAAAACAGATTTTAAATAGATTCATTTACTTTTTAAATTCTTATTTATTATTTATGTAGTCTGTAAACAACATTTCAAATGAAAAATTTAACAAGAAAAGTAGCATTATGGAACTCTTCAAAATTTATTCCATGTCTGGAATAGAAGTAACTGGATCCTATCATGCTTCAGAATTCAGTCTACTGCCATATGCATTGTTTTGCTTAACGTTTTTGAAGAATATTCAGGCTCAACACAAACGTGTAGTTTGAAAAGGGAGTATTTCAATAGCCTGTTGAAATAATTATGAATATTCTTCTTTGCTACTGTACCAGAACTCAACAAGTGATTGTTTCATAAAGCTTATTTGCAGTGTGGAATCTAAAAACTCTCCAGTGAACTTTCCAACTGTATTATATTAAGATCCATTGCTCTGACTTGATTGCATCTTTTAGTTTACCATGTTTGATTTTGAAATATAGGCATTGGTAATTTAGAAAATACTGGTTCACAAGAATCAAGTTTTCTGATTCGTGCTTGGAAACTCAAATTTTATCATTGGCAACAGATCCTGTCAGTTATTTTTTTTTTCGTAAAAAAACTTTTTTTTACATTTATTTATATTTGAGAAACAGAATGAGACAATGTGTGAGTAGGGGAGGGGCAGATAGAGAAAGAGACACAGACTCTGAAGCAGGCTCCAGGCTCTGAGCTGTCAGCACAGAGTCCCACGCGGGGTCTGAACCCATGAACTGTGAAATCATAACCTGAGCTGAAGTTGGGTGCTCAACCAACTGAGCCACCGAGGTGCCCCTGTCAGTTTTTTTTTTTTTAATTTTTTTAATGTTTTATTTATTTTTGATACAGAGAGAGACAGAGCATGAGAGGGGGAGGGGCAGAGAGAGAAGGAGACACAGAACCAGAAGCAGGCTCCAGGCTCTCAGCTAGCTGTCAGCACAGAGCCTGATGCGGGACTCGAACCCACAAATGTGAGATCTGACCTGAGCCGAAGCCGGAGGCTTAACCGACTGAGCCACCCAGGCGCCCGGTTATTTTTCTTTTTAAAAAAAACTTTTTAAAAATGTTTTATTTATTTTTGAGATGAGAGACCGTGCATGAGAAGGGGAGGGACAGACAGACAGGGAGACACAGAATCCGAAGCTGGCTCCAGACTCTGAGCTGTCAGCACAGAGCCCGAGGCGGGGCTTGAACCCAAGAACGTGAGATCATGACCTGAGCTGAAGTTGGAGGCCCAACTGACTGAGCCGCCCAGGTGCCCCTAGTTATTTTTCTTAAATGACCAGCCTAGTTAGTTATTTTCAATAAAAGGCTTACCCAATACCAAAGTCTGCATAACCATACTATATCTGGTATTCTTTCAAGTAAAAATGGTGTTCATGTAAAAATCAACTAGTTCAGCTTACAAATCAGTTGTGCAAATGCTTTCTTTTTTTGTTGAGACAGACATTGCAATTTTTCATGAACACTTCCCATTTTAGCACAGGGAACATTTTTTTTTAAATCTGTGCAAAGATTATGATTTAATAGAATTGATATTTTTACTGCAGTTGAGTGGTGGTTAACCATGAGTCAAGTACTAATATAGATTGGTGCCCCTGCCTGGATTTATGTCACAGAACCAGCAGTTTTACCTTCCACTGTTTTTGTACCTTCACTGTAAATGTTAACACAGTGGAGAAGGCAGATAGAAAGTTAGTATTATTAAGTATGAATGGAAAAAGTTATTTGCATTTTATAATGCTTTTTTAAGGTCATTGGTATTTATGATTCTCTAATTCTAATTCTTTGTTTTCTAGATGTCACAATGTTAAAAACTGGTTCAAACCTTCTCAAGGAGGAGGAGGAAGATGATCAGGCAGACAACATTCATAATCTACCACTTGTAACATCCCAAAGGCCATTTTATGATGGGCCGATGCCAACTCCTCGGCAAAAGCCATTCCAGTCAGGTTCTACACCTGTGCATCTCACTCATAGGTTCATGGTAAGCCTTGGATCCACATTTCACTTTAAAATAGTTTTGTATTATTCCTTTGCCTTTAAGCATTTTATCTCACTGTAGTTAATTCTGTTTGGTAAAAAAAATAGTTACAAAACCTTGATTAACTGGCCTGCCTCACTTTGATACAGAATTTTGTGGTTGATTTTTTTTTATGGTAAATTCAGTTTTAATCTTATTCCTACCTTATTATTCAAAATTGTGTTAAATAAAGTTCTGCTTTGCAAAGTGACATAATGAACATAAGTTAATATGACTGTATATCTTGCAATACCTCTTGGCTATATTTATAAACTTTATTTCTCATATTAACTACTCATATAGTAGTTTATACTGATTCTAAAACACTTGTGAGATGGTTTTTAGAAATATATTAGAAAGTGATAAGTGCTATGGGAAAAAAAAAACTATCTGCCTCTTTTCTCCAACCATCCCACTGGATTGTAAACTCCAGAAAGATAAGAGATGTTTCTATTTTGCTTATTGATAGCACTTAGACCTAGGTATCAGGTGCCTGGGTGGGTCAGTTGGTTAAGCGTCCAGCCTTGGGTCAGGTCACGTCTCATGGTTCTATTTGTGGGTTCAAGCCCTGCATAGGGCTCCATGCTGACAGTGTGGAAACCTGCTTGGGATTCTCTCTCTTCCCTTCTTTCTCTCTACCCCTCCCCAACTTGCACTTTCTCTCTTTCTCAAAAATAAATGAACTTAAAAAAAAAAAGAGCAAGGTATGGCATAGTAGGCATTAAGAATATATTTCTAAAATGGATGAATGAATATAATAGGTTTTTAAGTTTGAGAGTTAAAAAGTTTAATATTTTTATTTGAAGTTTCCACTTGAGAACTTTGTTGGGTATTGGCCTGCCATAAATTTGCATGTAAATATTAAAGTTTATGTTTTATTTTAATAAGACTTTTAATTGCTGTCAGTAATCATTATCAAGTAATAGGTCTTAATTTTTTATTGTCAATTTGTTTTATTTATAGTTATTTGTGGTAGAGGAAAGAAAACACTAGGGTCTAGTGTGAGCCTATAGTGTACAGAGTAGAAGATAAGTTTTCTAAATGGTATCAATTTATGTTGCCTTAAAAATATATATTTATTCCTATAATATAAGCCAGTTAGTTGGAACAGGAAAATATGCTGTCATTTATATCTGTATTTATAAGTAAATATAGTTTTGAAATGTTTTTTTTTTTCAGGAATTTAAACATGGTTCAAAATTGTATTTTTTATGGTGGTAGTGTAGTTTTTAAAATATCAAATGGAATACTCCATTTGCTAATAAATAAGTATGTGTCTTCTCATGAAAAGAGTAGATACTGTAGTCCTGATGTCACTACTCTTACTTGAAACTATTTAAAGGTAGATGAGCTATGGTTGTTCCCATAACTTAAATTTCGATACAGACTGAATTATAATATTTATTAATTGGTACTACTTTAGTCTGCTGATCCTAGGACCTTTGATTTTTCTCAGGCTTGTATTTAACCTTAATGCTTGTAGGTATGGAACTCTGTTGGAATTATTCGCTGCTATAATGATGAACAAGACAATGCCATAGATGTGGAGTTCCATGATACCTCCATACACCATGCAACACATTTATCAAATACTTTGAATTACACAGTAGCAGATCTTTCCCATGAAGCTATTTTGTTGGCATGCGAAAGCACTGATGAACTAGCAAGGTAAATTCGAGATTTTTAGGAAGAATTTGTCACTGCTGAATTGTTACAGAAGAGTGATTCATATATAAAACCTCAGAACATGTCTGTTTTTGCCTAATTGTCCCCTCATTTACATTCTCTTACAAATGAAGATGACATGACAGTTTGTAATTGCAAGAGAAATGGAACTATTTTTTATATTGTTACTGTGTTTTACTAGTATTATAAGAATAACATATATCAATTGTAAACAAACACACTTAAGCGGTACAGAATTTTTAGGAAAAAAAGTCTCCCCAGAATTCTGTCAGACATAACCACTGTTAACAGTTTGATGTGTATCCTTCTAGATTTCCTTTTATATAAACCCTTGTCCCCCTTTTAAATTTACTTTATTAGTATATTTATGTACAATAAAATGTACCCATTTTAGGTGTACAGTTTGATGAGTTTAACAAATGTATGTATATTCTGATAACTACTGTCACAATCAAAAAAAAGTTTTTATTTAAGATTTTATTTTTAAGGAATTCCCTCTACCCAGTGTAGTGCTTGAACCCACAACCCCAAGACCAAGTGTAATATGCTATACCAACTGAGATAGCCAGGTGCCTCTCAAATTATTTTTTATCACCCAAAATGTTTTCATATCCCTTGACAGTTAATCCAGTACTAGCCTTGGACGGTTGCTCGCTTGAGTTGGTTTGTTGTTTGTCAATACAGATTAGATTTGAAACTTCTTTTTAAAAAAAAAGGAAGGGAGGAGAATATTTGGGAAGATAGATAAAAAAATTATGATGGAGAAGCAGTAGATGCTGAATCCATATTTTTTTAAGGAAGAAAAAATATTTTTACTTAACTTTGTTATCTCTGCCAGATTCCCCTCTCCTGATTTCTTTTCTTCAGCTGATTGTAGTGCTTATATACTTGATCATAGATTTTTACTAACTCTGAGGTGATTTGAAATTAAAATCTTTGATTGGATACATTAGCTTCTTGGTGCTCAAAGAGTAATTCACAAATTAGGGGCCTGGGTCTCCTGGAAGCTTGTTGAAAACAGAATCTCAGACCCTGCTCCAGACTTTCTAAATCAGAATCTGCATTTTAATGAGCTCTATGGGTGATTGAGTATGCACTAGAGTCTGAGAAACACATTTTAACATTTTAATTGGTTTCCTAATTTACACATTGTAAAATCCACTCTATACTTCATTATTGAATTAAATCAGTTTACTAATAGAAACCACTGTTGACTCCATGTCTCTTACTCAGAATCTTAATAATTAGAACATTTATTTCCATGTGCAATTTTTATTTCAGTTATCTTTTACTTTGTTTTCCTGGATATAATATTTCACAGCTAAGTACAATGTTACTTTTCATTTTAAAATTGAATTTAAAATTACTCTTCAGTAAATCAGTACTGCCTCTGGTTTCAAATACTGTAGTACCTGCATTCCTGAGTTTAACCTAAATAGCTTTCGTGTATGTGTGTATATATATATAAATAGCAGTATAAATATAAATAAATATATATATAAAGAAGAAAAACTGATAACATTATCAGATTGTTAGCAGTGGTTGGTCATCTAGCTGGTGGGATTATATGTGATTGTTTTTCCTTTCTTCCTTTGTTTTCCTGTATTAATTTTTTTTTTGCAGTGGAAGAACTGTTGTCTAACATTTTGATGTTTCTTCCCTTTTTAAAAATTTAGTTGTGATTTTTCTGTATTTGCAACCTAGGATCATACTCTGCAGATTTTAGTCTGCCTGTTTTCATTTATGTTGTGAGCATTTTCCTTATTCTTAAATATTCTTCAGTAATGTGACTATTAATGGTTTTAATTCAGTCCATTTTCAGGATATATCATAAATATTTTAAAGCTATTTTTGTACTATTTGTTTAATAGAAAAATTAACTATTTGGTTTTATCACTGGGTGTCATGTAGCTTTATATATATATATGTATATATATATAAAATACCAAATATGGAAGTTTGATTATTTCTCTCTTATTTTAATTTATAGCAAGCTTCACTGCCTGCACTTTAGTTCTTGGGATTCAAGCAAAGAGTGGATAGTAGACATGCCTCAGAATGAAGATATTGAAGCCATATGTCTTGGTCTGGGATGGGCAGCTGCTGCCACTAGTGCCTTGCTCCTTCGGTTGTTCACTATTGGAGGTGTTCAAAAAGAGGTCTTCAGTCTTCCTGGGCCTGTAGTATCAATGGCAGGATATGGAGAACAGCTTTTCATTGTTTATCATAGAGGTAGATTTTTTTTTCTAGTCTTTTATGGTCTTGCCATGACTGGAAGTAAAATGAAAATTACTTGAACTTTTATTCTCTTTCTCTTACTTTGTTTTGGATTATATACATCCTTTTGCATTCATTTTAGAAGTTGAATCAGTGTAACCTTTGAATGTACAGAATTTTGTTGTACTCACTAGTAGGAATGAAAATATTTTATTTATAGAAAAACTATTGTAGAAAGAATTGCAAGGTAGAGCTTAGTTAGTTGCTTCCATGTCTCTATCTCACAATTTTCAGAGTTTAAATGCCTCAAAAAAAAATAATTTCCAGTGTGCAAGACCAAGACACTTTGAATATGACTAAAAAGTTGCTACTTTCTTTTCCTCACCTCGTACTATGTCTTCAGTCCACACTCTATGTGAAGACTGATTTTATCAAGGTTATTGATATGGGGCACCTGGCTGGTTCAGTAGGTAGAGCATGGACCTTGATCTCAGGGCCATGAGTCGAAGCCCCATGTTGGGTCCAGAGCTTACTTTAAAAAAACAAAAAACAAAAAAACCCGAAGATTATTGATAATCCTTTTATGCTTATTTTTTTGGTAATTCCATCAGAAGCACTTTCTTTTTTTAAAAATTGTAATTCCAGTATAGTTACAATAGTGTCTTATAAGTTTCAAGTGTGCAATATAGTAATTCAGTAATTCCATACATCACCCAGTGCTCATCATGACAAATGGACTCCTTAATCCCTATCACCTATTTTACCCATTCTCCACCCAACACTTTGTTTTCTTGGATTCTGTGACATCACTCCTGATGTTTTTCTTACTGATAACTCCTTCAGCTCTTCCCTGGCTGCTCCTATGCCAGCCTCTTAGCTGGAGTGCTCCAGGACTCTGTTACCGCCTCTCTTCTCTAATACCCTCATTAGATGAGGAGGGTTCAGTGTTTTGACTGCTTAGTCCTAGTAAGAAATATGCTCTGTTTTGTTAATCTATACCTATCTGTATAGATTATACATGGACAAATATAGTCTCATGGACAATATTTACTCTGCAGTTTTCTTTAAATGTTGTTTGCAACTTTAAATCTATTTCAGGACTTGTGGCTCATAAAGGCAGTTTGAGAAACTACCTTAGGTTATGCCTTCAAGGCGTATGGCTTTAAATACATCTGTACATCCATGACTTATAAATTAATATCACCAGTCCTGCCCTCTCCTTGCGTCTACAGACTTACATATCCAGCAGCCACTTCAAATCTCTTGGTAGAGTTTTGATATGCATTTCAAACTTGGTCATGATAAAACTTATGGGGTTTTTATTTTTATTTTTTCCCTTCCACCTTGCCTTTTACTTGTTTTCCCCCATCTGAGTAAATAGCATAATATTAATCCAGCCACTCAAGGCAGAAATGTAAGAGTTATAATGGATTTTTCTTTTCCCTCACCCCCTACATCAACCCCATCATGACAGTTCTATGGAATAATATATTCCAAACCCTCTCTTTTCATCTCCTCCACTGAAACCCCAGTTCAGCCCAGATGTCTCCTTTTGTACTGCTGTAGTAGCCCCATAACTAGCTTGTCGGCTTCAATTCTTGCCTTCCACAGTCCATTGTCCACATGGCAATCTAAGTGATGTTTTAAAAACATAAAATCAGAACGCATCCCTCTTCTCAAATTCCTCTGACATTCCATTGCTTTAGAATAAAAATCCAACTTTTCATCACAGCCAGCAGGGGATCCTATGTGATCTGACCTTTGCTTGCCTCTTCAGCCTCATCTCTTGCCACTTTTTCTTGTTACTCATTCTAGCCATACTAGCTTCTTTGCATCTTCAAATTTACCAAGTTTGTCCCTATCTTAGGACCTTTTCATTAGCTGTTCCTTCTGTTTACCAGAGTAGCAGTCCTCCTGACCTTTGGATGGCTGGCTCCGGCTTGCCTTTTTAAAAAGTTTTTTTCTAATGTTCTTGAGAGGGAGAGAGACAGCTCAAGCAGGGGAGGGGCAGAGAGAGAGACACACAGAAACTGAAGCAGGCTTCTGTGCTGTCAGCACAGAGCCTGATGCAGCGCTCAAACTCCCAAACCATGAGAACATGACCTGACGCTTAACTGACTGAGCCACCCAGGTGCCCCTCCAACTTGCAATTTATGTCTCAGCTACATTTCACTTTCTCAAAGAGGCCACCTTTGAATGTCTAATCTAAAATAACCATTCAGTCTAACACTCTGTATCACATTATTATTTTGACTCTTTGGAGACACTTAGCATTTTTTTATTTTTAAAAATTAGTCTTCTCTTACCTGAATATGAATTTCATGAGAACAATGTGACTTTGTCTTCTTTACCATTGTAGCCCCAATACCTGGCATGTAGTAAACTCTTGTAACTATTTCTTGACTGAGTAAATTACCTCTTAATACCACTTTATATAAATAATCCATGTAATATAGTATTCTAATACCTAGATGGTATGTCAGGTGGGTTATCCATAAAAAGTAGAGCTAGTTAATCTAAAAATATCACAAAATCAATTCAAGTCACAGAAAGTACTGTAGACTACATTATAGCTAAATAACCTTTGATACCTGATTTATATTTACATTTTCTCACTAGGTACAGGATTTGATGGTGATCAGTGCCTTGGAGTTCAACTGTTAGAGTTGGGGAAAAAGAAAAAGCAAATTTTACACGGTGATCCTCTTCCTCTTACGAGGAAATCCTACCTAGTGTGGGTTGGATTTTCAGCTGAAGGCAAGATAAAAATTTCAATAATTCTTTTACATTGATTACATATTAAAATGATAATATTTTGGTTATATTGGATTTAATAAATCTGTTCTTAAAATTCACCTTTTCCATTTCCTCATGTGACACTAAGAAATTAGAAATCACCCTTATAGACTCATTTATTAGTCGCTTCTAACTAATGATGGTTTGAAATACCTTATTTTAAGGCACCTGTTAGCCCTGTCTCCTAGCTAAAATATTATTTCTATTGAAGATTCATGGCCTTCATTTATATTATTGGAAACTCCATTTTGTCTTTTACATTTCTGAACAGAGAGGGAGAGAGGCAAACCATAAGAGAGACTCTTAGATACAGAGAGCAAACTGAGGATTGATGGAGGGGTCAGGGAGACGGGAAGATGGGTGATGGGCATTGAGGAGGGCACTTGTTGGGATGAGCACCGGGTGTTGTGTGTAAGCGATGAGTCACAGGAATCTACCCCCAAAACCAAGAGCACACTGTATATACTGTATCTTAGCCAATTTGACAATAAATTGCATTAAACATCAACCATTTCTGGAAGTGCTTTCTAGTGGGATATTATCATTTATGTTCTAATCATGTGACCATTAATAACTTCCATTAGTAATTTCCCCAGTTACTAATCAGATCTAGACTTAAGGGTAACTGCTGCTTGTAGAGCAAGAAGTGTGTGAAGTCACAGATAAGAACAGGGATAATTAGGGAATATGCCCTGCACTCCCTGAGATGGGGGCAGAGTAAGTGGGAAACAGAGCTGCTTACCTAGGAGTTGGGGAACACAACAATGATAAGGCCAAGAAAGAGCAAGAGGAAGAAGAGTACTAAAGACAGATTTCTCTACATCATCATGGTGGATTAGGTTCTGGTTGTTTTTCCAAGTCTTTCATAACCAGCAAAACTTCAGATTCAGGTTTAATATTTTTACTGAAATTGGCTTTTAAAAATACTGCTATGTTCCAGCAGGTGGCATAGTTCTCACTGAAACTATCAGCTTTTTCTCTTGAGTAAATTTTAGTCCTATGTCAGGCAGGTTTTTTTCTTTCATTCAATTAGATCTTTTTTTGTGTGTGGTTCATGAAGTTTTGTGGGAAATAATCTTGAAATATTCACCTTGTTTTGTTTTTTGCTTTTGAACTGAAAGTTGAACCATTGGTATGTACTTTTGAAATCGAACTTATTTGACAAATATGTAGCTATGTCTACAAGTGATTTCTTTTTCTTTCGGTGTATAGGTACCCCCTGTTATGTGGATTCAGAAGGCATTGTTCGAATGCTTAACAGAGGGCTTGGTAATACATGGACTCCCGTGTGTAATACAAGAGAACACTGCAAAGGAAAATCAGATCACTACTGGGTGGTTGGTATCCATGAAAATCCCCAGCAACTGAGGTGAGCTATTACAAAATGCTTAGTTGATTGTTTTTTAAAAAGTACTTTGAACTTTTTTGTTTTCTATTCTTCTTTTTTCACGTTTTATTTAGTTTTAAAAGAGAGAGACAGCGTGATGTTTTGTATTCTTTAAAGATTTTTTTTTTTTGGTTTTTCACCTTAGTTTATTTATTTGTTTTCCATATTTACCAAATCAGATATTTGTTTATATTCATTTTGAAGTTTTCAACTGATTGCTTGACCTAAAACTTAAACTAAATAGAAATTAAGTTTATTAGTGTGACTATAGTAGTATTTCAGCCAGATGGGAGAGTTCTGGTTGACTATGGCATTTCATCTTTTATTGCAGCTTTTTATTTTATTATTTTTTTTATTAATGTTTATTTATTTGAAACAGCACATACAAGCAAGGGAGGGGCAAAGAAAGGGGTGACAGAGAATTGGAAGCAGGCTTTGCAGTATCAGCACAAAGCCAGACATGGACTGTAATTCACAAACTGTGAGAACATGACTGAGCCACCCTGGCACCCCTCTGCCTTTTAGTTTAAACTATGATTCAGAATTGAATAAGTTAGTGGCTTTTAGAGATTTTTATAAGGCTCAATTCTTGTCACCAGGGAGAGAACTAGTAGAAATGTAGTAGTTGACTCCTAGTGTAAACCTTTCAGTCCGTATAGTCCCTATTCAGTATTGTTTTAGATATTTTGCTCTTTTGACACCTGATGCCTTTTTGGTCTAAACAATTGGCAGGAACATTGTGTACGTACTTGGTGAACAAAGGTTTCTGCTTTCATAGAGCTTATAGACTGATTGGGGAGACAGATAACAGAAGCAAGTAAATGTTAACTAGTGCTTGAGATAAATACCATAAACTAGTCTGAGCAGACCCATGGTGGAGAATAACGGAAGGACGCATTCTAGGTAGCATGGTCACATAAGACTCTTCATAGGGGTAGTATTTAAAATGAGACTTGAGGCCAGGAAGTCTGTGAGGAAATAATGAAG
Source organism: Suricata suricatta (assembly GCF_006229205.1). Taxonomy (NCBI): domain Eukaryota; kingdom Metazoa; phylum Chordata; class Mammalia; order Carnivora; family Herpestidae; genus Suricata; species Suricata suricatta. Next base: position 43,055,481 of record NC_043708.1, read on the forward strand.
TGACAAATGATCATTGCAGAATAGACAGCATGTATAAGTCCTCAGAACAGAAAGAATTAAAGGATGTAAATGTGAATAGCATATAAGAAAAGGACTGGGAGGAGGCATAATCTCAGTAAGTTAGACACAGGTTGAATTATAGACCATATAGAGAAGTTAATATTTTATTTGAAGTTGTGTCATGGAACCATTCAAGGGTTTTGTCTAGGGAATGATATAATCTGATTTATACTATAAAAAGAAAAATATATGTGGCAAATGGATTGGCTGAGGTAAGATTGAAAATAGGAAAACCAGTTTTCACCCAGGCAATTTATCCTACTTTCTGGGGATGTTTGGAGATGTGAGAAAGGTGGGGTATTAATTTTAACCATCACAATGATTAGGGGTTATCCTGACATTTAGAGAACTGGGGCCAGAGCTGTTGAATGTCCTGCAGCTGTCGAGTTGGCCCTGCTCAACTACAGATTGTCCTCCCAAATGCTATCAGTGCCTTCATTGAGAAACACCAAGGAGGATTTTGCAGTCATCTAACAGAGCTATAAGTCTGGCTGGAACTAGTGTGGAGGGCAGCATAAATTATGGGAACCAAATCTGAGATAGAAACAGTAGGATTGGGGCGCCTGGACAGTTCAGTCCGTTAAATGTCGGACTCTTGATTTTGGCTCAGGTCATGATCTTTCGGTTCATGAGTTCAGGCCCCATATTGGGCTCTATGCTGACAGTGCAGAACCCACTTGTGATTCTCTCTGTCCCCCTCTCTCTCTGCTGATCCCCTCTGCATTCTTTCTCTCTCAAAATAAATAAATAAACTTAAAAAAAGAAAGAAACAGGATTTTCTGGTAGATTGGGGCTTTGTAGTGTTGGAGAAGACTCAATAATGACACCCATATTTCCAATTAAAGCAACTAGATGGAGAGTCATACCATACCATTTATAGAAATAAGAGAGATAAAAATGATTTCTTTCTTGGCTGTGTTAACTTTGAAATGCTTGCAAAATGTCCAAATGGAGATATCAAGAAGATATGAGAATATATGATTCTAAGATATAAATTTGGGAGTCAACAGAATATAGAAAGTATTTTTTAATGTTTTTTATTTATATTTGAGACAGACAGACAGACAGACAATGTGAACAGGGGAGGGTCAGAGAGAGGGAGACAGAATCAGAAGACAGGCTCCAGGCTTTGAGCTGTCAGTACAGAGCCTGATGCAGGGTTCAAACCCACGAACCGTGAGGTCATGACCTGATTTTGGTTCAGTTCATGATCTTATGGTTGTGAGAGCGTGGAGTCTTCTTGGCATTCTGTCTCTCCCTCTCTCCCTCTACCCCTTCCTCACTTACACATGTGTGTTCTATCAAAATAAGTAAATAAACATTAAAAAAAGAAAAGAAAGAAATCCAACATTTAGAGTTCAGATACTGGAAGACATAGCTTTTGAATAAGGAAAAGGACTGTTAGATAAGTAAGGGAAAAGTCATTTGAGGAGGGTCATATCACAAAGGTTGTAAGTGGAGACTGTTTCAAGAAAGGCAGGAATCAGGGAAATAAAAATGGCTCTTGAATATATAAAAAGATGATGTCAAATAAGATAAATACAAATCAAAACTAAAATTCTATTTTTACTTATCAAATGAAAATCTGAAAATTTGATAACATTCTTGGTGAGGCTATGGAAAATAATCACGTTTGTAATTGCTGATGGGGGTATAAATTGGTTATAATTCCTGTGGAAGACAGTTTTTTAAGAACTACCAGAATTAGAAATGCATATGCTCTTTGATCCAATAATTCTGCTTTGGGATTTGTCCGGAAGACGTACTGATACTTGTTATTTAGAGTGTGATCCATAGAGCATCAGCATCACCAAAGAAATGCCGAATCTCAGGCATTAGAAATGTTATTAGAAATGCCAAATCTCAGGCATCACTTCAGACCTACTGAATCACAACCCGAATTTTAACAAGATCTTCAGGTGACTCATGTGTACATTAAAGTTTAGGAAGTACTGCTGCTAGCACATGTGGGAATGATACATATGAAAGATTTTCTACATTGTAAGATTGTTGATATTGACAAAAGATTGGAAGCCTATATTTCCTTTAGTAGAAGAATAGGGAAATAATGTACAGCCATACATTAGAATGCTATGTAGGGGTACTTGGGTGGCTCAGTTGGTTAAGTGTCCAACTTTGGCTCAGGTCATGATCTCATGGTTCGTGAGTTCAAGCCCCACATCGGGCTTTGTGCTGACAGCTCAGAGCCTGGAGTCTGCTTCAGTTTCTGTGTTTCCCTGTCTCTCTCTTCCTCCCCTGTTCATGCTTTGCCTCTCTTTCTCTCTCTTTCTCTCTCTCTCAAAAATAAACATTAAAAAAAAATTAGAATACTATGTAGATTTTTTTTAATGGTGAAGCAGATCATTTATGTGATAAGGGATGTGTATCAGAGCATATAAAGAACTCTTGTAATTCAAAAAAAGCCAACTCAATTAAAAAATACGCAAAGTATTTGAATAGACACTTCTCAAAAGAAAATACACACATGGCTAATAAGCACATAAAAACATATTTAGCATCATAAGTTATGGAAATGAAATCAAAACCACAAAGATACCACTTCATACCACAAAAATACCACTTCATACCTACTAGACATATCATCCAAATGATGGAAAGTTCTTTTGAGCATCTGGAGAAATTGCTAGGTGGGATATAAACCGGTTCAGTTTGGCAGTGCCTCAGGTGGTTAAACATAGAGTTACCATAGGACCTAGCTGTTTAACTCCTAGGGATATAATTAAAAGAATTTAAAACGTCATTTGAATCAGTATAAAACACCTGCTTTTAATTATGAATATGAGTAATTACTAATCTGTGGAAGTATCACTCCTGCCTCCTCCATTTGAAACAGACTTGAGTTTAGCAAAAATTGTTTTTATTGTTTGCACTGAAGATTTTTTTTCATGATTACTGCTGGTTAATATGTAACAGAGTTTACTCATTTGCTACTGTCTAATTTGCTTTCTATAAACATCAACTTTCCTTTTCTTTTTAAAGCTCTTAAGAATTATTTAACATGCCTGAAAACAAAAATTTTTTTGAGTTCATTTAACAAGGATTTGTTATAGTACTGACTATATGTGCTATACTACACAAAGGTAAATAAGGCCAGTAGCCAGGAAGTATTGCCTGGTAAAATCATTGTCAACCCCTGAGTAAATGCTCAAAACAAATTGTGAACAAAGTCTCCTCCATGAAACCAACAACACAAAGCAAAATTCATTGCTGAGGGCCCAAGTTTCTCCAGTGTGATATGTTTTCAACTCTTTCTTTAATAAGAGGAAAAGTTGTATGATTTATTTGAAAAAGAATTGAAATAATTTTGTCTTCTTAGTAAACTGCAATTTATTTTTTCACATTTTCTCCTTCAATAGGTTTAACCACATAGTTTCCAGGAAGCTTATTCACTGTAGGCAAAAGCCACCAAATTAGCAGTCAGATGAGTTTATCTTTCCTCTTCTTCCATGAAAGGGATATTTAATGGATAACAGGTCTTTTTACTTCAAATCTAAAAGGACAAGAAATGTGAATTAGTACTCTGCTTTGATATAAATGTGGCTTTAAAAAACTATTAATAAAATGCTGTTTTTTTAGTGATAAACTCTTACTATTACTAAAGCAGTAAAGTATTTGAGCTATAAAATGTTTTTACACAAGAAACTAAGTTTTTTTTATAGAAAAACTGGAAAGGCATCAAGATCACTCCCAGTGTTCTTTCTGATTTTGTCAATAAATATGTATGTAATTGGATTTATCCCTTCTGAATGTACATGCTCTTTTTCATTTTGCATGACTAATAAACTGGCTTTTGTGGATGACAATTGCCACAAGAGATTTCTCAAACTCGAGGTATTCACACTGCCACCTTATACTGTGTGGTGAAAACCACGATTTATATGAAATCATGAAAGTGGAGGAAGAAGAAATGAGATTGTATGCTTAAAAATATTGGGGGGTGCCTGGGTGACTCAGTTGAGCATCCAGCTTCTGCTCAGGTCATGATCTCACAGTTCACAAGTTCGAGGCCAGCATCGGGCTCTGTGCTGACAGCTCAGAACCCGGAGCTTGCTTCAGATTCTGTGTCTCTCTCTCTCTGCCCCTCTCTAGTTTGTACTCTGTCTTTCTGTCTCTCAAAAATAAATTAAAACTTTAAAAAATAAATAAGAAAAAAAACACAAAAATATTAGAACTCTAAAAACATATTTGTGTTTTTATTGTGTGGTTACAAAAAGAACTTGTGTTCAAATCTCACTAGGAAGGGGACTGTGTAGTTCGAAAAAGATTCCTATGTTTTGCCATTATTTAATTTTTAACTATTCTAGTGGGCATTTGATAATATGAGAAGATATTTATGAAAAAAAGATTTAAACTCACAGGCCCAATTTCTACTTAGTATTTCCCTTTAAGAAAGTCATGACTTTAAGCTATGACTAAAAGACTATACTATAAATTAAATGGATGGTTATTAGTAAGCATTGAACATTGTACTGTATCTTAAAATGATTAAAATTAGAAGGTTTGTCCAAGATAGTTACAGTGTGTAGGCATGGTTTTCTTATAAATAACTTGGTATACATAAGTTGAAAGAATATTCAGTATGCATATATCATTCTGTGATTAATGAATGCCTTTTAATTAATAAGTTGCATTAATATTCATCCTGAGGGGCATCTTTAAATACTTTACATGTCCTAGTCAGAAAAGGTTTAGACAACATTCTTGCCCACTGAGCTATTTATACCACATAAGGCAACCTTTGATTTAGCAGAGCAGGTATATATTTTAACCTTTTTAATGATACTGGATTTTCTACTTCACTCTCACCAATATCTAGTTATAGACACTTATCTGTATTGGACATTTCACCATCTTTTTCTCTTGACACTTTTTTACTAGCAGTGCCAAGTATTTCTAGACTGACCAAAGTGAATATGCTTCATCAGTATTTTATCTTGGATGATCTGTTTTATAATGTGAATCCCATGACAGCTATTTATGGCACAGCTTCTGATTTTAAAAACAGGCAGTTTGCTAAGGAATAGCTGATGAAAGCCTATTTCACTTTTTTTTTTTTTAAGTTTCTTTATTATTTTGAGAGCGAGAGTGAGGGTAGGAGCAGAGAGAGGGAAGAATCCCAGGCAGGCTTCACACTGTCGGTGTAAATCCCAGTGTGGGCCTCAAACTCAAACTGCGAGATCATGACCTGAACCAGAATCAAGAGTTGGATGCTTAACTGAGCCACCAAGGTGGCTATTTCAGTTTAAATGATTGTTTAATAAAGCTGATAATGAAGAGGGATTTTTGAAATTCTTGAAATGCATAGGGAGGGATTAATTTTTATACCTTCTCTGGCCTGAAGGACTTTATTTTTTAAGTTTATTTATTTTGAGAGAGAGAGAGAGAACAAGCAGTGGAGGAGAAAGAGAATGCAGGCTTAGTGCTGTCAGCGCAAATCTGGGATACAAAACTTGAACTCATGAACTGCAAGATCATGACCTGAGCCAAAACCAACAGTTGTACACTTAACCTACTGAGCCATCCAGTACCCCTAAAGTGCTTTTTTTTTTTTTTAAAGAGTAACTTGTATATTATTAAGCCAGCTATTGGGGTAATTTTATTCCAAGTTATTGGCTTTTGGAAATTTTATGTTTTAGCAGTTTTTATGATCTTGGAGGAAATTTTTGTGGTGAGACTTTTTCTTTACTGACAGGTGCATTCCTTGCAAAGGTTCTCGGTTTCCTCCCACCCTTCCACGCCCTGCTATAGCTATATTATCGTTTAAGCTTCCTTATTGTCAGACTGCAACAGAGAAAGGACAAATGGAGGTATGTGGAAATCTTACCTGGACACTCTGAATTTGATAATACATTGCCTGTGATATAGACACTTAAAAATTACTCTGATGGCCAGTGTTGACTACTCATTACTTTATAATTAAATAATTAGTTGTAGCAGAGAGGGAAGATGACTGCTTTTGATCACCAGGGTAACTGATTGCCATCAACTCCTTCGAGGGATTTTGTCTATGCGATGACTGAGTATGATCATCAGGGCCTCACTAGGGTAAGGCACTCACTGTCCGAGTTGGGCTGAGTGCCTGAGAGGTTTGGTCTCCATAAATTTTGTGTCCTGGGCACCAGGCTTGCCTCACTCTGGTCCTAACCTTGTGCCATCAACAGTCATTTGAAATCTTGTACTCTAACCAAGAAGTACATCAGTCTCTTAAAAAAAGTTTAACAAGTTCTCTGAGCATTAACTATGATAGCTAAGAAACTATTTAAAATACTATATTCCCTTTTTTTAAGGACAGAAGATAAAGTCAAGCTTTGGTATTAAAATTGGAATTATAAAATAAACTATAGAAAGAATATTTCAAAAAATGTCTTATTCAGAAACTGTTATCTTAGGATAAATATTTAACACTTGCCTAATATTAAGCTGATAGTTTTCTCTAAGTAGTTTTTTCCCTTTTGTAGGAACAATATTGGCGTTCTGTTATATTTCACAGTCACCTTGATTATTTAGCTAAAAATGGTTATGAATATGAAGAAGGTACTAAAAATCAAGCAATAAAAGAACAACAGGAACTTCTAATGAAAATGCTTGCGGTGAGTAAAATAAATATACTAGAAAAATTAAAGTGACACTTTTCTTTAGATTGGATTTCTTAAAAGTATGATTTGGCACTAAGTTCCACAACCTCAAAACCTTTATTAATTTTTTAAAGATTTTAATTCAGGTATAACTAACAGTGTTATGTTAGTTTCAGATGTACATTACAGTGATTGGGCAATTCTCTACTCAGTTCTGATTCCCAGTTGATGTTGCAGTTAAAATATTTAAAACATTACCTTGTAACTAAGATCACAGTAGATAAGTGTGCTTTTAATCCCCTTCATCTATTTCACCCTTCTGCCTGCTCACAGCCCTTTTGGTAACCATCTATTTGTTCTCTATAGTTAAGAGTCTGTTTGTTTTAATGTTTATTTTTAAGAGAGAGAGCATGTGCATGCAAGTGGGGGAAGGGCAGAGAAAGAGGGAGAGAGAATCCCAAGCAGGCTCTGCACTGTGAGCAGTGAGTCTGATGTGGATCTGGAATTCAAAAATGGTTAAGATCGTGACCAAGCCAAAGTCAGGTGCTTAACTGATTGAACCACCCACATGCCCCAAGTGTGTGTATGTATGTGTGTGTGTGTCTCTTTTTCCTGTTTGTTTTGTTTCTTCTTTTGTTTTTATTGTTTTTTTATTTTTGAGAGAGAGAGCAAGCAGGGAGGGGTAGCAAGAGAGGGAGATAGAGGATCTGAAGCAGGCTTTGTGCTGGCAGAAGAGAGCCTGACACAGGGCTCTAACTCACCAACCACAAGATCATGGCCTGAGCTGAAGTCGGATAACCAACTGAGCCACCTAGACATCCCTGTTTGTTTTGTTTCTTAAATTCTACATGTGAGTGAAATCATACAGTCTTTGTTTTTCTCTGATTTATTTCACTTAGGATTATACTCTCTAGATACATCCATGTTGCAAATGATAAGATTTCATTCTTTATTATCACTAATATTCCATTGTGCATACTATGGAATACTATATCTTTATTCATTCATCTAATGATGGAAACTTGAGTTACTTACGTAATTTGGCTATTATAAATAATGCTGTGGTAAACATAAAGATGCATATATTTTTCAGAATTAGTGCTTTTTGGTGGTGTCTGGGTGCTCAGTCAGTTAAGCATCTGGCTTCTGATATTGGCTCAGGTCATGCTCACATGATTCACGGGATCGAGCCCTGCATCTGTGCTAATAGCACAGAGCCTGCTTGGGATTCTCTCTCCTCTCTGCCCCCCCCCTCAAAATAAATAAACATAAAAAGAAAATTTCTATAGAATTAGTGTTTTTTTATTCTTTGGGTAAATACCCAATAGTGGAATTACTGAGTTATATGGAAATTCTATTTTTAATTTTTTGAGGAACCTTCATACTATTTTCCACAATGGCTGCACCAGTTTGCATTCCCACCAACAGGGCTCGAGCACGCCTTCCAGTTCTTAAGTGGCATCCGGTAGTTTTTCTCTTCCTTAAAAGTTCCGTTTCCCAGTTTATACTGCAGTTAAAATATTTAAAATGTTACCTATAACTAAGATCATAGGCAGAAATAAACTGCGCTGGTGCTATGTCCCTTTTTGCTTTTGCTCACTGGTCTGTGTTTTAACAGGTAGTCCAGGTATTCTGATGTTTAATAAAATGTGTGAACTGGCTCTAGCTCCTGCAACAAAGTAGAGTGAGTGTGGGCTTTTAGACCTCCATGGCTGAGCAATCTTAAAAACTTTGATAAGGCTTTTAGATATGCTTGCCTTTTGTCCTCTCTTAAGCATTTGTGTGATGAAAGTCTGTCTATAGCCAGTAACCAGGTTTCATGCCCTGGATATTTTAAGTCTATTTATCTCTAGAGAGAAATATAAAGTACATATATTTTGCATCCTCACTTGAGATTGGTTTATGGTAGGAAGTATAACCTAATTTCTTTGTTCATTTTGCACCTGCCCCTTGAGGACAGTGATCAGGTCTCCTTTACCACTGTATGCTGGGTGCTTATATGATGAGTAATACATAGTAGACTTCAGTATTCCTTGAGAGAGTAAATGATCCAGACTTTTCATTTTAAAGTTGAGGGAAAATGGTTCTGAGGGAAAAGTGGTGTCTTAAGACCACAGAGCTAATTATAACTCCAGTCTCCAAAAGGTGCTATTCACTACTGTCACCACTATACAGTACTGCCTTGAGTTTAGTATTAAAGGAATTTAATTAGCTTATTGTAGAGTAAGTTTTATTTCTTTTATAAAACGTCATTTGTGGAACTAGTAACCTTTTCGTACAACAAATGTAAGGAAATAATGTTTGGTTTATTTACCATTTGTCATTAAAGGAACTTTTCTATTTCTAGTTTCCATTAAAGGAACACTGGGACAGGGGCGCCTGGGTGGCTCAGTCGGTTAAGCCTCCGACTTCGGCTCAGGTCAGATCTCACACGTGTGGGTTCGAGCCCCGCGTCAGGCTCTGTGCTGACAGCTAGCTCAGAGCCTGGAGCCTGCTTCCTGTTCTGTGTCTCCTTCTCTCTCTCTGCCCCTCCCCCTCTCATGCTCTGTCTCTCTTTGTATCAAAAAGTTTAAAAAAATAAATAAATAAAGGAACACTGGGACAGTGTTCTTAGTAGGGTATCAGTAGCTTGAGGACTGGTCAGTTCTGAAGCTTTCCTGTCCCCGTGGCAAGTGCCTGAACTTTAACCTCATAACTATAAGAACCATACTACATTTTTTCATTTTCTTTTTTTTTAATTTTTTTTAATGTTTTATTGATTTTTAGAGAGATATTTAGAGAGAGAAGCAGCATGAGCAGGGGAGGGGCAGAGAGAGAGAGACAGACAGACAGAATCTGAAGACAGGCTCCAGGCTCTGAGCTAGCTGTCAGTACAGAGCCCAACGCGGGGCTCAAACCCATGAACCGTGAGATCATGACCTGAGCCAAAGCCGGATGCTTAACCGACTGAGCAACCCAGGCGCCCCCATTTTTCCATTGTCAAAGGCCCCCTGAGGCAGAGTACTACCCTGATTAGGAAGTATTGTTTATAGAATAGTGATAGTAGAAAACTTGAAAAGGACATGCAGGTGACTATCTAAAGCTTCTGTGCTGCATCAGATATGGGATGTCTGAGTAACAAAATAATCCTTTTACTCTATGAATTATGAGACCCTTAGCCTTTGAAGTACTAATTTTCCTTACATATTACCTTAGTTGCCTGACTTTGAGTTGTCAAAATTCATACCAAAAGAAGAATAGTCAAGTGTTTTCAAAGATGTTAAATGAATGACCTTTGTTTTATATTGTTGTGTATAAAAAAAATAGAGCAAGAAAAAGGAAGTTGTTAATTTGTAAGTTGTATAACTATTTCTATTTCTGGTAGTTGGAGATTCATAGACAATCACACTTAAAAATGAGTGGATAATTCTACTCCCCCTCCCACCCCCACCCAAATTCACTTAGTAGTATTTGTGTGCCAGTTCCAGACAAAGTAATAACTAATCAATCATTTATAATTTATTCCTTGTTTGAATTTGCTACCCTATTTGATGAGGGCAGGATGAGGGTGGGTGGGCAGCAAAACAAGTTTAAGGAAACCACATTTGAATTTTAAAGGAAAATCTTCCTTTGCAATTAATAGCTTGAAATCACAGGTCTTATTTCACTGAATCTAAGCTCCTACTGATTGTAAGATTCACTATTATTTTATTTATTTATGCCAAAAAAAATGCTGCAAACTCTGACCCACCATCAGTTGTAAGATGCTTTCTACTTTGAGGGATGCTAAAATGAGTAAAAACTATGCATCTGAAAAACAGTGAGATACATTATCTAGGAAACTGTTTTCTCAGTATTACTAGTAGTATCATTCTCTTATTTTTAAAAAGTTTTGCTTGATGTGATTTTCTTTTTTTTCCATTTTGGGTTAGCTTTCTTGTAAACTGGAGCGGGAATTTCGTTGTGTGGAACTTGCTGATTTAATGACTCAAAATGCTGTGAATTTAGCCATTAAATATGCTTCTCGTTCCCGGAGATTAATATTGGCCCAAAGACTTAGTGAACTGGCTGTAGAGAAGGCAGCAGAATTGGCCGCAACTCGGGTGGAAGAAGAGGAAGAGGATGATTTCAGAAAAGAGCTGAATGCTGGGTAAGAAATAATCAGTTGTTTAAATTTTTCTTTACCATTCTGAAAATTTATTTGGTCTTTGCGTAGCTCTTTACTGAATAATATTATTGTCTCTTAGTTACAGTAATACTGCTACAGAGTGGAGCCAGCCAACGCTCAGAAACAAAGATGAAGAAGATGAGGAGGACACTGGAGAAGCTGATGATAAAGAGGAAAAACCAGAAATACACAAGCATGGTAAGATCCATTTTTAAAGCAATTTAAAGATGAGAAATGTAGTATTTGGTGGCTTTTCCCATTTTACTTGGATGAGGAAATTGAATCCCTGTACTTTGTCAAGACATCTTTGCTGATTGTTGATTATAGAGAGTAACTTTATCTCCCCATTTACATTGCATTGTTTTTTATCTTAATTATAGAACAGAATCCATTTTTCAAAAATGCAAATTCCTCTGATGTGGCAGCTATTAAGTCAGGTAAGAAATATTTGTGATTTTGTGATATCAGGAAAATTGTTCAAGTAGTCTTTAAAGTGATATATCTTTTCAAACCACTCCACACACATACCCTACCATCCTAAGTTTGTTTTTATCAGAAACTTTGTTTGTGAAACTGGTCATTTTACAAATGTATTAAATGCCTGTTGTGTTTGAGAAGATGGGAGATAACAGAAGTTAAGTAGACATGCATGGCTGATCCCTGCATAAACCTTATTTAGTACCATTTGACATTTTTTTTTAAGTATATCTGTGTACTTTGGAGGGAGGGGGGAGGAGGAGAGAGAGAGAGAGAGAGAGAATGAATGAATTCCAAGCAGGTTCTGTGCTGTTAACACAGAGCCAGACATGGGGTTCAGATCCATGATCCATAAGATCATGACCTGAGCTGAAATCAAGAGTCAGATACTTAAAACCGACTGAGCCACCAAGGTGCCCCCCAACTTTTTAAACCATGTACATATATTACTTTGATTCTTAAAAATTACCTGTAAAAACATGTACAGAGTATTAAAAGAGCATATAAGAGTTTGCTTTAATCGAGTCAGTGGTGAGGGATGGGTGGGGACCTCAAGGGAGGCCTTATGGAATGTTTAAAGCAGAGATTTGCAGGATGATTAAGTCAGCGAGGCCAAGGTGGGTGAGAGCAGAAGCAGGGGGAAAGTGTGTGACTCAAGGAACAACATGTCCTAAGATTGTAAGAGTGGTATGAAGAGCACAGAGGCAGAGAGAAAGTGGTGCTGAGTGGTTTGGGAGTGATGGGCAAGAGCTAAATCATGCAGATCCACGCAGGGATATTGTGGTTAGGAGCTTAGGAAAGTAGTCTGGGAGGGAGATGTAAAGTGAGAATTATTGGCATAACCATAGCAATTTAAACCATGGGCATAGAGGAAGATATAAAGTGAGAAGAGAAGTGAGTTTAGGCCTAGGGAATCCCCAACATTTAAACATTAGGCAGAGGAGGTTAAGGAGGAGGAATCATCAAAAGAGAATGAAATCAAAGAAGAAGGAGGTAGGAATGGGGAATCTCAGAAGTCAGGGGAGGAGACAGTATTAAGAGGAAAAGAACACTTAGCTATGTAGAATGCTTTTGAGGGGGTCAAATAAAATGATGACTGAAAACTACCTGCCAGATTTGGCCAAATGGAGTTTCCTGAGTCCTTAGCAAGAGTAAGTTCTATAGGGTAGTAGGGCTGGAAGCTGTATTGTTTTGGATGTTGGGATGTAGAGGCAGTGAGGAACTGGGAATAACAATATAGACAACTCTTGAGAATTTGATTATGTAGAGGGTGGAAGAAAACATGGTGGCTAGAGGGGATATGAAGTTGAGAGGGTTTGTGTTTGTTTAATTTAGGAAACCTGAGTAGCCAGTAAAAAGGGAAAAGTCCAAAGATGGGATAGCCATTGATAGGACAAGTTCCTTGACAAAGCAGTAGTGGATGGGACCTACAGCAAGTAGATAAATTATTAACCTCAGCTAAAACAAGGCCCCATTCTTCCATGGTAACAGGAGAAGAGATCTATAACAGGTTTGCATATTTCATAGTGACAAGTTGGGATAGTTCCCACTTAGTAGCTTTTGTTTTGTCTTGGAAATAGGAGGTCACATACAGTTGTTAATAATGCTAAAGTTGCAAAGTACATTTGTTTTTGTATACTACATATTAAAATGCCATATTATTATAGAAGTCACAAGTCTTCTTTATGTTTTACCACTATTAAGTGAGGGTTTCTTTCTTATGAAAGGTGCAGTTATCTCTAGCAGCCAAGGACGGGTAAACCCCTTCAAGGTAAACCCTTTCCGGGGATATTTAAAATGTTTTGAAATACATTTTTATACAGAGAAAAATTTCCAAGCCACCAGATGACCCTCCCCAGACTTTGAAACATTAAAAATTGAAGATCTTTTTAAAAACAAATGAAAGCAGCACAAGTTCATGCTTGGGCTAAGAGTTATATGTTTTACTTATCTTCTGAATACCTATAGTTTTGAAAGATAGTCCCTGTTTTTAATATTTGTTTAGTTTTGAGAGAGAGTGTGCACACAAGCTGGGGAGGAGTGTGGTGGGAGGGACAGAGGATCTGAAGCAGGCTCTGTACTGACACTAGAGAGTCCAACATGGGATTCGAACCCATGAGCCATGAGATCGTGACCTGAGCTGAAGTTGGGTGCTGAACTGACTGAGCCACCGAGGTGCCCCTAGACTTAACAGAAATTTAAAGGAAAGATGAATCTCTTGGGGGTTTTTTTTCCTTCTTTAAACACAAAATGCTAATACTAGTTTGCTCTTTAGGTGTCAGCCAATTCAAAAGAGCCAGCTATTTCAGTGAATTCAGCACGTTCAAGTAATATTTTAGACAATATGAACAAATCATCCAAGAAATCTGCACTCAGTCGAGCTACAAATAATGAAAACTCTCCAGTTATAAAGCCTCTAGTTCCAAAGCCAAAGTCAAAGCAGGTACTGTTTCAACTACCCACATCAGCAACAGGTAGCACATAATCTGTTTGTCTTGCTTTAGTTTTGTTCACTCTTTCAGGTATGGGGCAGGAGGCTCTAGTTGTTCATCATTGATTGTCTACTGAGGGTAGTGGTTCTCAAATCTGGTTTTGTGTAACTGGCAGTAAGGCAGCAGAGGAAAGGGTCTATATCTGAGCAGCCTGATCTAGAATGAAGCAGAGCATTCCTGCACTTCCTCTTGTATGGAAAAGCAGGGGACTGTCCATAGGTGCTTTGAAGTGACAAAAATATACTAGTGCCAGTTGTGGGCACCTTCCTATGCTCTGAAAAATCACTGAGTTCTGCCAGCCTCCGGGGCCTGAGACTGAGCATCCGAGCATGGGAGACGATCACTCACAATATTGCAGCCAGTGAGAGAGAGAAGAACCATTGGTTCAGTTGTGATCATGGGACGTTTGGCATAACATACTACCTATATTGCAAGACATTGCTCATTTATCAAGTTAGAATTTATTAGAAATGTGTGCTAATTTTGTGAAACATTCGCAAGTTACTCACAATCCAAGGTTTTACTGTGTATACTCAGGCCCCAAAGACTCAGGCATCTTTCTGGTTTTTAAAAAAATTTCCCAGATGATTTTGATGCATATCTTTTTTTAATGATGATGCTGTAATATCAGTCTTTCCTTGTTCCATATTCTGATTTTGCCTTCTAGATTTCATCCCTGATTTGGTATTTCATCTCAGATTTGTCATTAGTATAATAGGTGTTTTATCTTTTCCATTTTATATAATTTTACTCATTTAGAAAACATGGAATTTGAAGTAATTGTTTTTTGCGGTTTTGTGTCTGTAGGCATGTTTATATTCAGCTGAGAACCTCAGTACTTCACATGTGGGTATAGAATTCTAAATAATTATAAATATTTTCCCACATTTTTCAAAACTTGATTGTACTATATAAAATTGTACATTTTTATTGAAGTATTCATTATGTTTGTTTTTACAGGCATCTGCAGCATCCTATTTCCAGAAAAGAATTTCCCAAGCTGATAAGAATGAGGATGCAAATGAAGAAAATCCTAAAAATTCATCATCTGAAACCCCAGTTCTGTGTCCTCAAAACACTGAAAGTCAAAGGTCAGTACATAGATAAATTTATTACTCTCAAGATGCAATATTCCAATAAAAGATAAACAGAAACAGCAATACAAAATTATGCAACTGTCTTGTTCATTATTACAAATAATACATCGGCACTGGTAGTGATCATTTTGAACACATAACTTTCTTTTAATATTTATTTTGAGGGCGCAGGAGGGGCAGAGAGCAACTGAGGGAGAATTTTTTTTTTTAATGTTTATTTTTGGCAGGGGGAGAGAGAGCACAGAAGAAAGAGCAGGGGAGGGCCAGAGAGAGAGGGAGACACAGAATCCAAAGCAGGCTCCAGGCTCTGAACTCAGCACAGAACCCAATGTGGGGCTTGAACTTATGAACTGAGAGATCATGACCTGAGTTGAAATCTCATGCTTAACCAACTGAGCCACCCAGGTGCCTTGAGGGAGGGTGAATCTTAAGCAGGCTTCCTTCCCAGCACAAAGCTCAATACAGGGCTCAGACTCACAACCATGAGATCATGACTTGAACCAAAATCAAGAGCTGGATGATTAACTGACTGAGCCACCCAAGTGCCCCTAAATATATAACTTTTAGGAAGCCATAATATTGAATATTGTCTATTTAATACTTAGGTATTCTCTGGTAAGTTATATATGTGTTTTAAATTGATTTAAGTTTAAATTTAAAACATTTTATATCATATAATTCTCTTTTGGTTTTAAAATAAATATACTTACATGGGAGAAGCAGAGAAAGGTTATAAACGAAAGTCTGATAAAGAGTAATTATCTTTCCTATCCGCCCAGTTCCCCTCTTTACAAACAGTCACTGCAACAAATTTCTTATGTAGCCCTCCAGAATTGTTCTGTGAGTGTTCAAACACTTGTACGTGTTTATTTTTTGCAGAAATGGTAACATATGCATTGTTCTGTACCTGTTTTTTCACGTAGCAGCTTTTGCAGATTGTCTTGTATTAACTTTATCTCTCTAAATGCTGGGTTTATTTAAAATGCATCAGTTAAACAAAAAAAGTCACTATTTCATTTTTATCATTGAGTATCTCCTGTTAACCAGTTTATCTGTTTTTTTTAAAGAGTTTACCTTTAAGTAATCTCTGCACCCAATGTGGGGATTGAACTCACAACCCCAGTATCAAGAGCCACATGCTCTATTGATTGAGCCAGCAGGTGTCCCTCATGTTAACCAGTTTAATTTGAGGGTTGCTATTGGTTTTTATTTTTCCTATTTTGCCCTGAATTCAAATTAGATATTAAACAGTGAAGGTTTTATTTAAGAAGACTCCATTTTTTTGTACTATCAATACAGAAAACTTACATAATTGAAATGTCATTAAGGAATTATCACTATTGAACCAAATATTTTGTCATGAGTGTTGATATACTAAATCAGAAGAGAAATGTTAAATTTTGTTTTTCTTTTGAAAAACAGCTGTTTAGGGGCAGGGAGATTGCATGCCTGTTAGCTAGACTTGTGATAATGCTTCAAGTTTGATTAAAATGAATGTTTATTAATTTCTGGAAATTCAAGAACCTTTGTTTACTGTTGCTATTTGCTTTGATTTGTTCTATTATTTTTCTGGAAGTAGAATTATATTAAGATTACTTGAAACTTGTATATTTCTACAGATTAGGCAATACTAGCAATATGTTGTTTTTTTTTTCTGTTGTTGCTATTTTTTTTTCCATAATATTTTATTGTCAAATTGTTTTCCATACAACACCCAGTGCTCTTCCCCTCAAGTGCCCTCCACCATCACCACCACCTGTCTTCCCCTCTCCCCCCTAGCAATATGTTTTATAGCTTGTTTTTCTAAAAATTAAAAAATTTAGACAAACAAAATCAATTACTCATAAAGGTAATTGTTTTATCTTTTTTAGTAAAATTAGGATTTTATATTTAGTGGGCTCTGCATTAGAGATGCAACGTGACAGCCTGTGGTTTTCTTTCCATTTAAAATTTTATCATAAACATTTTCCCATGGTATTATTGCCACAAATTTTTCCTGTATATTTAAATTTGTTATTCAGGATCCATTCGGTTACAGTGTAGTAAGGGCCGGTATAGCTGCTTTGTAAAGGATGGGGACTCTGGAGTCAGACTTCCAAGCTGTTGAATCCCAGGTCTGACTTAAGCTATGGGGCTCTGTGCTGACAGCCTAATAAAATTGCTAAGTGTGTGTGTTTATGCTTTACATAATAATTACATGAGAAAGGATGTACACTCCCAGGTCAGCTATGAGAGCAATGGTGAGGGGATGGGAAAGAAGCTTGAGAAAAGTAAAAATTTCAGATAGCTGGTTTGGGAAATGGAGAAAGAACCCACCACAGATACTTGGAAGAATTTTACTGGGCCAGAGGGGCTGAGTGAAACTGGAGATCTTGAGCCTGTCAGCATGCCAAAAAAGAGCTGAAAGTGTCGAGTTCATGGTTGCTCCACTTGGAAAATACATATGTGAGTAAACCCTTTGAATTGATCTTATAAGGGATTTTTCATTATTTCCATGGTCTTCAGACAGTTTTAAGATACATGAATATTAACATGTCTAATGAATCATGTCCTTCCTTCTTACTATACAAAGGTATGCAAAGACTAACCTGAAAAATCATAAAGCACTTTAAACTGTCTTAAGTATGAAATTTTTTCAATAATTGCTATCTTAGGCCAAAGACTGGGTTCCAGATGTGGCTGGAAGAAAACAGAAGTAATATTTTGTCCGACAATCCTGACTTTTCAGATGAAGCAGACATAATAAAAGAAGGAATGATTCGATTTAGAGGATTGTCACCTGAAGAAAGGAAGGTAAGAATAATTTTCCTGAGATTGAGATCTTTTTGTTTTTGTTTTTAAGTTTATTTATTTATTTTTAGAGAGAGCATAAACAGGGAAGGGGCAGAGAGAGAATCCCAAGCAGGCTCAGCACTGTCATTGCAGAGCCTGACATGGGGCCTGAACTCATGAACCTTGAGCCAAAACCAAAAGTCAGCTGCTTAACTGACTGAGCCACCCAGGTGCCCCCCAGGTTTTAAAAATTCTTAGAAAAAATGCCTCTTTCTGTTTTTGGAAATTGCATATATTCTGGTAAACTCTTGGTGGAGAGGAACTTAAATAACTGAAATGTTAGTGTTGAACATGTGGATGTATAATAGTCCTGATGGTTACATTTGGGGCACATGTACTGTTTATATCTGTGTAAGTTCCTGCATGTTGTAAGTTAGGGGGATACCCCAAGAAAAAGTATATTACTTACAAATGAAAAGCAAATAAAATTAAAAGAAATTATTTCACATTTGGACTACTACTTTAGGTACTTGGAATTCTCTCTCTCTGCCCCTTTCCTGCTTGTGCTCCCTCTCTTGCTTTATCTCCCTCTCAAAATAAATAAACATGAAGAAAAATTTTAAAAAGCAGGATTTTTAAGAATGCTATTTATTTCCACATTGAATACAAAATGGGAATACTGGGGCACCTGGCTGGCTCAGTTGGTAGAGCATGTGATTCTTAATCTCAGAGTTGTGAGTTCAAGCCCCCCCATTGGGCACAGAGCTTACTTTAAACAAAACAAAACAAAGTCAAAACTTCAGGGTTGGGGGACAACCTGGTGTTCATATCTAGCCTTTCACATGGAAATTAGGATAGGTGGCTAGGAGCAGCTCTCTGTTCCAAGGGGAAGGAATGTGTGTGGTGTATCAGTTAAATCCTCGATTTCACTTCCCCAGGGATGAAAGTGTGCAGCATGAGATGCAGTATTCACATGGTGAAATAGATACTTGCCTTGATAAACTGAATTTTAAGAATAAAGTTATTAACTAAATGAGGAAGCTAGAAACTGGTCTAACCACCTGTAGCCTATGTAGAATCTCATTGGAAACTTTGTATTTCTCATTTTTTGTAAGACTTCATAAAAGGATAATTCTAAATAATTAGATAAAATGGCATCTAAATGATCTTATGCAGTAAAAGATGTGATTGGATTTTTGAATACTTGAAAATGTAATCAGTATTTTTAAGGTAAACCTTAAACATTGCCTTAAATCCAGTCTGTTAATGTGAGAAATTCTACAACTCCAAAGGGTCCCTTTTCTACAATAAATAAATGGGAAAGGAAATAAAGTGAGAAGAGGAGGAACTATGACATACTTAAATAGATTTAAGGGGCTCCTGGGTGACTCAGTCATTTAAGCATCCAATCTTGATCTTGGTTCAAGTCATGATCCCAGTGTTGTGAGATCGAGCCCTGCATTGGCTCCGTGCTGAGCATGGAGCCTGCTTGAGATTCTTTCTCTCTCCCTAGCCCTTCTCCCCACTTTGTGCCCTCTCTCTCTAAGTTAAAAAAAATAGACTGCTGGAGAAGGACAGAAACCATATGTTTGCACTCATAGGCCTAGCAGGAAAACAAGAGAGACCTAATGGAGAACCAGGGGGAGCAGAGGAGGGAGAGAGAGTTGGGGAGAGAGAGGGATGCAAAACTTGAGAGACTATTGAATGCTGAGAATGAACTGAGGGTTGAGGGGGAAGGGGGAGGGGGGAAAAGAGGTGGTGGTGATGGTGGAGGGCACTTAAGGGGAAGAGCACTGGGTGTT
>NC_043708.1:43075023-43138556 GCF_006229205.1 Suricata suricatta
TAGACTGCTGGAAGTGACTGAACTTTGTAAGGTTCTTGGGCTTACAGAAGCCAGTTCCAAAAGAATATCTGAAATGTCATTCCTGAAGTGGTAGAGAGAGGGATGAAGAGAACTGATTACAAGGAGTTGAGGCCTGGGTGAGAAGTGTAGGTTGGGGGAGCAACGTGGGGGGTCCTTGTCGTGCTGGTACTGTGTTGTATCTTGAATGTGGAGCCTGCCTTGGAATTAAATACGCACGTGCGTGCACACACACACACACACACACATGAGTAGAAGTAAAAAAGAGAGGACTGTGTCGATGTCAGTACCCTGGTTGTGATATTACAGTAGTTTTGGAAGATGCTACAATTAGGGGAAACTGGGAAACGGATACACGAGATCCTTCTGTATTATTTCCTACAACTGCATGTGAATAATCTCAAAATAAAAAGTTTAATTTTAAAAAAAGTACCTGTAGTTATCTATTTTACACTTAATATGGTTAAATATAAGCAGAATGTTGGTTGAAATATTACAGAGGTAGCCTGTAAATTTTTTAACCTGCTCTGCAATTAAGTCATAAGACATTTGTTAACAGTGAAAACCCTTAATGATTAGCTTAACAATTCAAGTGCTAATTATGCTGCTTTTTATATACAGTATTGTTACCTAGAAAAGCAAGGAAATCATTTCCTTCCTATTTCTTTGTTATTGCCTAAAAATCTTTTCTCCCATATTTTTGCAAAGGCATGGACTACCAAGGCCAAAGGAGGTACTACAAGTGATGGAGCTGAAGCGAAGAAGCGAAAACGTGTGGTGGATGAAAGTCATGAAACTGAAAACCAGAAAGAAAAAGCAAAGGAGAATCTGAATTTGCCTAAAAAGCAAAAACCTTTAGATCTTTCTACCAATCAGAAACTATCAGCTTTTGCATTTAAGCAGGAATAGAGTTAAGGAAATGACCTTAGGGAAGTAATGGATTTTTTTACTCATCATTGATGAATCTGGACTTAAAAAAATATATATCTTTAGAAAACTCATTATTATTTTTAAAAGAGTTTAATGACAACTGTTTCAGTCTTTATTAAGGTAATAATAGTAACAGGGTATGTGTAAAAGTTTCCATACCTGGAGATTGCTCTGCCCCCAAATGGAGGGCCATTCAGAAGCATTATGATTGCAGGCACTGATTTGAAGCCACCGGCATGTCACAGTGGAATCCAGTTTGACTTTGTTTCTTACCTTCAAAATCATCAAAGCCAAGGTCATAAAACCTCTGAGAATTGAAGTACCTTCAAGGGGTTTCCTCGTTTTGTTTATGTTGTATCCTGGTAAGTACTACAGAAGTCCTGTTCCACATGTGTTACTGTAGACTGTTCTCTATGTCTATATTGGACTAGGGACCATGTATTTTAATATGGGCCCTTAACATGTAAATAATTTTGTAGATGTGGTTTTTTTTCTTTTTTGGAAATTGCTTCATATATGGCTTTTAATTGTCTTTGTATAGCCTGATTTTAAAAAATAAATAAGACTTTCACATTTCCATATTTAGTTTGCTATGATCTTAATATTTTCCCATGAAATGAAGATGTTTCTAGGAAACAGCTTATATTTATTACCATAATTTCCACCATCACCCCATCCTGCTACACATCATACACAGAAGACAGAAGAGAAGATTGAGGATAGTTTTGGTAGTGTTTCAGCCCAGGGCATTATGTGCCCCTGTTAAGATCCTCTGGTTATCAACATCAGCAGTACTTTCCTGAGCAAGTCTTTGAAGCTTTGATAAGAGAGTAGTTAAAGAGTTAGGGAAAGTGTTTAACTTCTCTTTTATTTTTAACAAATAAGATTTAAATATTCCATATATTTTTTGGTTATTATTCTAAGCAGAGCTTAAAGCAAATGTAGCCATTTAATGAGGGCAGAATGTAGGGTGGCCTTGACAGAGGCAGGGGTGGGTTGTAGTAAAATAAAATCAGGTGGCTCAGAATTGAGGATGCTTTTAGATGTTGGGAGGAACTTAATGTGTTGAAAATTTAGATGTGTAGAAGCCAAAGATATTCCTTATCTCTAATGACTAAGGTTAGGAACGAGTACATTCTCTGATGTTTTAATTAGTGGCTGGTATAGAGACATTACAGCACAGTGGGTAGGAGCACAGATTTCGAAGTCACACTACTTGGAGTACTCTAGTACTGCCAGCTGAGTAAACCGTGGGCAAGTATCTAGCCTTTGACCACTCATCCGTAAAATGGTTAAAATAATATTACCTACCTCATAGGGTTGTTATGAGAATTAAATGAGATAAAAGCACTTAGTTCCTGGTACATATTAATGTTTTCTATAAATGTCAGCTATTAATTATGCTATTGGCTATTTCATCTTGCTTTATCACTAGGTTTCATTCTGAATACTGTATGAATTTTTATTTCAAGATCCTAAAATAAAAATTTATTTATAATACTTTGGAAAGCATGTGCATAGACATGCATTTGTTCTCATCTCAACTTGTTTATTGTACATAGGATGTAGTTCTAGATCTACAGGAACCTGATAATATCAAGGATTTGCAAAAAGTGTTTTTAGTCCCCTATTTTTATTTGGCTGAAGGAGCATTTTTGTATATGTGCTGCCACAGCAAGCACAGTACCATTTTTGTACTGACTTGGTTTAACTTCTAAATCAGAACTTTGAAACCAAGACCTTATCCTTATTCCTTTGTGATATACAATTAAAACCTTAAAAAAAATTTTTCCCCCAGAGAATTAGAGCTTAATGGTGGGGAAATGGAAGTAAATGCATATATTAGCCACCATCATGATGTCAATAATATTGCCTATTCTGAGCTTATTTTGTACTGTAGATTATTGCCATTTGCTTAATTTCATTCTCCAGTTGTAAAAACTTTTGAAAGAGGAGGTTATTTTAATACTTCATATTCATCAAAAGGGCATAATCTGATTACTCGAGAGAGCAAGTTAGTGGGCACTGAGTTATGCCTGCCAACTCCGGGCGCTGTGTAATCTACAGCCTCTCCCGCAGTGCAGCAGCCTGTGGTGAGCCACTGCCGCTAACATGGAACAGATCCCCAGAGCCGAAAGGATGAGCCCCATGCCTGTAGAAAGTCTCCTCATCAGGGACTGGTTGTCTTATGGGGCATTTTTGTTTTCCAGCTGCTTTATTATAGAAGTATATAATTTCCCCCCAGGCTTTTATTTTCAAAAAATTTCAAGCAAAATTTTCAGTAGTATAGTGAACATACATAGACCCTTTATCTAGACTTATGGTTGACATTTTGCTATATATGCTTTATAAACAGTGTTTTTCTCAAGCCATTTGAAATATGTATCATGACATTTTACCCCTCAGTACCTCAACATATGTCCCCTAAAAACATTCCTCTACATAGCCACAGTATCATTATTATACCAAAGAAATTTAACAGAAGAGTATTACTGCCTAACATGCATTTCATATTAAAATTTCCCCCAAAGTACCCTTTAGCCTTCCCTCCCTGCAATCTAGGATCAATCAAGAAACCTACATTAAAAAAATAAAATAACCTTGTATCACATTTAATTAGAAAAACAATACTTTTCTAGTTGAAGTTTAGTTGATACAGTATTATATTAGTTTCAGGTGTATAACTGATTTTATATATATTTATACACATTATGACAGAAGTACATATTTAATACAGGAAGGATGAGGAAAAACATCACCCCTGATCCTAATACCCAGAGGTAAACCCTTAACATTTTGATTATGTCATTAGTCTTTTTTCTGTGCATATGTTTTTCTTTCACATAGAGATGAGGCCCCAAGAGGTGTTAGGGGAAAAAAACAAAACAACTTAAGCCTAAAATTTTAAGTGTGGCCTTTTGCTGGAATGGTCTTATGGTTGATACCAATTTCTCCCTTCTCTGGAACTGTATCATAAAAGGCAAAAACTGATAGAATTGAAAATAAACATAATGGAATCAGAAAGCCAAAGTTAGTTCTTTAAAAGACATAAATTAGAAAAATACCTGTCAAGATTAATCATGATGAAGAGAAAAGCACAGATAAGGATACTAAGAATGAAAAGGAATTTATTTACTCCAAATGGCACAGATTTTTCAAAGAGACCCCATCATGATCAGTTTTGTATGTCAATTGGCTAAGTCAGTTGCCAGTTATTAATACTAACATATGTTAGTACATTAATATAACCTATGAAGTTACATTATAGATTATATTAAATTCCATAGTCAGATGAAACAATCTGAGATTATATAGGCAGACTTGATTCAATCACTTGAAAAACTAAAGGGCAGAACTGAGGCTTCCCTGAGGGAGAAGTTATACCTGTCGACAGCAATTTCGGCTCAAGTCAGACTTGCTGCCTGCCCTTCCTGGAGGTCTACCCTGTGGATCTGGGGATTCACACTTTGCTTTCCAGCCTCCACAATTTTGTGAATGAATTCCTTGCAATAAATCTTTTAAGTTTCTCCTACTGGTTCTGTTTCTCAGGTTGAACACTGACTAATTCAAGACTATTAATAAATAATTTTATGACAAGAAATTGGAAATTTTTTATGAAATGAATAAGTACCAACAAAAGCAGAGCTTATTAAAACGGATTCAAGACATCAAGAATCTAAAATACTTAGGAATAAATTTAACAAGTTAAAAGCTTATACTCTAACATACAAAACATTATTGAAAGACATAAAAGAAGACCTAAATAAATGCAAAGACATCCTGTGTTTATGGACCAAAAGACTTAACATTGCATTATTTAAAAAAAAGCAATACTCCCCAAACTGATCTACAGATTCAATCTTTTCCTTATCAAAACTCCAGCTAGCGCTTTTTTTCCCCAAATAAATGACCAGCGGATCCTAAAATTCATATGCAAATTCAAGGAGCCCAAAATAGCCAAAACAAATTTGGAAAAAAAAAAAGTTGGAGGATTCACATTTGGCAATGTCAAAACTTGCAAGACAGTGTGGTCCTGGCATTAAAATAGACCTATAGATCAATGCAATGGAATTGAGGGTCTAAAAAATAAACTCACATTTATAGTCAAATCAAACCCCTGTCTCACACCGTATTAAAAAATTAATTCCTGGGGCACCTGGGTGGCTCAGTTGAGCATCTGAGTTCTGTTCAGGTCATGATCTTGTGATTTGTGGGTTCAGGCCCTGCATCAGGCTGTCAGCTCAAAGCCCACTTCAGATTCTCTCTCTGCCCTCCCTTGCTTGCTTTCTCTCTTAAAAATAAACATGTAAAAAAGTTAATTCCAGGGGCACCTGGGTGGTTCAACTCGTTAAGCATTCAACTCGGTTTTCAGCCCAGGTCATGATCTTATGGTGGTGAGATTGAGCCTTGAGTTGGGCTTTGCACTGAGCATGGAACTTTTCTCTCCCCCTCTCTTTGCTCCTCCCTGCCTCTCAAAACAAAGAAATTTAATTCCAAATGGATCAAGACCTAAATGTAAGAGCTAAAAATTGTAAAATTCTTAGAAGGAAACAAGTGTAAATCTTTGTGACCTTAGATTAAACAATGGTTTCTTAGATATAACAACAGGAACACAAGCAACAACAACAAAAATATATGGGGAGGTGGGGGATGGGTGAGACAGGTGATGGGGATTAAGGAGTGCACTTGTGATGAGCACTGGATGATGCGTGGAAGTGTTGAATCACTATATTGTACACCTGAAGCTAACACTGTCTGTTAACTAACTGGAATTTAAATAAAAGGAAACAACAAAAAACCATGAAGGCAACATCATCAAAATTAAAAATCGCTTCAAAAACACTTATCAAGAACGTGGAAAAAGCCACAAAACTGGAACTTTTTTTTTTTTTTTTTTTTTTTTTTTTTTTGCAAATGATATCTGCTAAGGCCTTGCATCTAGAATATATAAACAACTCTGGGACTCCTGGATGGCTCAGTTAAGCATCTGACTTCTGTTCAGGTCATGATCTTCTAATTCATGAGTTCAAGTCCCAGGTCAGCTCTGTGCCGACAGCAGCCTAGAGCCTGCTTTAGATTCTGTGTCTCCCTTCCTTTCTTTCTGCCCCTCACCAGCTCATTTTCTCTCTCTCTCTCTCTCTCTCTCTCTCTCTCTCTCTCTCTCTCTCTCTCTCTCTCTCTCTCCCCTCCCCTCCCTCCTCTCCTCTCCCCTCCCTCCTCTCCTCTCCTCTCCTCTCTTTCTTTCAAAATAAGTAAACATTAAAGAAATTAGAATAGGGGCGCCTGGGTGGCTCAGTCAGTTGAGCATCCAACTTTCACCTCAGGTTATGATCTCACACACAGTTCATGGGTTTGAGCCCTGTGTTGGACTCTGCTGACAGCTCAGGGCCTGGAACATGCTTCAGATTCTGTGTCTCCCTCTCTGCCCCTCCCCCATTCATTCTCTCTCTCTCTCTCTCTCTCTCTCTCTCTCTCTCTCTCTCTCTCTCAAAAATAACACTTAAAAATTATTTTAAAAAAAGAAAGTAGAATATATAAACTCTTAAAACAATAATTAAAGGACAACCCAATTTAAAAATGGTCAAAGGACCTGAACAGACATTTCTCTAAAGACAGTCCAAAAAATGGCCTATAACACATGAAAGGGTGCTCAATATCTTTTGCCATCAGGAAAATGCAAATCAAAACTACAGAGAGATATCGCTTTACTCCCAACTAAGATGGTTATCAGGAAAAAGATGGATAATAACAAGTGTCGATGAGAATGTGGGGAAATTGGAACTCACAGATACTGGAACGTAGGAACGTGAAATGGTATTTTGGCAATTCAGTCAGTAGAGCATTTGATTCTTGATTTTGGCTCAGGTCATGATCCCAGGGTTGTGGGATAAAGCCACCTCTCAGGCTCTGTGATAAACTTGGAGCCTGCTTGGGATTCTCTCTCTCTGCCACACTCTCACTTGCACTCTCTCTCAAAATTGTATTAAAATTTTTTTATGTTTATTTTTGAGAGACAGAGACGGAGCATGAGCAAGGGAGGGGCAGATAGAGAGGGAGACAGAGAATCCAAAGCAGGCTCTGAGCTGTCAGCACAGAGATGGACCTGGGGCTCGAACCCACAAACTGTGAGATCAGGACTCAAGATTATAACACTTAACTGACTGAGCCACCCAGCCACCCCTCTCTCTCTAGAATTATAAACAAACAAACATAGATTTATGACCCAGCATTTTCACAACTAAGTATATGTCCCAAGAGTAATATGTCCACACAAAAACTTATATATGAATGTTCAGAGCACTATTACTTATAATAGCCAAAAAGTAAAAAATCCCAAATGTCCATCAAGTGATACATGGATAAGCCAAAGGTGGTATATCCATACAATGAAAATTTTGGCAATAAAAAGAAATGGAGTACTGGTACATGCTGCAACATGGATGAAACATAAATGTTGTAAGTGAAAAAAGCCAGTCACAAAAGACTATATACTGTATGCTTTCATTTATATGAAACGTGCAGAACAGGCAAATCTATAGAGAGAAAGGTGGATGCCTAGGTTTGGGGGCTCAGAGGAAAGGGTGAGTGACCGCTATGGGGACAGGGTTTCTTTTGGGGGTGATGAAAATATTCTGGAATTGGATAGGGCAGTGTTTGTACAACTCTGTGATTTACTAGAAACCACTGAATTGTAAACTGTTAAGTGGATGACTGTATGGTATGTCTCTATGAAGTTGTCATTTAAAAAAATTGAATTGAAGAAAAGAATGCCTGAATAGTCTGTAACCAATTTTAGTTATTTAGGCTATATTTGGGTCTCCTGGATGGCTCCATTGGTTTAATGTCTGAATCTTGATTTCAGTGCAGGTCATGATCTCACCGTTTGTGGGTTCAAGCCCTGTGGTGGGCCCTGCACTGACACTGTGGAGCTTACTTGGGATTCTTTCTCTTTCTCTCTCTGCCCTTCCCCTGCTCTCATGTGTACTCTCTTTCTCTCTTTCTCTCTCTCTCTCTCAAAATAAAATTAAATAAATTTAGTCTACATTTAAAAATTCTTCTCAAAAAGAAACTACCAGGCTAGATGAATTCAGAAACAAAGTCTACCAACAGTCAGGTAAAAATTCTGATTTTATACAATTATTGAATATAACAGCTGCCATAATCTTAATATCAAAATCTGACAAAGTTAGTTCTAGAGGGAATATCATAAACCAAATCTCACTGATGAACATGGATGAAAACTCTTAAGTAAAAAATTTAGTAAGCCAGATCCCATAGTGTGTAAAAAAAAAAAAGGATTTAGTTATCCCATTGACTTAATCCTAAGAATATAGCATTGATTTAACATCAGAAAGTTAATGCTGATTAAAGGACAAAAATTGCATAAAAGCATGTATCTTTTTTAGAGAGATTTGTGCCATTCTGTTTTTTTCTATCACTTCTATGGAATTAATATTGTATGTCAGTGAACTGCATCACTCAAGGGCTCATAAACACACTAAAGTATTTTGATGAGGAGGATAATAAAGTAAGTATAGATTTAAACTACTAGAAAACTCATTAAGAAAGGAATAATGCTATTGTTCTTTTAATTATAAATTGTATTTCATTTAAAAGATCTCTGTCTTCTGTTTTCTCCTGGTATATTTCTGTGTTGGAATTCCTGTATTTCTATTGTAATTGTGGATACTTGTTAATCTCACTAAGAGACCAAGGTTTTCAAGGGCAGGAAACCATGTTGGTTAGATGGTTGGCAGAGTTGACAACCATCAAAGTGCAAGCTTTGGAGCCTGATAGGTTTTGGGTTTATGTCCTGCCTCTACTTCCTCTCCTGGAGCTATATGACTCTGGGAACCACTTCACGTCTCTGACTTTCTTTTCCCTCTGGTCCTTGTAATAAAGGCGACAATAATTTTCTACTCTGACCTTCTCAGTCTCAGGAAACCTGCACTGGCCAGATCCCCAGAAGAACAGACACATATCCCTTGCCACTCGCCTGTACTTCCCCAGGTCACAGCTGCACTGGAAGTGCACAACTGACCCCAATGGTCAGGGCCCAATGTCTCTCCCAGAAACACGGAATTTGGACACAGAAGCAGAGTCAGTTAATCTGAGGAAGTGAGCTCCGTAGGCACGCAGAAGTGAGTGCCGTAGCCATAGCAGGGGAAAATTAAGGGTGTGGGGAGGCAGAGAAATGAGTGGGCAGGAGAAACCCATCTATTGAAAGTGGAAAAGTGGGGGAAGATGTTAAACAGAAAAATTGCCATGTCAACATTATCTCAGCTCCTTTTGTGGCTCTGATAACAAAATCTCTAGAGAAAGAAGGACAACATGCTGGCGCTTTAATTTTTAAAGAAGAGTGTGGAGGAGATTAATGGCAAATAAAAAGGTTTGCCTAGGGTTAGAACCTGCCCCCACCCCACCCCCAAGAGTGTCCCTCGATGAAGACAGCTGGATTGGAATTGATATAGATGGTTTTTATAAAGAGGGAGGAGTATTAGTGTGGTTCAATGAGATAGAGACTTCATGACATCATTTCTCCCTCAAATTAAATGCTATAGCAGCTGATTAAAAATAGTAGCTGGGTATATCTAGAGTATATGTATAAAGAACTCTTAAACTCAGCATTAAAAACAAAACATATCATCTAATTAGAAAATGAGCAAAAGACATAGACACACTTCACGAAGAGGATATACAGATGGCAAATAAACACATGAAAAGATGTTCAATATCATTAGCCATTAGAGAAATGCAAATTAAGACTACAATGAAATACCACTACACACAGATCAGAGCAGCTGAAATGAAAAATAGTGACAATACCAAATGTAGGTGAGGACACAGAGAAACTGGACCACTCATATTGCTGTGGGAATGTAAAATGGTACCACCACTCTAGAAAATAATTTGGCAATTTCTTTCAAAACTAAAATGGACTTACTCTATGACCAGCAATTGCCCTCTTAGGCTATTTACCCAGAGAAATGGGTCCTTACTTCACATGGAAACTTGTACATCTCTGTTCACAGCGCTTTATTCCTAATAGCCTCACACTAGAAACTCTCCAAATGTCCCTCAATGGCTAACTGGTAAAACAACGTTCATACCATGGTACACTATTCAGCAACAAAAAGGAATAAAATACTGATAGATACAATGATTTGTATTAATCTCAAGGAAATCATGCTGACTAGAAAAAGCCAGCCTGAAAGGTATTTTGTTTCACTGCACTATATGATTCCAGCTATATAATATTCATAAAATAATATACAGCTGGAGAACAGATTAGTGGTTGCCAAAGTTAAAGGCGGGTTGGGGAAGGGATATGGCTCTACAGGAGTGACCAGAGCAAGCCTGTGGTGCAGTTGAGTATCTTGATCGTGGTTGAGGTTTCACAAGGCTTTACATGTATTAAAATTGCACAGAATTATACACACACACCATTAAATCTGTTCTGGTAAAATCTGAATAAGTTGTATGGATATTTCCAATGTCAACTCCTTGGTTTTGATACTCTACTATAGTTGTTTAAGGAGTTAACACTGGAGGAAGCTGGGGGGAAAATGGCTGAGGATATCCTGTGATTGACAATGACATTTGTAGCTAAAGGGAGAAAATTTATATTCCTGATGCCCAACAGGGTTTTAAGCTCTTCAAGACCAGACCTATTTTTGTGTATCCTCAGAGCCTGCACAGTGCCTTTCCTAAACAATATGTTTTCCTCATTGACACTGATAAACGATTCTTAGCCCACAATGCGTAATCTGAGTAGTCTTTGTCAATATACCAAGAACAATTTTTTTTTTTATGTTTAATTTTGAGACAGAGACAGAGGGAGACAGAGAGAGACAGAGCGTGAGTGGGAGAGGGGCAGAGAGAGAGGGAGACTCCGAACCCAAAGCAGGCTCCAGGCTTCCGGCTGTCAGCACAGAGCCTGACACCAGGATCAAACCCATAAACCACGAGATCATGACCTGAGCCAAAGTCGGGTGTTCAACCGACTGAGCCACCCAGGCACCCCTATTACCATTTTAAAGTCATTTTATGATTAATTTGTAGAAGTATAAAGGTATAGTAATAAAAAAAACTTTATTAGAAAACTTAAAAAGAATTTATACATAACAGGGAAGCCGGGTGGCTTAGTCGGTTAAGCGTCCGACTTCAGCTCAGGTCATGATCTTGCAGTCTGTGGGTTCGAGCCCTGCGTCAGTCTCTGTGCTGACAGCTCAGAGCCAGGAACTTGCTTCGGATTCTGTGACTCCCTTTCTCTCTGCCCCTGCCCAATTTATGCTCTGTCTCTGCTCTCAAAAAATAAATAATGTTAAAATTTTTTTTTAATTTAAAAAGGTAAAAGAAAAGAATTTATACACAACAAACCACTTCAAATAAATACTTGTGTACAAACAATAAGAGAAATATAAAGAATACTATCATATGTTCTTTCAGCAAAACAAGACAGTCCAGGTACTTATCACAAAATACTGTGTAATAATAACATGCTTCCTGTTGAAAGAATGATTAAACTGGATGAAAATACCATATTTCCTTCTTTGTCCTTAGAAATACATAGGTCACTTATTGATTTTTGAGTTTGAGAAAATTCATCTGAAGCATCATCTGAAAACTCATCTGAGATTTCATTTATATGATCAATTCCACCATCATTAGAGTCTAGAGTGCTGCTATCTGTGTCTTTGCATTTATCTTCTGATTCATCTAATAATTTTGACACATTTACCCTGTCAATTCCTTTTCCTTTGCTACTATGGTTGGAAAACAAAAACGTCTGAAATCTCACCTTGATCTGTGAAATGTTAAAGCAAACTATAAAACAGTTCATCCAGTTTTCTTTTATTCCTTCTTGAAAACTGATCCAATACTTTGGGCAATGCAGTAAGAAACCTGAAGGACTGGGGCGCCCGGGTGGCTCAGTGGGTTAGCTGTCCAACTCTTGATCTCCGCTCAGGTCATGATCTCACAGTTTGTGAGACAAGCCCAACGATGGGCTCTGTACTAACAGCACCTGGTTGGGATTCTGTCTCTCTTCCTCTCTACTCCTCCCCCCCTGGTGGCCCACACGTACATACTCTTTCACTCAAAATAAATAAACATTTAAAAAAAGAAAACTGAAGGATAACATGACTACTGCATCACCTTTTTAGGTGATTCCATCATTTTTCCATTTTCTTACAATTTAATTGCTTTTAAAAATATAGCTGTGGGGCGCCTGGAGGCCCAGTCAGTTAAGCATCCAACTCTTGGTTTCAGCTCAGGTCATGATCTCAGGGTTTGTGGGTTTTGAGTCCCACATCCAGCTCTGCACTGGCAATGCAGAGCCTGCCTGGGATTCTCTAGCTCCCTCTCCGTCTCCCCTTTCCTTTCTCTCTCTCTCTCTCAAAATAAATAAATAAACATTTAAAAAATAATTTAAAATAAAATTAAAAAAAAATTTTTTAATGTTTTATTTATTTTTGATACAGAGAGAGAGCATGAGAGGGGCAGGGGCAGAGAGAGAGAAGGAGAGAACTGGAAGCAGGCTCCAGGCTCTGAGCTAGCTGTCAGCACACAGCCTAATGTGGGGCTTGAACCCACAAACATGAGATCTGACCTGAGCCAAAGTCAGAGGCTTAACCCACTGAGCCACCCAGGCACCCCTTAAAATAAAATTTAATTAGGAAGGGGTCCTGGGCAGCTCAGTTGGTTAAGCATCCAGGTTAACTACTGACTTCAGTTCAGGTCATGATCTCACAGTTCATGAGTTCAAGCCCTGCATCAGAGTCTGCTCTGACAGTACAGAGCCTGCTTGGGAGTCTCTCTCTCCCCCTCTTTCTGCCCCTCCCCTACTCATGCATGGCTCTCTCTCTAACTTTTAAAAAAGATAGCTAAGAAAAATTGAAGAGTATGAGAAAAGGATTCCCTAAATGATAAAATGGCAAAACATGAATAAAAATAAGATCAATTAAGATCCCATAATGTAACAAATTTCTAAAAGTGTCAATCAACCCATATGGTAATCACCACAAATTTAAATTAAATTTCTCTTTGTTCTTTGGAAGACCTCTAAGAAAGAATTAAAGTCATGGAATATTACTTTTTACAAATAGTTAGAACTGCACCAAAAAGAAAAAAAATTAACATAGAGTCCAACAGAGCCTGATGGCATCCCTCAGGTTAATGATGAGTCATCACTGATGTGTTTGGGATAGCAGAGACAGAACTGCTGATTGCCCACCTACCAGTCACCCCCCTCTTTGTACTTAGCTTAATGGAACCCCTCATCTTATTTTGTAATAGCAACAGTAATTGATACAAGCCATTCTTCTTTACTGGTCATTGAGTAGCTAGTCTGAGGGTGATTTAGCCAATGAAATAAGGAGAAATCTCCGGAGGTAGGGGAGAAGGGAGTGTTCCTAGAAAGCTTTCCTTGCTGACAAAGAACAAGTGAGAGGGGAGTGGTTTTCGCCTCTCTTTTCCTGCTATTTGAACCTTGTATGTTTGGGGCTGCAGTGGCCATCTGTATCAGGGTGGAGGCACTAACAACATGCTGAGAATGACTAAGGAGAAAGTTGGGAAGAGCCTGGGTCCTTGAGGACATTACTGAGTCCCTGAGCCATGCCTACAGTGCCATCTCCAGTCTTGCGGTTAAGTGAAACGGTAAGTTGGGGCACCCGGCTGGCTCAGTCGGTTAAGCGTCAGACTTCAGCTCAAGTCATATCTCACAGTTCGTGGGTTCAAGCCTCACGTCAGGCTCTGTGCTGACAGCTAGCTCAGAACCTGGAGCCTGCTTCCGATTCTGTGTCTCCCTCTCTCTCTGACCCTCCCCTGCTCGCGCTGTCTCTCTCTGTCTCTCAAAAATAAATAAAAAACATTAAAAAAATTAAAACAACAACAACAAAAGAAACAGTAAGTGTCTGCACTGTGCATTGTTTAAGCCCGTGGTTCTCCACCTTGGCTGTTCGTGAGACTCACCCTCAGTGCCTGGGTCACACCCCAGACCAATGAGATGAGACCTCGCCTGGTGGAAGCCAGGTTTCCCAGGTAACTCCGACGTGCAGCCAATTTTGAAAGACTAGTTCAAGCTACTTTCGTGGCATATTCCGTTTCTGGCAGGAAAAAAATCTATGTGGTACAGTTTATGATTGAAAACATCTATTTTCAGCCAGATAAAACTCAGATCCCCAAAATGGTGAAAAGATCAGAACCAGTTTGTTTTCTCATCAGCTTTGGTTCATCCATCTGTGAAACATTCATAACATTGCAGTTAATTTCCACAAATACTTGGATGGATGGCTGGGACAAATGTACAGTCACAGTCGTGACGCTAAAAATAAAAATACACCCAGAACAACAAAGGAACATGGTTTTGCACGTCTCTGCTAAGCTGTTCCATTCCCTTTGTCTTTATTGTAATTTCAGGCAGAATGGTGGCCACCAGTCTTCCAGGCGTACAGTAATCAACAGAGGGCACCAGGAGACTCCTGCATGAGGAGCTATTCCACCGAGATCATAAACATCTGTCATCCCGTCTCACATCTGTGCTCTCATTTGAGAGTATAGCCGCAAAACACAAGCAAGCAAACAAAACCAAAACAGCACATGGTAAAATTTCCTATTGCTCTAGTGTTTTAAGATCTATGTCTGAAGGCTGTCAAAATGCTGAATTACCGACCACACAACTTTTTTTTCCTGTGTCTCTAGAGATCCAGTGAAATAATGGAAAAGAAGTGAAAATTAAAAGTAAATAAACCGGGGCGCCTGGGTGGCTTTCAGCTGGTTAAGTGTCTTTGACTCAGGTTAGGATTTCACAGTTCATGAGTTTGAGCCCACCGTTAGGCTCTGTGCTGACAGCTTGGAGCCTGGAGTCTGCTTCAGATTCTGTGTCTCCCTCTCTCTCTCTGCCCCTCTCTCTTTCTCTCTCAAAAATAAATAAACATTAAAAGAATTTTTTTAGGGGTGCCTGGATGGCTCAGTCAGTTAAGTGGCCAACTTCAGCTCAGGTCATGGTCTCACAGTTCATGGGTTCAAGCCCTGCATCAGGCTCTGTGCTGATAGCTCGGAGCCTGGAGCCTGAGTCTGATTCTGCATCTCCCTTTCTCTCTGACCTTCCCCTGCTCATGCTCTGTGTCTCTCTCCCTCTCAAAAATAAATAAACATTAAAAAAATTTTAATAATAAAAAAGAATTAAAAAAATAAATCTGTAAGATCAGTGGGGTGCGTAGGTGGCTCAGTTGGTTAAGTGTATGACTCTTGATTTTGGCTCAGGTCATGATCTCACAGTTCATGAATTTGAGCCCCGAGTCTGGCTCTGCCCTCACAGTGCAGAGTCTACTTGGGATCTCTCTCCCCTCCGCCTTTCTGTCCCTCCCCTGCTCCCACTCTCTCTCTCAAAATAAATAAATAAACTTAAAAAAGAATCAATGATGAAGTGAAAAGGGTGGGGGACATCCATGCATAACTGAATACATTTAGGAAGACAGAGAAAGGGGAGATGCCCAATGAAGCAAGGGCAGGAAATTATAGTCTAGACCAGTTCTTGCCTCAATCTGCCTAGGAGTCACTAAGAGATCTCGTTAAACTGCAGATTATGACTCAATAGGTCACAAAATTCTGCATCTCTAACAAGCTCTCAGGTGACCCCACCGCGACCGTCTGGTTCGTGGACCGCATGTTGAGGCGGGGAGAACACATAAGGAGAGGCTGCGATTCAGGGGAGGCACAGCCTGCCCCATGGGGCTTGAGAGAGGCCAGAGTGAGACGTGGGGCTGGAGCTGAGGAGAGTCAGTGCAAGTCTGTATTTCAAGGGTTGAGCACCTATTACCACAGGGGCCAGACAAGTAAGGGAAGTAAAAGGAAGAAAGCCATGCTGTTGCACATTCCTGTAGAATCAGAGTCCAGTGACCCAATCTTGTAATTTTTCAATAGAAGACAGAAATCTAGAATTTACGTGAATTCTACTGAATTTGTTTCATTCTTGGCAACCAATTAAAATGAAAGGCTGCTCTAAGGAAAGTAAGCAAATTTGTATGGAGAACCAGAGCCAGCACATTCTGGCATTCAGAGGGTTCCTGCGTGCTCACAAGCCTGAGAAAGGAGGAGGAGCCAAAGAGACAAAATACAGATGCCCAGACAATGACTGATGGGTGGTAGTGAGAAGTTGGAAAAACACGAAGACTCGACTAAGGGATTTAGTGGAGGTGAAAGGTTAGAATCCCCGTTTCAATTTGACATGGGGAATATTCTCCACTAAGTGACAGGTTGTCATGAGCCTGGCCCTGTGGAAAAGGACCCCTAACATGCTACCTGCTCTGCAATGACTCATGCCTACATCATCATGGAAATGTAAATTCTTACTAGTTTTCCATCTTGTAAGATGAATTTAGACAAATTATGGACATTTCAATGGTGGTTATAGAACAGGATGAAATGTTATAAATTGACAATGTAAAAATAAAGGGGTGGGCTTTAGATGAAGCAAAGAGGGTAAGGAACTAGAATATTAATATCCCCTACCTACAAAGTGGTAGATCAGTTGCCCTTCTGTGGTGGCTGAACACAAGTGGAGACTTAGCACGTTTGTCGAGGATACAAAGATGACCAGCAGGAAAACAATAGTGGTATCTGTGTGGGAGAGAGGGAGTAATGGGCTAAATTGTTGCTTTTCATAGTAGAAAGTTAAAACAAAATGTCCAATCAGTAAGAAATAGCAGCAGAAGCATATTGTTTACAGATGTGTAGGTTTGGGAAGAACCCAAAGCAAAAAGGATGGGTTAAAATATTGCCTCTGAGGAGCTGAGGGTAGAACTACAGCTTTCCATGGGGCACCCGGGTGGCTCAGTCAATTAAGAGTCTGACTCTTGGTTTTTGGCTCAGGTCATGACTTCATTTTTCATGAGTTCAAGCCCCACGTTGGGGTCTGTGCTGACAGTGCAGAGCCTGCTTGGGATTCTCTCTCTCTCCGCTCCTCCCCCACTCACTCTGTCTCTCTCTCTCAAAAATAAATAAACTTAAAAAAATAAAAATAAAGAACTATGGCTTTCCATTATAAAGTCATCTTTTCTATTTAATTTTTTTTGCCATATGTGTTCATCACTTTGATAAATTATAAATGTGTGTGCCTGTGTGTGTATACATACATATACATATAAAAGCATACACTGAGTTGTAAATTATAGGAAACAAGTACGAGTTCACATGAAGGAAGTGACTGTAAAGAAAACACATTGAGGGGCACTTCGTTGGCTCAGCTGGTAGAGCACGTGACTCTTTCTCAGGGTTATGAATTTGAGCCCCATGTTGAACAGAGAGCTTGCTTAAGAAAAAAAGAAAGAAACAAAACACATTGAACTCATACACAGTTTTCTGAGACTTGAAACAGTGAGAGACATATGATGAAGCAAGCATGGTAAATGGTAACATTTAGGGATCTCAGGGCGCCTGGGTGGCTCAGTCACTAAACCTCCAACTCTTGGTTTTGGCTCAGGTCATGGTCTCACAGTTCATGAGTTTGGGCCCCACATTGGGCTCCGGGCTAACATCCTGCTAAGGATTATTTCTCCTTCCCTCTCTGCCCCTACCTTGCTCACATGCACATTCTCTCCCTTTCCCCTTCCCTCTCTCAAAATAAATAAATTAAAAAATTTTTTTAGGGATTTCACAGAAGGGTATATATGGGAGTTCTTTGTGCTAGTTTTGCAAATTTTCTTTAAAATTATTTCAAAATAAATTTTTTAATTTGAAAAATCTATAGTTTTTCTTCCTCTTCCCCATACAAGGGATTTTAGAATCTTTGAAAAATACCTTATAGTAAATTACAAATGTGGGCTCCATTATAAAATTTTGTTTAGAATAACATCTAGACATTTGAAGGCTAGAGAAAAATAACATGCCTGCCCTTTGCAGGAAAGCAATCTTGTGTTGTCTGGTGGAGTTTCTGAGATTTTCTTGACAACTGAAAGGAGCTTGGCCTAGCTTGCCTGGAGGCACTGAGCTGAGCGGTGCAGAGAGCCGCTGAGTGGCTGCTGTGGTCTGAGTCAGACCAAAGAGAGAGCCTGCTCGTGCCTGACAGAGACAAGCTTGACACTGCAGGATCGGGAGCTAACATTGTCCATTTACTCTATGATGTATTTCTTTAGGCTGCCCTCTAAGCTTTGGGCAAGATCATAACCTAATTTAATATCTGTTAATAAAAGTCCAATAGTTCCTGGGGCGCCTGAGTGGCTCAGTTGGTTAAGCGTCTGACTTTGGCTCAGGTCATGATCTCAAGGTTCATGAATTTGAGCCCTGCATTGGGCTGTCAGCTCTCAGCAAAGAGCCTGATTTGGATCCTCTCTCCCCCTCCCCTGCTTGCTCTCTGACTCTCAAAATAAATAAATAAACTTAAAAAACAAAAAAAGTCCAACAGTTCCTTTTCCATTTACTTTGACTGGAAATGAATCTTCTTTAACAAACATACGTTTCATTTATCAGCAGCATTTATGATCGCTTAGTATATGAAAGGAACTGATCTCACATGTTCTTGAACTGGGTTCTATTATCATCCCCATTTTACAGACAAAAGGGCTGAGGTTAGGGGATAAATAACTTATGCAAGGACAGGGCACTTGTAATATTCCTGTACTTTAGATTTTTCTAAGTACAGAATAAGACAAAGTACCTTAAAAGTAAAGAGTTACTTATCTGTGCTTGGTACAAATTTAGGACCCTGACAAAGATCATTTGAGAATGTTTGTTCTTGGGTAATAGTCAATAACAATGAACTCTATTGTTGTTTTTTTAATGTATATTTTTGAGAGAGAGAGAAAGCACGAGCAGGGGAGGGGCAGAGAGAGAGGCAAAGAGAGGGAAACAGGATCTAAAGTGGGCTCCATGCTGATAGCAGAGAGGCCAGGCCGGTGCAGGGCTCAAACTCAGGGGCAGAGCCGAGCTGTGAGACCATGACTGAGCTGAAATCAGACACTTGACTGACTGAGCCACCCAGGCGCCCCTGAACTCTATTGTTAATAAAAGATTTATCAAATTAACTGGATAGTAAGGTACTTTTTCTTTCTTCCTTTCTTTTTTAAATTTTTTAAATGCTTATTTATTTTTGAGAGATAGAGCAAGAGCAGGGTAAGGGCAGAGAGAGAAGGACACACAGAGTCTAAAGCAGGCTCCAGGCTCTGAGCCGTCAGCACAGAGGCCGACCCAGGGCTCAGACTTACAAACCATGAGATCATGACCTGAGCCAAAGTGGGCCACTTAACCAACAGAGCCACCCACGTGCCCCATTTCTTTTTTTGAAAGCTACTTGTTTTTAAAGTAGCTATAAAAATTTTGTTGTAACACGGAGAAATTCATGTAATATAGAGGTAGAAGAAAAAAGCAGATTGCCAATGGAATATAACAATGGGAAATAAGGTGCACCTGGGTGGCTCAGTTGACTTCAGCTTAGGTCATGATCTCACGGTTTGTGAGTTCAAGCCCTGTGTCAGGCTCTGTGCCGACAGCTGGGAGCCTGGAACTTGCTTCAAATTCTGTCTTCTCTCACTCTGGCCTTCCCTCATTCTCTCTCTCTCTCTCAAAAATAAATAAACATTTAAAAAAATTAAAAAGAAACCAATGTGAAGTAAAAATAACTATTTGTATGCAGGAAATTAAAAAGAGTAAAAAGAAATACAGCAAATCAATGATAATTGTGTTGAGATTATAGGGGATTTTAACCCTACCAAAAATAATTGTCATTATTTTTCAAATTAAAAAAGTATGATTAAAAAAAGTATGATTAATTTGCTTAACAATCACAAAAGACCACTTTAGTGAATATCAAAGTAAACATCTTGCCTACAGGAATTCAAGTAACATAAAGTTCAAAAATTTTGATTTGGAAGGAATAAAGGGAATTTAAAGTGAAGAATTTTTACACTTAAAACATGGAAAATTTATATACTATTTGCTAAATGGTTTGGCAATATCTTGACTGCTGTTTTGCCTTCAAGGTCCTTGCCAGCCTGCTCTCAGTGGAAAGAGAGAAAATGTCAGGGTGGCCTCTTGTGCAGGAAAATCAGATTATTTCCTGGGTCTCTCTTGATCACCAATAGTTGTTGAAACTCCTGCCTTTCCTTCCAGTCAGAAAATCCTGGGAATAAATCTGTTCTGCTCTGTTTGCATGGCACAAAAATACCCACCAAACCCCCTCCATAGAGACTATGGTGGCCTTGGCTGTGACTCTTTGCTCAGAATCATAAAATCCCAAGAGAAAGTGTATAAACTCAATATTTTCTCATTTTCCTTGAGTAGGCTTAATCCTAATATTCATGGAAGGTTGCAAAGAGCCACTTGATGCAGGAGCAGGTGATCATAAATGACAAAGGAAATTCACCTGAATTGGTTCAAGATGTGTGTTGCTGGGAAACTATGTCCAGGGGCAAATAATTGTATTGATTCTTGGAAAATGGTGACACTGTGTAAGTGAGCAGACAGGTGCAGCCACACAAACACCAGTCAGGCTTTTTGTTCTTAAATGAAAGGTTTGCTCTTATTTTGTTTGAAGATAATGGAAGATTTTAAGGAAAAAAAGAATAAAGAATTGTTTGCTATAATCATTATAATTATTAACAAGGTCTTTTGCATTCATTATTTTCAAGACAGCTTTTCCCTTTTTGCAAGTGAGGAAAATGCAGCTCAGAGGGGTTAAGTATTTTCCCAAGGTCACATAGTATAGAGAAGAGTTAAGATCTGGAATCTAGGTCTGTCAGACTTTGGCCTGGACTCTTCTATCCATAGCTGCCAAATGATCATTTCCTTGTGGTCAGAGGAGAATATTAAAATAATAAGAATCTTCTCTGTGGGCCCAAAGGATGTTGGACATAGCTTTAGATTTTGTTTGTGGGAATTGGATGTATGTTTGCCAGTGAAAAACTTTTCTGATATTTTCCTAATACACACTAGGGGACAATAAATCATTGAGAACCATTTGACTTGCATGTCATTAGAGTTACTCATGCTCACCGTACAGATGCCAACATTCTTCACTGCTTCCTTGCAAGGTATCATAGAAAGATACGCAGATACCTGAGGTGGATTACATTCTTTTGATAGAGTCAGACAGGGGTTGTGAAGGGAAGGTGGATGAGAAAACTGCCACAGACACATCACCTTGGTGACATCCAAGTACTGGTGGACATCAAGAATATGGAAATTGCTGTGCATCCCACGGGAATTTGGTCTTAGGGCTAGGGGACAGGTGGAAGACAATGGTGTGTGAAAGAAAGTGTCCCAGTGACCCTCTGGGCTCTTGGCTGCCAACCCTGGGTCTTCAAGAGCCATCAGAGTCAGGAGAAGGCCCTCCATTCTTTTTCTCCTAAGTCAGGTACTACATCTGAAACTGCTTGATAAACTGCCTTCCTTTTTGCTCCATGGGGGTTAAATGGTGAGTTGATCCAGTGGAGCTTCAGGCTACTCACCAGCTAGTAATATTCTGTAAGTAAAAACCAGTTTCTGCCTCTGTAAAATGGGAATGACAGTCCTTACCTCTGAAGTGCTGCTTCCTGCTAAATTTCTCTGGCCCCTTTCCCCACTCATCACCCCTGTTCATTTATTTAAATTGGAAACTCATGTTGATCTGTTCTTTTCAGCTGATAACAGAGATAAGATTCTAATTTTCTCTAGGGTCTGGGCTAAGTCCAATAAGTGAACTTCCAGATCTTGTTTAAAGATATGCTTTTATTCTATAACTGTCCTTATGTTTTTTTGTCAATAGTTAATATTTTAGCTTAATTTTGACACACTAAAAGTTTCCCAGGTGTCAGTCTGGGAAACTTGGATTCTGGGGCTGGGAAAGAGGGCAGTTAGGAGTCAAGGGAGAGTATATATTTGGGTTATTATTTCCTACTTCGTTTTATGGCGTCCTCCCATTGCTGACATCTAAATAAATGCAGACTAAACTCAGTAAAATCCTGTATCCAAACTATTTGGAAAATTGTGATAGTCAAAGAAAATTATGAAAATGGGGATTTCATTTTAAATGTCTTCTTCAGTCAGTGTTGTAATAAATAGGGCTACTAAATCAAGGACTGATTATATCAACTGCCTTGATTAGATCAAGTCTTGTCCCAATTTTTCAGCAGAAAAACTTATGTGTTTAACTAGTGGAAACTGACTTTTCATTTAAAATGGACATAAGCATGTGGCACCTGGGCGGTTCAGTCAGTTAAATGTCCAACTCTGGCTCTGGTCATGATCTCATAGCGCAAGAGTTCGAGCCCCACAAGAGGCTCTGTACTGACAGCTCAGAGCCTGGAGCCTGCTTTGGATTCTGTGTCTCCCTCTTGCTCTGCCCCTCCCCTCACTTGTGCTCTGTCTCTCTCTCTCTGTGTGTCTTTCAAAAATAAATAAAATGAAAAAAATATTTAAAAAAATTAAATGGACATAAGCTGGCCTGAATGGTGGATGGATCAGACCAGGGGGGAAGATTTCAGGGCACCTCTAATAGGACACAGGAACCAGGGCAAGTGCTATCTAACAATAAAATTGACCCTCTTCAATGACATGAAATGTAGTATTCCACACCTTCCAGCTACTTCCTTCTCTGATGCTAGTAACAGTATTTCTCAAATTCCCATGTGGGCTGCTTAATGGTATGTTATGCTTCTGCACAAACTAATCAGAACCTTTACAATCGGGCTTCATTCTTATTCATTTCCCAATTACATATAATTCAGCAGGTTTTCACATCTAAAATGGACAGCAAATAACAACTATCATTCACTGAGTGCTTAGAATCTCTCAGGCACAGTACTAGGACCTCATGAATGTCATTTCTTTCAATTTTAACAAAAGTCAACTATATTTACATACAGAAAAGTGCCAAAAACATAAATGGAAAGCTCAGTAAATTATCACTGTACCCTCTTTCAACTAATCTTTCATATCATATATGTTATATTTTAAAAAATCATTTCAGTAACTTTGCCAGGAGGATATTGTTAGTCCCATTTTCCAGAAGATGAAAATGAAGTACAGAGTGAGAAAAGAGAATGAAGTACAGGTTAAGGGACCTGCCCAAGGTACAGAGCTTCTAATAAGTGGCTAAATTGGAATTCCACAGGCCTGTCTAAATGCCTGTGTTCTTTGTCTACATCACTGCCAAAATCAGAACGGATGGCTTTCAGAGGCTCTTCACAAAGGATCCCTGTCCTTTCGATGTTTGCCGCTGCTCACAGATTTCCATATAAAGACCAGCAGAGCCTAGGGCTCAGCTGTGGCTTTCTCTTTTGGATTGAGGAAGTGTGGTGAGGGGACATGGAGTGAGGGTGTGTTTCTCTGCCTTCTGGTCATTTCTTGATTTCTGTCGGATCCTTATTTAGTTGGATACCATTCTTGGCTTGGTCACAAAACTCAGTGAATGATAGATTCATGGTTTGAATCATATGTATATGAATATATATTTACATATATATAACTTTATTTTTATTTATTTTGAAAAAGAGACAACATGCATGAATGAGGGGCAGGGAGAGAGGGAGAGAGAGAATCCCTCCACACTGTCAGCACAGAGTTTGATGCGGGGCTCAATCCCACGAACCATGAGATCATGACCTGAGCTGAAATCAAGAGTTGGTCACTTAACTGACTGAGCCCCTGAGGCGCCCTGGTATATACTGTTTAAACATATGTTCCTTTTATGTTAACATTCTGGAGAGTCTCACTGTCCTTTTAATGAAGCTATATCTCCCAAACTTATCCACAAATTTTGCAACCACCTACTCCTATATAATTCTTTGTAAATTTCAATAAGAAGATATCAATATCTATATTAATATCAATATAGATATACACATAAACACAGTTTGGAAATATGTTTCATGTCTAAATAATAATTAATATTAGATATACAATAAAAGTGAGAAGGGCATAATTTGGTGGGTGTGGAATAAGCCAAAAGAAGAGGAAAGAAACAGGTCAAGTACACCCAGGGAGTTAGGAGAAGGAAATTGACTTAGCCTTGGAGAGTAGATTCTTCCTAACTGTACAGATATACAGACCCACCTAACACTGTCTCCCAAGGCCCAGCACTTACTGTTGTTGCTG
Source organism: Suricata suricatta (assembly GCF_006229205.1). Taxonomy (NCBI): domain Eukaryota; kingdom Metazoa; phylum Chordata; class Mammalia; order Carnivora; family Herpestidae; genus Suricata; species Suricata suricatta. The sequence continues at coordinate 43,099,042 of NC_043708.1, forward strand.
GGAAGTGTCCCTTTTTCCAATGCTATCAAAGCCTCTCTCCTCTCCCCTGCACCTTGTAGTACATGGAAGCTGAAGACAGCTGTTTAGAGGCTGAAGGTTGGGAATGGGGGCTTCTTATTCATTGGAAACTGAGGGGTACTCAGGCTTTCCTGCTCAAAAAATACCACCCTACCAGTCTAAAATTTTAATATTTTTCTCTAGGTTTCCTTACAAAAACGTAAGTCTGATACGGGAACAGGACTGCACTTTAACTCACAATTTTTTTTCTGGGACCTGGTGGATACAAACAAACACACATAGCTTTAATATTAATAATCACACTTCTTCGATTTAGAAAAGCAATTTGTACTATACTGAGTATGAAGAAACTGTCAGGGCTTTCAATTGTGAAATTAATTAAACAAGGAGTCCATTTGACTGAGGTAGCTTTAATGCCTTCGTGACCTGAGTAAGCAAACCAAATCCTAAGACTGAAAACTATTCATGGTAAAGAAATAAAAACCTAAGGACAACCAATCACAGTCAACTAGCCTTTCCCAAACAAGGCAACTGCTTAAGCTATAGCCAATCAAATAATTTCCTTGCTTCCACATCTTCTCTATAAAAGTCTTTTCCCTAAGATAGTTGCAAATAACATATTGGATAAAGGGCTAGTATCCAAAATCTATAAAAAACTAACCAAACTCCACACCTGGAAAACACATAATCCAGTGAAGAAATGGGCAGAAGACATGAATAGACATTTTTCCAAAGAAGACATCCAGACGTCAACAGACACATGAAACAATGCTTAATGTCACTACTCATCAGGGAGATACAAGTCAAAACCACACTGTGATACCACCTCATGCTGGTCAGAGTGGCTATAATGAACAAATCATGAGATTATAGATGCTGGTGATGATGTGGAGAAATGGGAACCCTCTTTCACTGTTGGGGGAATGCAAACTGGAAAACTGTGTGGAGGTTCCTCAAAAATTTAACAGAATTCCCCTATGACCCAGCAATAGCATGGCTAGGAATTTACCCAGGGGATACAGGAGTGTGATGCATAGGGGCACATGTACCCCAGTATTCATAAGACCACTTTAGACAATAGCCAAATCATGGAAAGAGCCTAAATGTCAACTGACGAATGGATCAAGAAGATGTGGTTTATATAAACAGTGGAATACTACTTGGCAATGAGAAAGAATGAAATCCGGCTGGCCATTTGCAGCAACATGGATGGAACTGGAGGGTATTATGCTAAGTGAAATAAGCCAGTCAAAGAAAGTCAGATACCATTATGTTTTCACTCATATATGAATCTTGAGGAACTTAACAGAAGGCCGTGGGGAAGAAGAAAGGGAAAAATAAGTTACAGAGAGGGAGGGAGGCAAACCATGAGACTCTTAAATACTGAGAACAAACTGAGGATTGATGGGGGGTGAGAGAGAGAAGAAAGTGGGTGATGGGCATTGATGAGGGCACTTGTTGGGATGAGCACTGGGTGTTGTATGGAAACATACAATAAATTATATTAAAAAACAAGAAAAGGAGGGGTGCTTGGGTGGCTAAGTCGGTTAAGCGTCTGGCTTCAGCTCAGGTCATGATCTCACGGTTCATGGGTTCGAGCCCTGTGCCGGGCTCTGTGCTGACAGCTAGCTCAGAGCCTGGAGCCTGCTTCGGATTCTGTGTCTCCCTCTCTCTCTGACCCTCCCCTGCTCACACTGTCTCTCTCTGTCTCTCAAAAATAAATAAAAAATATTAATAATTTTTTTAAAAAGAGAAAGAAAAAACCTAGGGCATCTGGCTGGCTCGGTTGTTAGAACATATGACTTTTGACCTCAAGGTTGTGAGTTCATGTCTCACATTGGGCATAGAGCTAACTTTAAAAAAATAAAAATAAAAAAAATTTTTAAAGTCTTTTCCCTGACTGTTTTTGGTGGAGCATTTCTACCATTTCTGGTTTAGTGGTTCTTGACTGGAATCAATTTTTGCTCATGTAAACTCTTAAAAATTTAGTCTGCTTTAGTTTATCTTTTAATGGGATAAACTCAATCCATACATTTTAGGTTAGGAATTTCGTCTGTGGATCAAGCTTTTCCATGTATATTAAATTATATAGAATTGCAAGAAATAGCTATAAGCTGGTAGAGGAAGCTTTGAGATTTTGAGGTGACATGTGTAGGGAAAATGTTAGTTTGAGTTAATACAGAATTATTTTTATGGGAGAAAAATTGTCTATAATAAGCAAAATATTTTTTGGGAATAGAAAGTATGTGATCATCAGGGCTTAGTGAGGCTGAGATCTGGAGTATGGATGAACTAATTTACTAAATAAATGGATAGGAATGTAATGGTTGACATGGTGGGCAAAAACTGCTAATCCTGAGGAGAGGAAAAGTGGTGGGAGAGAGACCCAGCATCTGAAGAGATGGGGGCTTAAGGGGTGAAGTGAAATATGGCTAATTGTCTGATATTTTTCTATTATCTCCAATGAAGTCTGTGTATTTTATACTATGTCAGAGAATTCTTACTCAAACTATCATAGTGGAGTACTGATAATACAGCAATCACTAAAGTTTTGATTACTTATATCCTTTGTGATTAGGTTTAACTTCATATAACCCAAGCCCCTAAATAGCAATGGCATGAATACACAAAAGATTAGTTTTTTCTCTTGTAAAAGTCCTGAGGTGGATAGTCCAGGACTCCTTTGATTGTTCCATAGTAATGAGGGGCCAGATTCCTCCTGTTTTTCCAACCTGCCATCATTAATGCATTCATTCTGAAGGTTGCCTCATGGTCCAAGATGGCTATAAGAGTGCCAATCCTCACTTCAGAATCCCAGGAAAGGAAAGAAGAAATGGCAAAAGGGCTTGCATCAACTGTGTGCCCCTCTTAATTAGTCTTTGCATCCATCCAACAACTTCTGTTTGCATTTCTTTAATCAGAACAACTATAACATGTTTCTGAGTGGGAGAAAGATTCAGATAAATATTTCACAAAAAGAAATCATGAATAATGAGCATACATTTCCAGGGTTGTTTTTTGTTTTTGTTTTTGTTTTGCTTTGCTTTGTTTTGTATTGAACTTCTGTTCAGATTGAAGTTCCATTATAAAGGAAGGACTAAGTAGTAACAAGCAACTTCTTAGCAACGTCCGTGATTGATGAATATCTATTTTTAAGATGCATATCAAATGTGCTCTCCACTATGAAGCCCTTTCCTAACACAACCAGTATTTCAAATTACTGTTTCCTCTGTACTCCCCAAATATATCACACTTACCTCTTTAATTGACTTTATTACACTGCATTGTAATTAGATTTACACAACTGTTTCTTTTAGTAGATGAAAAAGTCCTTATACTATTAGTCTTTGTACTTCTCTAACACCTAATGTTATAGTTGCCATATAGTGCACAATCAACAAATGTTAGTTGAGAAAGGAAGAAAGAAAGTAGAAAGGTAGTTATAGATGAAAACTCAAAAGCTCTGGGAAAAGTAACAAAGTCACATATTTTAAGTAGAACTAGTGTCACCAACCATCCTGGTTTCTCAAGAATGAAGGTTTCTGTGCTTTCAGTGCTAAAACTCAGGAGATCCCCGGCAAATTGGGATGGCTGTCACTTTACACTAGGTCCCAGCTGTCAAGTCTAGACATTCAAAACACTGAATCAAACAAGAAAAAACTAGAAAGTCAAAGGGAATCATTTCTCAAATAGCGTAAACAGAGTCCCTGATAGGTACTGAAAGGAATCTGAAGGCTCTGTGGCTAGAAGTCATCAGGGAGGGGTCTAATTCCAGGAAAGATTCAGAGTTGTTTTTGTTAAAATGGGGAATTTTTCTCTCTGCAATCCAGAGTTACACAATGATGTCAGTTAAAGGCTGGGGAGTCAGATATATCATGCAGGACACCAACATGACATAATTGACATTTGCACCTCTTTAGGTACGGCTCTGATGTCTAAATTGTATATCCCAGTTGTACTGATTATGACATAGGTTCTGTTGCCAATAACAGAGGTCCAAAATATCAGTGGCTTAAACAAAGAGAAATTTATTTTTCTCTCAAGCATATGATTGGACTGACAGAGGGGCTCTGCTCCATAAAGTCACCAAGGCTCCAGGCTCCAACTTCCTGGTGGTTCCACCACCTACAGGAAACTGCTTTGTCTACATAACCCATTAGGCCCCTGTGTTCCTATTCCAGGCTATAAGAAGTGAGATGCAACCTGAAAGTTGCATACATCCCTTTTCTGAACATCCCATGGACCAGAAATCAGTGTCCTCATCTAAGCGTGAGGATAGCAGGAAAGTGTCTTCATTCAGGGTGGCCATGTATCCATATTAATATTAGGATTCTATTATGCTGGAAGAAGGAGAGAATGGAGACAGAAACATCTAGAATTCTCTGCTACACTACTCAATATAGTAACTAGCAACTGTTTATGCCTCACTGTTATAATAAAAAAATTTACAATTTTGGTGGTTTTTTTTTCAAGCATCAAGTATAAACATTAATCATTCCTATAGAGAGCCTGCCCCCATGGGGACATGATGCATGAACCCGGGAACCACCTCCTCACAGGTGGATAGAAGAAGAAATACACAACATGATCAAGCAAAGACTTTAAGAAACCCAAATTCATAAGGCAATAGCAACTAGCACAGAGGCCAAAGGCAAAATGAGAATGATGACAAAGGATGATGAAAAATAATGCTAAAGTAACATTAAAATGTGGTAGTCAAGAGCTAAAACACTTGGATTAATCCTGTTTCTGCTACTCACTCATTCTAAGTGTGTGATCTTCGACAACATACCTAGCATACCAGTTGCCTCTGTACATATAAAACTATTATAACAATAGTTTCCACTGACAGAACTAACATCATAATAATCTTATGGCATTGTGGTGAAGAATAAATCATTTAATAAAGTTCTTAGAATAGTGCCTGGCATATGACAGCATTGAAAAAGTGTTTTATTATTGTCTTATGGTTTTGGCTAGGGCTGGCCACCAGAAAGTCCAATTTATGTATTTATGTATGTATATATGTAGGTAGGTAGGTATTTTTAAAGTAAACTCTATGCCCAATGTGGGGCTCAAACTTAACGACTCTGAGATCAAGAGTCAGGTTCTCTACCAACTGAGACAGTCAGGCGGCCCTCCAAACTAGTTATTGAATCAGTCTGTAAATTGTTCACTTTCCTGAAGCAAGGATAATAAATTAGCAGATAATAGTAAAACCAACAAAAGCAAGATTCTTATCCTTGCACATTCTGAAGTGAGACAAGAAAAGGATGATAAGATTGTCCCATTTAGTTACTCAACAAATTCCTCTGAAATAGTTTTCATATGCCTGGTATCAGACAAATACTTGGAGTTGTTCATCTCATTTATGTCCCTTAACTAGAAAGGATTCTATAATGTAAAATGCAAAGAATATATAAAGGATCATTCTTTTCACCCAATAAGACGTCTGGGGGTGGCAGAGCTGGTCTAGAATGACTTGGCAATACTATCAATGGACCAGATCTCATCTCCCTTCCTGATCCGCCATCATAGTGCTGATGAGGCACGCACAGCAAGCAAGGTACAGCAGAGACGGTTTGATGAAACGCCTTGCCAAAACAGGGACCACTGTCTTTCCAGCCTCCAACAGGTGGGTCTTTAAAGCCCTCAATCCGAACACTTAGTTTCCCTTTTTATCTGCAGCATTCCACTTGCAGGTACCAAATTTTGTATCAGTTAGGAGTTGTGTTTGGCTTTTAATCACAAAGACCCAAACACTAGTGGTTTGATAAATTGTTTCACTTTTGTTAAGTAATGAGAAGCCTGATGGGAGGTGGTGCAGGGCTGGAAAGAAGGCTTTGCTGTGTTATCAGGGACTTAGGATCTTCCTATCTTTCTGTTCAGCCACCCTGAGCATTTGTTTATGGCCATAAGATGACTGATCCTTCGAGCAGGGCCTCAACACTTCTGGTAAGAGAAAGAATGTAAAGGGCATAATGTGCCTATCAGCTGAGCACCTATCCATATCCTTTGAAAGGCACATATCCTTTGAAGTGCTACCCAGTGACTGATACTCTTTGGACGGAACTTTGTCACAAGACCATTGCAGCTACAGAGAGCTTAGGAAATGTGTGTTTTTAGCCAAGTCCAGGTACACTGCCTCTCTGAACTAAGTTGGAGATCCATCAGTAAACAGAGAAGGTGAGAAAGAGTATTGGGTAGGCGTCTAGCAGTGACTGCCAGAAACCAAAGGTCTATCTAGTGCAGGCCTTCATCGCACTATAAGGCACCTCTCTCAAGAGATCATGGCTGCCCTCTAGATGAAATTCTGCAAAGGACCAACCACAGTCTTGAAAACATCAGATCATTACAAATTTGAATGTATTTTCCCAAACACCTCTTTTGGTAATAAAGATATTTTCAACTTATATAGGATTCTTTCTCTGGTTATTTAACAAGTTAGTAGGATTTAAAAATGTATTAAAATTGCTTCAGATCCATCACTGTCATGAATGATGTTAGAAAATATTTGCCAGGAGCCAAACATTTGAACAGCTTTAACCATGGCATCAGAAAAGCTACAATTACATTCAGGAAATAACTGCTTGATGTGTGACATTAAAATGCAGTTCCCCAGGCAACTGAGAGGGAGATACATTCTAACAACAGAGCTTCCATGAATTGCTAAGATCTTACAGAATTTGTAACACCTTTTGTTTATTTTTCATTGACAGTTAAATTACCACTTGAAAGCATCTGCTGACTAGAAAACAAATCCTCTCCTCTGGATAAACTAGGCATCTTCCAGAAATAAGTACCACACTAACTGATAGACCAAAAAGGGTCCCCTAAACATATTTAGAATTGACTAAGAGCCTGAGAGAATCAGCTCAAAGTGAAAGCATTTGGACTATTTCGTGAAACTTTAAATTTCTCCTTCTTGGCTTGGGATTCTCAACCTCAATATTCACATCTGGTTTTGGGTACAATACAGAATAGGGGAAATTTAGGAAGTCTTCTATTGGTGCCTACTGACCTAGATGAATTTAAATGAAACATGGATGAGGGTGCCTGGGTGGCTCAGTTCATGATCTCATGGTTAGTGGGTTTGAGCCCTGTGTTGGGCTCTGTTCTGACAGTTAGCTCAGAGTGTGGAGCCTGCTTCGGATTCTGTGTCTCCGTCTCTCTCTGACCCTCCCCTGCTAGCGCCATCTCTCTCTGTCTCTCAAAAATAAATAAAAAATATTTTTAAAAAATTAAAAAAAATAAATGAAACATGGATGGAAAGAGGTTTCTTACATTTTACAGTGGGTGTGCAGGTGGTCATGGGCCAGGGTAGCAATTGAAGGAAGGGACCCCAGGATTGAGGCCCCACTCTCACCCCTATCATCAAACAGACTGAAGAATGCTTCACATCTAGCTCTATGAATTCGCATCCTTAGCACAACTTAGGGTTGGGATAGAATGTGTTGCCTGAGTTTTTTCATAGCTACCCAGGAAACAGGAATTTGGATTTTGCTTTCCCTACCATAGTTCCTGTGCTGCAATTAACATGTAACACATCCAGAGAGGAAACATGGCTACCACAGCCTTCCCAAGTGGCATTTACCTGATTGCCTACTCTGGGCATCAGGATTCAATCTTCAATTGGGGTTCCATGTGGCTTATTCTATACTTGGGATTTTAATGGAATTTATAACTGAGCCTACCCTACAGAACGAGAACCACATACAGTTTAGGGGATCAGTAACTATGAATACCATGCAGTGGTGTTATAATATGAATTTCCAGTTCTTCAGTAAAAGCTGGTTGAAACCCTTTGCCAAACGGCATTGTATCAGAAATTCCATTTTTATTAGAAACACTTACATCCACTTTATTTGAATTTAATAGGAGAAAAGGGATCTAAAGCAAACCTGAAGAAATCTGTTTTGAAAAATCTGTATTAGTCAGGTTTCTCCAGAGAAACAGAGCCAATAAAATATATAGAGACATATATATAAGAGGAGATTTATTATAGGAATTGACTCAGGGGGTTATGGCGGCCAGAAAGTCCCACAATCTGCCTTCAGCAAGCTGTAGGGCCGGGAAAGCCAGTGCCATGCTTTCAGTCTGAGTCCATAAGGCCTGAGAACTGGGGTGGGATGAGGGGGGCTGATGGTGTAAGTGCTGATCAGTCAGAACGCCTGAAGACCGAGCGCTGTGATGTCCAGTGTCTTAGGGTGGGAGAAGATGGGTGTCTTAGTTCAAGCAGAGAAGTGAATTTGCCCTTCCTCGGCCTCTTTTTTCTATCCAGGCCCTCCACAGATTGGATGAGGCCCACCCACTTTGGAGAAGGCAATCTTCTTGACTCAGTTCACCAAGTCAAATGCGCCTCTCTTCTGGAAACAGCCCCACAGATGAACCCAGAAATGTTTCGCCAGGTATCTTGGCAAGTTGACACAAAAAATTTCTTTGTGGTACTTCTTTAATAATTCCTCTGAAGTTAAAAAAATAAATTATAAAAACCATGAAGATTTTTTTTACTAATATGTTCCAGTTTAAATAATATTATTGACCCTTTTATTTTTATTTTTTTTAATGTTTTATTTATTTTTTGGTACAGAGAGAGACAGAGCATGAGAGGGGGAGGGGCAGAGAGAGAAGGAGACACAGAACTGGAAGTAGGCTCCAGGCTCTGAGCTGTCAGCACAGAGCCTGACACGGGGCTCGAACCCACCAACATGAGATCTGACCTGAGCCGAAGTCAGAGGCTTAACCGACTGAGCCACCCAGGCGCCCCATTATTGACCCTTTTAAATGAAGGGTGAAGACTGCCTATCTCCCTTTCTTCAGTTCTTGGTTTTGGTTAGTTGTATTATCCTTATATTGTCTATGTTCAAACTGTTCATGTTCTGCTCTGTGACGGTGATGTTAAAGTGTTTTAGTATTGGCTTTATACTTAAAATTGTTTTTATATTTAAAAACTTAAATTTTATATTTAAATGCTTACTATAATGTCTTCATTCTTGAGTTCTTTATTTCGACTAGCTCTTAATTAGCAGGATCTCATATCAAGTAGTTTTGTCAATAAGGAACTTACATATACGTTGTGTTTCTGAGTTCATAGATGCTTGAGGCAGTGTTCCTTGTACTGAATGCTTTCTTGAGTGGGTATAACTTCCTTTACTTAAAGCTATAAATCTGTCTCCTCCAGAAAAAATTGTTTTGGTTTTTTTTTTTTTTTTTTGGCAATGACTGTTGCTGTGGAAAAGCTGGAGGATACCCTATGTCCATACTCCCAAACCTTTTTAGGCAATTTGTTGTTTTGTTTTGTTTCATTTTTGTGTGGACACTTGAGAAATTTTATCCTTGAAACTGTCCTTATCCTTGAAGTTTATCCAGCTTGGTGTTAAGCATTATGTCTTAAATTTTTCTAGAAGATACTGTTCTGGAAAATTATATGTATGTATGTAGGTATATATACATATTGCAAATTGTACCTTAGTTTTTAAGAAGAATATCTCTTTTACGGAGATATAATTTATATATCATAAAATTTATTCTTTTAAACTGTACAGATTGGTAGCTTTTAATATATTCACAAAGTTGTACAAATATCATCACTAATTCCAGAAAATTTTTATCACCCCAAAAAAGAAACCCCACACTTATCAATGGGGCCACTCCCCATTCCCATAAGGACATGGCAACCACTAATCTGATTTGTCTTGGGTGCATTTGCTTATTCTAGGTATTTCATCCAATAGAATCACACAACATGTGGCCTTTTGAATCTGCTTTTTTCACTTAGTATAACATTTTCAAGGTTTATCCATGTTACTGGATATATCAGTACTTCGTTTTTACGGCTGAATAATATTCCAGGGTACATGTGTATCACAGTTATTATCACGCTTAGTATATCCACTCATTAGTTGATGGACATTTGAGTTGTGTTCACTTTTATTAATGTTTATTTATCTATTTTGAGGGGGGGGAGTGGGGGAGGAGCAGAGAGAGGAGAGAGAATCCCAAGCAGGCTCTGTGCTGTCAGCACAGAGCCCAATGTGGGACTTGATCTCATGATCATAAGATCATGACCGGAGCCGAAATCAAGAGTTGGAAGCTCGACAAATTGAGCCACCCAGGCACTCCTGGGTTGTTTCTACTTTTTGGCCATTGTGAATAATGGTGCTATGAACATTCACATATAAGTTTTGTATAGGCGTGTTTTTGTTACTCCTGGGTTTCTACCTGCTGTGGAATTACTGGGTCATATGAGAATTCTATGTTTATCCTTTTGAGGAATTGCCAGATCATTTTCTAATGTAGCTGCACTATTTTATATTTCCACTAGCAGTGTAGAAGAATTCCAATTCTTCACATCCTCTGAAATACTTGTTAGCATCTTTTTGAATACAGCCATCCTAGGGGGTATGAAGTAGTATTCACTTAGGCCCTAATTTGCATTTCCCTGATGGCTAACAAGATTGAGCATCTTTTCATGTGCTTTTTGGTCCTGTGTATACCTACTTTGGAGAAATGTCAATTCAAATCCTCGGCCCATTTTTATATTAGGTTATTGGTCTTTTTATTGAGTTGTTAAGAGTTCCAGATACTAGTCCCTTATCAGAAACATGATTTGTAAGTATTTTTTCCTATTCTGTGGGTTATATTTTAAATTTTGGTGAAGCCTAATTTATCTTTTCATTTTCTCTTTTTTGCTTCTACTTTGTGTATCATTTTATGTATTTATTTGTTTGTTTGTTTGTTTATTTATGGCTGTCTGGGTGTCTCAGTTGTTTAAGTGTCTATCTTTGGCTCAGGTCATGATCTCACAGTTAATAGGTTTGAACCCCATGTTGGGCTCTGTGCTGACAGCTTGGAGCCTGGAGCCTGCCTGGGATTCTGTGTCTCCCTCTCTCTCTGCCCCTCCTCTGCTCATGCTCGCGCTCGCTCTCTCTCTCTCTCTCTCTCTCTCAAAAATAAATAATAAAAACATTTTTTCAATGGTCATTTATTTATTTTCTTCAAATTTTTATTTAAGTTCTAGTTGGTTAACATATACTGCAATATTGGATTCAGGAGTAAAATGTAGTGATTCATCACTTACATATAACACTCAGTGCTCATCCTAACAAGTGCCTTCCTGAATACCCATCACACACTTAGCTCGCCTCCCCACCTTCCTCCATCAACCCTCAGTTTGTTCTCTATTTTTAAGAGTCTTTTGTGGTTTGTTTCTCCTTCTTTTTTCCCCCTCTTCTCTCATCTGTTTTGCTTCTTAAATTCCACACATGAGTGAAATCATATGGTATTTGTCTTTCTATGACTGATTTAGTTCACTTAGCATAATACACTCTAGCTCCATCCACATCATTAAGAATGCCAAGATTTTATTCTTTTTGATGGCTGAATAGTACTCCACCATATATCTATACCACATTTTCTTAAAAGTTTTTTTAACACTTATTCATTTTTGAGAGACAGAGAGAGAGAGAGACAGGGTACAAGTGGGGAGGGGCAGAGAGAGAGAGAGAGAGAGAGACAGACAGACAGACAGACAGACTCCAAAGCAGGCTCCAAGCTCTGAGCTGTCAGCACAGAGCCCAAAGCGGGGCTTGAACTCATGCACCATAAGATTATGACCTGAGCTGAAGTTGGACGCTTAACCGACTGAGTCACCCAGGTGACCCTATACCACATCTTCCTTATCTATTCATCAGTTGATGGACACTTAAGCCCTTTCCATAGTTTGGCTATTGTTGATAACACTGTGATAAACATCAGGGTGGATGTTTTGTATCCTTTGGGTAAATATCTAGTAGTGCAATCACTATGTTGTAGGGTAGTTCTAATTCTAACTTTTTTGAGGAAACTCCATACTGTTCTCCAGAGACTGCACCAGTTTGCATTCCTACCAACAGTATAAAAGGGTTGACCTTTCTCTGCATTTGCTAACATCTGTTATTTCCTATGTTGTTCATTTTAACCATTCTGACAGGTGACAGATGGTATCTCATTGTGGTTGGATTTGTATTTCCCTGATGATGAGTAATGTTGAGCATATTTTCATTTCTAAGTGTCATTTCTAAGAAATCTAATTGGCTGATCCAAGGTCATGAAGATTTATGCCTATGTTTTATTCTAAGCATTTTATAATTTTTGCTCTCACATTTAGGCCTTTGATCTATTTTGAGTTAATTTTTCTATATGGTATGAGATAGTGATCCAAATTCTTTATTTTTTTTAAGTATAGTTGACAAATGTTATATTAGTTTCAGGTGTATAACATAGTGAACTGACAATTGTATACATTAGACAATGCTCATTGAAAGTGTAGTTACCATTTGTCACTGTATGTTATTAGAATATTACTGACTTGGGGCATTTGGCTGGTTCAATTGGTAGAGCATGTGATTCTTGATCTTGGGATCATAAACCCCACGTTGGGTGTGGAGCCTACTTAAAAAAAAAAAAAAGAAGGGCCATCTGGGTGGCTCAGTCAGTTGAATGACTGACTCTAGATTTTGGCTCAGGTCATGATCCTGGGGTTGTGGGATGAAGCCCCATGTCAGGCTCTGTACTGAGTGTAGAGCCTGCTTGACATTTTCTCTCTCTCTCTCTCTCTCTCTCTCTCTCTCTCTCTCTTCTTCTGCCTCTTTCCCCTGCTGATACTCTCTCTGAAATTAAAAAAAATGAATATTACTGACTATAGTCCCTACACTTTATTTTTCGTCCTTGTGATTTATTTTATAACTGAAAGTTTAGACCTCTTAATTCCCTTCAACTATTTCAACCATCCCCCTCACTCCCAGTTTCTTTCCTTTGCTACATGCGAGAGGATATCCAATTGTCCTACTATCATTTGGTGAAAAGACTCTTTACTCCATTTAATCGTCCTGACAGTCTTTCTGAAAACCACCTGCACATAAATATAAGGGTTTATTTCTAATAGAGAAATCTGCTTGTATTATATCTTTGACTACATTTTCTCCCATTCGTTGAGTTCTTTATTTCAGGAACCCTAATTATTCTTATACTGGATCATCTTTGTCTTTTCTAATAGCTCTCATCTTTTCTCTTATTTTGCATTCATTCACCTGCCTTTCTTGATGTTAGTAATTAAAATTGTAAAGGTTTTTTTAAATTTTTAATTTATTATTAGTTTTTTGTTTTTTGAGAGAGAGAGAACACATAAGCAAGGGAGTGGCAGAGAGGGGTGTGAGAGAGAGAATCCTAAGCAGGTTCTGCACGGTCAGCCCAGAGCCCCATGTAGGGCTCAAGCTCACAAACCGTGAGATCATGACCTGAGTCAAAATCAAGAGTCAGATGCTTAACCGACTGAGCCACCCAGGTGCCCCTATTTTTTATTTTTTGAGAGAGAAAGAGAGACAGAAGCAGGATCCCAAGCAGGCTTCACGCCTAGTGTGGAGTCCACATGGGGCTGTGATCTCATGACCTGAGGCAAAACCAAGAGTTGGCTGTCCAGGTGTCCCAGTAATTAAATTTTCAAAGTGTTTATTTTATATACAGTTCTTTATAATGAATTCCATAATAATGATTGTTCTCAATATATTTCCTTAGATCTGTAACTCCTTTATCAATTTTATTATCTTGGGTTTTTTTTTATCATATTGAGCTTGTTTTTATTAATTTGTTTTGTAGCATAAATCATTTGTGAGCAATCTGCTTCTGTTCCGTGAGCTTTATTTCTTACTCAGTTGCATCCTTTTTCTTTGTGTCTTTGTTTAGTTTGGCTGTTAAATGTTTGCACAGTTGCCATGTTGCTTCTCTGTTCCATCCATGCCTGATATTACTGAAGGTGACTTCTTTGTGTTTCCCATTATTGCAGAAGCTCATTTGCTTTCCTGACTCTGCTACAGCTTGGGACTTGAGGTGACTGTAATATATCCTCTCTTCAATAAAGGATTATGAAGTTTGGGACAGTGTTCATCTTTGGTAGAGTGCACTCTTCATGAATATCCCTCTTTTTGACACATGGTAGTTCTTTTGAAATGGTATTTAAGATCCTCTGCCAGGAACATGTGACACTGAGGTATGTCTACCCTTCCCTTGTGAGGCACCTTTGGGCTTTGGACAGTTTCCTCAACTCAGTATGGAGCCCTTGATCCTTCCTTCCATTTCAAGTCACCTCAGTGTTTGTGTTCTTCCACTTTTCTCTCCAAAAGTTGTTCTATTCCTCCTCAGTCAGAAGAGAAGAAAGATAAGGGCCTCAATTTCATTTGCTTCTCCTGACATTTGAGGGATTTAGTGAGACATCTCAGGAATATATTGATTCCCCAGTCCTACTTCTGGAAGTTAGGAGTGGAATATGGACATTTTTCTTGTGTTTTCCCACCTGACTGGAGAATATCTTCTGAAGTTTGAATCTCAAATACACGATACCCATCAAGTGCATTTAAAGAAATTTGCTTTTTTTCCAGTTACCATTGACAAATGCCTAACATTAGTTACCTACTACCCTTGGCAAGTGACTATATATTTCTATAGCCCTGCAGTATTCAATCTTTGATACTGTGGATCTCATTCATCTGTTTCTCTGTTCTGCTACTTCCCTAAAAATGGGAGGTTAAAAAAAAAATTCCTTGGCCTTTTGATAGAAAGCAACTCCCAGGTTGGGTCCAAGGTGAAAAGGGTCCCTTACTGGGTTAGATACATGCATGCCATTACCATTCCTGCTTGAGAATGCACAGTTTTACTGTTGCACTATTTTGTGCTAATAAATCCTGCAGAATATGTCCCTCCTATTTTAGTTTATTCCTCCTCTCTCATTTCTACTTATAACCACCCTGCCAACTCCTTACATTTCACTGTTAGACTGTTTATGTAAAGGTGATTTTAAAGCTTCCTTGTATTATCTCTGGGCATTTGGCTGAAAGGCATTGTCTCCATTTTACAACTAATTATCGAACAAATCCAGAGATTTTGCAGTGTTTGGTAACAAAAGTGCTAATGCTTCAGTGGCAGTGTTTGTAAGAAAATGTTAATTTTTAGGGTAAATGTTTTTTTAAAATGTTTTATTTATTTTTGATACAGAGAGAGATAGAGCATGAGAGGGGAAGGGCCAGAGAGAGAGGGAGACACAGAATAGGAAGCAGGCTCCAGGCTCCAAGCTTATCAGCACAGAGCCTGACGCAGGGCTCAAACCCACGAACATGAGATCATGACCTGAAGTCAGAGGCCTAACCAACTGAGCCACCCAGGCGGCTTCATGTTTCTTAATTTATGTAGCTTGGTCTTCAATGTATATAGAAATTCAACAATTATCTTTAAAAAACACATTTGCACGAATACTTCTTCTATTTTAGACTAAAGGTGCTGAAGAGGCCAAGTAATTTCTCTCCTTGATGTTAAGAACAGGGCTATGCCTGGAGCTGACCTCCAGAAAATACTAATCAATAATTATAATGACTGAGCTACCATATTAGTATAGAATAATTTCAGGGACTTTCCTCCTGGTTTGTCTGATTCTAAGCTTTTTAAATACCTGTATATATGTCAGAAAGTCAGCACGAGAAACTCTCTGCAACAAATCATAATTAATTGGGTACATGTTTAAAACCACCTTGGGCATTATGAAATAATCCCCCAAGTAAGGGATAAAAAAAATCCCATTAAAAATTTTTTTTAGTCTTAAAAGAAAACAAATCTGATGTCACCGGTTATGAGTCCAGGTGATCAATAACGTTTCACAATTTGTACCAACATCAGGGGAAAGGATCCAAAATGATCAGTATCAAATAGCCACAGAACGCAAGTAGGTTTTTAATAAAAGTCCTAACTTTCCTTCTCTTACAAATCAATTCTTCTCCAGGGTCAAAGTTCTGGACATCACAAATGCCATCCTCCTAGATACGGGGACTCACGTAAGGACCACTAGGTGCAACATCCTGCCTCAGAGCGGCGAGTGGGTTCTCATAGGTGCGTTGGACATATTTTTAACTAACGAACGCAGGAGTGTCACGTCATACTGTTCTCTTGCCCTAAAAGCTTAAGAGTTGTTTTTCTTACCGACAGCTTAACGCAGTCTTCTCCCTGCGAGGCCACCTGTTTGGTCATCTCTCGAAGAGCGAGGGGACACGAGCACTCCTGAGGCAGCGTTCTCTTGGCCGAACAGGAGAGGGTTCCCCGGGCGCTCAGAGCGTGCCCTCCCCAGCCTAGGTTCCAGCACTAGACACCTGTCTCCTTTCGGATTCGGTTCGCGGCGCCACAACCCGAGGGATGCAACACCCTCCTCCCGGCTGGCGCGGGTCGGCTCCGCAGCCCGCGGCGGCCGCCTTTCCGGAGCTCGTGCTGTTGAGCGTCCTTCGCACCCGGTTCGCGGGCCCGCCCCCTTTCGGGCGCTGGGCGGAGGACAGGGGCGGGGCGGGGCGAGGGCCGTGACGCGCGGAAGCTCCGGCCAATGGGATCGCCCGCGGCGCCGCCAGAGCAGCCAGCCCATAAAAACGAGGCACAGCTGTGCTCTCCAGCCCTCAGCTGTCCCTGGCTAGGAGGGTGTCACTGGCTTGTCGCCTACTTTCCTCAGGTGATCCTGGCCACAGCCTATATTGCCCGCGGCCGCCGGTGCAATTTACTTACAGTTCCCGAAGTGTCCCAGAGTCCCTCCGGAGCGGCAGCGTCAGGTCCATGGAGAAGGGCCCGGTGCGGGCGCCGGCCAAGCCGCGGGGTGCCAGGTGCAGTAATGGGTTCCCCGAGGGGGAGCCGCCGCGACCCGGGCCGAGCGGGCCGGCCGAAAAGCCGCAGCGGCCGGAGACCAAGAGAGTCCAGCCGGCGGACGGTTGGAAGGGCGACCGGCCCCGCAGCGAGGAAGATAATGAGCTGAACCTCCCCAACCTGGCGGCCGCCTACTCGTCTATCCTGCGCTCGCTAGGCGAGGACCCCCAGCGGCAGGGACTGCTCAAGACGCCCTGGAGAGCGGCCACAGCCATGCAGTTCTTCACCAAGGGCTACCAGGAGACCATCTCAGGTCAGTGCGCCCGCCGGCCGCGTGGGCGCGGGCGGCTCTGGCTTGCGGGGCGCGGAGTAGCAGGCGCGCTCCCGACCCGGGAAGTTTCCGGAGTTGCTTCACTCTTGGCCGAGTGAGCCGAGTGCCGTCACCTTCCGCACCCCGCCTTCCGCGCTGGCCCCGCTGGCCGGCCCTGGAGAGAGCCCTGCGCCGGACGCATTTCTGGCGCCCAGGGGGGCAGCCGCCGCTCCACCCGGGAGTCCACGCAGCCGTCCTTGCGGGGACCTCCCCCCCGCCCCCCGAACACAGCCCTCTCTTTGAGCCTCGGGGCGTCCCGGGACGTCCCCGTGGTCACTGAGCTCCCTGCCAGGTGAGAGGCTGGAGCCCCTTTTGCCTGAGCGTGCAGGGCCGGATGCTCGAGGCACATACTGGACCCACGCTTGCCAGGATTTGGGGTCACCTGGCGCTTGCGGAAGGGAGGGCTTCCCAGGCCGTCTTTTTCTCGAGGTCTCACGTTTTGGGAGGTCTGGGGTGAAACTTGGGCTTCGTCTGCTTGGAGCGCTGGGGGTGATCCTTTGTGGCAGACTCGGGGCCCGCACTCTCACGGACTTGCCAGGGGGCACTCGGGTCTTTGGAAAGGTGTAGTGCTCTTTGGTCCACCTCGTTAACTCCATCTCAGGATTCCCCCAGGGTTTGAGGTGTGAGGTCTCTCGCTGTTTGAAGCCGCCGCCCCCACTGTAAAAACTCAAAAGCCATAAAGCTACTCCCCGGGGGTCGGGGAGGTTTGCTGGGCTCTGGGACCCGGAATCGGAGTACCTCTAAGCCAGCTTTGCTCAATACTATACGTGCTTGAGGGGGGTCAGGCTTTTGCCCAGACGGCCAGAAAGCAGTAGGGGATGGGGAGGGAGAATGGAAAATGAGGACTTCACTGCCTATTTGCTGAGTGAACGGTGTTGGCCTTCACAAAAAGAGAAAGATGCAGTCTGACTTCTGCAACTGGGACCGAGGACGTTGTTTTCCCGTTCAGATCTTCTGTGCCTCTTGGTAACATGTATTTATTTGGCCCGAGAAGCCTCTGCCTTCATCATTTCTCAAGGAATAAGAGTGCTGCTTTGCAAGACTACTTTCCTGGCCCTGCTATTTTCTTGATCACATATCCGGCGATTCACCCAATAGATGTGGGAAGAACAAAGTTATTTTTGCTCAGTCTTCCACACCCCAAAGGAAGGGTGGGAAATCAGTGTGAGAGGGGTGGGGACCTAAAAGGAAATGATACTACACACTAAAGCCAAGAAATAGGCCTCTAGTTCTGTGTCCAGGTTCACTTTTCTACCTCTTGATGGTAAAATTTTCAAGACTCAAGAGCAGAATTTCAGAATGCAAAGACTGAAGAATAAGCAGTCTTCATTTGGCGAATATTCTGTCATTTGGTGATCTTCCACGGGGTAATGAAGAAACCTCTTTTAGGGCTTTGCTCATTCTGCCTCTTTGGGACACTGAAAGCAGTCTCCTCCATAACATTGGTCAGAGTGGGCATCTTTACAAATTCACAGGAGGTATTTCTGATTCCAAAGACAGGTCACAGATTACCTAAGATACCCACAAGGTTTATTTAAACAAATGGTGAGCAGAAGTTTGTCTCTTGAGCCATAGGACTAATGAATCCAAAGGACACTTAAGCCTTCCTTAGAAAACTGTTTCAGTCAAATGTTAATTTATTATTTAAAAAGATCCCTGGACCTAGAGACAGAAAGTAGATTAGGGGTTGTCAGGGCCTGAGGAGGAGGATAGAATGGGGAATGGCTGCTTCATGGGTTTCCTTTTTGGGTGATAAAAATGTTCTGGAACCAGAGAATGATGGTGATATTTGCACAACATTGTGAATGTACTAAATGTCACTGAAGTATACACTTTAAAATGGTTAAAATGATGAATTTTAAGTATATTTTGCCATGATGAAAAAAGTCCACAGACCATTTAAGAACTATTACAAGCCATTAATTGTCTATTTGTGATGCTTTGAGTGTTTTATGTGGAGAGTCTTGGTTAATCCTTAGTTTTGAGATAAGCGCTGTTCTTTTATCCCCATGACAAGGAAATTGAAGCAGACAGGTTGACAGCTTCAAGTGGTAGCACTGGTGTTTGAATTCCCACAGCCAGAATGCACAACTCTTACCTGCTTTCTTATGTTGCTATCTTGTATCTTATCTACCAAGTCTTTCAAACTATGAGTTGTGACCTAACAACTGTTACCAGCATAAGAAAAGGTGGAGTAGGGGTGGATGGGTGGCTCAGTCTGTTAAGCACCCGACCCTTGATTTCAGCTCAGGTCATGATCTTACAGTTCATGAGTTCAACCTCTGTACCTGGTTCTGCACTGATAGCGCAGAGCCTGCTTGGGATTCTCCCTCTCTCTCTCTCTCTGCCCCTTCCCTGCTTGCTCTCTCTCTCAAAATAAATAAAAATAAACTTACAAAAAATAGGTGGAGGGGCACCTGGGTGGCTCAGTCACGTGAGCATCCAACTTCAGCTCAGGTAACGATCTCACGGTTTGTGAGTTCGAGCCCCACCTCGGGCTGGATGCTGTCCATGTGGAGCCTGCTTCTGATGTTCTGTCCACCCCCCTCTCTGTGCCTTTCCCACTTGTATTCTCTCTCTCTCTCTCTCTCTCTCAAAAATAATAAGCATTAAAAAAAAGTAAATAGGTGGAGTAGAATGGATAAGATGCATTTATAACATGTAGGAAGGATACAAGTTGTGAGGAGCTTCGGAGTCGGTTTCATAGGTATGTTTTTTTGGTATGTACTGGCTCCAGATGTAAATCTATTTCTGAACTGTGGGCTGTGGTCAAAAGTTTGAAAGCCTCTGTCTAGGGGATCACACTTAAGGAATTAACATCTATTTCTCAGAGGTACACAGTTAGAAGACGAAGAGGAGAGGGCGAGGATGGGGCTGAACTTAAACGAATAAACCTCAAAGGGCAGTGGTCCAGGTCTTGGGCCAGCTGAGGTGGGAAAGAGAAGGAGGATTTTAATTCGGTAGCAAATATGGCAGAGAGTAATAAAGAAAACAATCCTGAACAATCCCTAATTTTTATTTTTTTAGAGAGCATAAGTTAATGACTACTATAAATTGTTTTGGTTAGAAATAAACTTCTTTCAGACTCTCACTTTTCTATGCTTGTAAACAAGATAACTCTTACTTTTATATCTATCTATAGTAAATCCTGGTTAATGGTGTTGACTTCAGTGTTGTAAAATAGAAAATTCCCCAAATCATTCTCTGAATTGTTTTTTGTCCCTTCTGAGTAAATTGATGCTAAATTCTGGTGTTCTGAGGAATTTGTCATTTCTTTCTGCGCTGCCCCTTCTCTCCATGACCCTTGCCTAGTGTACCTTTCCTCTACTTTCCAGTGTGTACCTTACCATGGGTACATCTGTGATCACCGAGGATGGGGCTGTGTTGAGGTTGTGCAAGTCTCCTGGTTACTGTTCACCACTGGGCTTTGGCTTGTAGGCTGGGAGGGAGTTCTGAAAGAGATACTATCACCTCTCCCAGGAACTGGCTCTCTCTTGAATCTGGCATCTCATGGTGATTCTTGGACCAGCTCGTCTTTATCTGTTGCTGTCCCCTTTCCATTTAACCACATCGTAGTTTTCTTATGTATTCCGAGTTTACCTTGATGAGGTCTCCTTTCTCAATAAGGGATCTTTCCTGTATTTCCAATAGTTTGTTCAGAACCTTAATTACATTTGAGGGTCTACTGTTCTCTGGGGTTTCTGGTCTTCTTGTCCCTGTGTCTGATCTTTTCTATTCTCTGTCCCCTCCTGGGTGTAAGTGGGAATAATTCTTAAATAGTATTATCTACCAAAGGCTAAGTGCATATAACTTGTCTCATCAATTGTCTTCTTTATGAGTTTATGGGAACACCCAAGAGTCTTGATTATTCTTTCACATTTTTAGTTAAAGTAGCTTTTTAGCTTGTCTTATCCAGGATGCCAAAGCAAATACCATATTTGTGATTTATTAAATCAGACCAATGAAGAACTAAAAATTGTAACAGTTTATGAGGTATGAATGGGGACAGAAAGTCAAATTATTTACTATCCCTCCCATATTATGGGTGAAAGGTGAATTTACTTTCCAAGGTTGAAAGTATGTTAAAGAAAAGTTAATCTCATTATTGAGGTGCTATTTTTGGGTGTTTGTAGTTCATCTAAATCTTGATTCACTAATAAGTTTTGTTTTGTTTTGCTAATGAATACTCATGTAGGATTTAGTTCTGTTTATTGCCAGAAAGAGTATTATGAATAAAGAACTAAAAATAATGAGGCTGTTGAAGTATATGACTGGAATTTGGGAGTAGTCAAAGTTGATTAAAGCTGTTAAGTCATTGGGGTGTTGGTTAAGTGACTCTTGATTTTGGCTCAGGTCATGATTTCCTGGTTTGTCAGATTGAGCCCCTTATTGGGCTCTGTGCTGACAGCATGGAGCCTGCTTGGGATTCTCTCTTCCTCTCTCTCTGCCCCTTTCCTGCTCATGTTCTTCCTCTCTTTCCAAAATAAATAAACAAACATTAAAGAGGAGCCCGGTGGCTCAGTTGGTTAAGTTCAGCTCAGGTCATGATCTCAGGGTTCAAGAGTTTGAGCCTCATATCAGGCTATCTGCTGTCAGTACAGCGCCCACTTCAGGTCCTCTGTCTTTCTCTCTCTCTGCCTTTCTCTCTCAAAATAGGTAAACATTTAAAACTCTAAACATTTTTTTTTAAAAAAGCCATTAAGAAGTCATTGAGAATGGGGGAGAAAAACTTGCCCTGATTGGTTCTTTTAAAAATATATTATCTATAAATAATCTTTCTGGCCTGAAAGGGGAAAAGAATTCCTATACATAACTTTGAAATACTAAACAAAGCCGTTAGGTTAGGACTTGTCTTAGTTTCATTGACTGAGATCAAGTACCACAAATTGGTCTGTTTAAACAACAGATCTCTGTTGTCTAGAGGTCCAAAATCAAGGTGTGGGTGCAACCATACTCCCTCTGCAAATTGTAGTGGAGAGACCTTTCTTGCCTCTGCCCAGCTTCTGGTGGTAGCTGTCAATCCTCAGTGTTTGCTTGCATTATTCCAATCTCTGCCTCTGTTGGTGTCCAAATTGTCCTCTTTTAGAGATAGTGGTCACATAGGACTGAGTCCACTGTAGTCCAATATGCCCCATCTTAATTACAGTAATTGCAGATGTAATTAGCTTATTTCCATATAGGTCACATTCTGAGGTATGAGCGTTTAGGATCTCAATGTATTTTTGCAGGGAGAGAGCACAGTCCAACCTATACCCATACCAGTGCTAAATACTACTATTCAGAAGACTGACTGGCAGCTTTACAGTTTCATTCAACAAATTTCACTGAGTACCAGACCTTGCACTGAATGCTAGGAATATGGGATGAGTAAAGCCAGATATGGTGTTTGCCCTTATGGAATTTACAGTCTTTTGGACAAAAACAGATATCCATCAGAATCGCATGAGTGAGTGTGTGTGATTACAGACTGAGAAGTGTAAGGATAAAGAGGATGCAGATTAATGAGCGCACTTAGCAAAGAAGTTTATCTGTGCTGGGAGATAGGAGCACGGTGGCCTGAGCTGACATCTGATTAACACAGACGCTGCTGAGAGCTTACTAGGTGCTGAACAGCGTTCTGAGTCCTTGACATGGATAGCCTTGGTTGCCCTAAGAGCCCTGGGGGGCGGGGGGCAGGTAGGTGATATTATTCCCATTTTATAGATAAGAAAACTGAAACACAGAGAGGACTTGTCCAAGATCCTATCTTTAAAGTAGCAGCATTGGGAAGATGATAGAGAATGAGAGTCCTAAATATTTCTCTGCTGTTTTCTTCGTTCAGCTCTTGAAAGTCTTCCATGGCTGGGTATTCCCACACTGATTCATTTGCAGCGTACCTCTGTAATTTGAGTCCAGTTTTCAGTTGAGCCAGACTGCACTATTAAACTTTGCCAGGAGAGGGCAACTATCTAATCTTTGGGCAGTCCTAGATTACGAATCCTGGATTATATGAACCATTCCTAATTCCAGTTTATATAAATGAATATGTGCCCTATGGCTCTACATTCTCTATTGAGTTTGTGCTAATTAAATTTGGGGATAATTTGGGTTGGGCTGATCAAAGGTTTTTTTTTGAACTGAGGCAAATTTGTGATACTCAAGGTTGAGAGGACATTTACTCACTATAATTTTGCCTTATTATAACCTCAGTAACATTTTTTAGGCTCTTTTAGAGAAAAGGGACTGTTTATATTCATCACTGAATACCTAGCAAATTGCCCAGCACATGTAGACGACTTGATAAGTGTTTGAATTTATTTCATAAAGCGAAGACCCCTTCTTAACTCTTATCTTTCTTCTACCACAATGCTCTGTGCATAGGTGTTCCATAAATACTGGTTGTTTTATACACTAAAGGAAAATGCAGAGGACTTATCTTTATGAAAAAAACCACAAGTTATTCCAATTGCATCTCTTGAATACTTAGACCAGAGGTCAGCCTCTAGACATGTTTGTAGAGTCATAGAGTCCTGTACTTGCAGAAACTCATCTGTTTGGTGAGGTAGCTCTGATAGCCAGCCAACATACTATTTCAAGATATTGAAGTGACTGGCCTCTTTCCCTGGCACATAAAAATTATCGTGGAGGAGAATCTCTAGAAACTCCATCAGGATTGCAATCAGTTTTTGTACTAACATATAAATGTTGAAATGTACACAACATTAGAATAATATATGAGCTTCCTACCTGTTACGTAGCCTCAACTGTTAACATAAACATAAGTTATCTTGTTTTATTCCTTCTGCCTCATACACCTTCCATCACTGACTTATTTTAGGGCAAATCTCAGATATGTCATTTCATTGATAAATACTTCACTGTATCTAAAATATAAAGACGTAAAAATATTATGCTTGAAATTAACAGCAATTTCTTACTTCAGAATATCTAACCAGTGTTTACATTGCTCTGATTTTCCCACAGGTGTTTCTTTACAAATTAGTTTCTCTGAATAAAGATTCAAACAAGATTCACACATTATAATTGATAAATCTCTTTTTGGCTCAATCAGTTAAGCATCCAACTTTGGCTCAGGTCATGATCTCACAGTTTGTGAGTTTGAGCCCTACATCGGGCTCTGTGTTGACACTCAGAGCCTGGAGCCCGCTTCAAATTCTGTGTCTCCTTCTCTCTCTGCCCCTTCCCAGTTTTCACTCTCTCTTTCTCTCTCTCTCTAAAAATAAATAAATATGAAAAAAATTAAAAACCTGCTATTTTGTTATTAGCAATTTCTTTTTATCCCCTAATAACTTTTTGAAGAAACAGGGTCATCTGTCCTATAGAATTTCCCACATTCTGGGTTTTGCTCATTATTTTCTCATAATTTAGTTTAACGTGTTCCTTTAGTTTTTATACTGCTTATATACCAGTAGATTTAGAGGTATGCCTCGCTGCTCCCACCCCGAAAAGAACTCTTTTTTTAAATTTTTTAAATGTTTTAAAATTTATTTTTGAGAGAGAGCAGGGGAGGTTCAGAGAGAGAGGGAGACACAGAATCTGAAGACAGGCTCCAGGGTCTGAGCTGTCAGCACAGAGTCCAGCACAGAGTCCAGCACGGGGCTCGAACCCATGAACTGTGAGATCATGACCTGAGTTGGAGCTGGACACTCAACTGACTGAGCCACCCAGGTGCCCCCAAAAATAACTCTTAAGTTTAGTCAAGAATAATTAATAGGTAGTGGCATGGGCTTCTATCAGGAAGCAGCTAAATAATCTAGTTGTTTGTCTTTTTGTGTTGTTAAGGCAGACCAGCTTTAGGTGTTATCAGCCATCCAGCATTATTAGAAGTTGCAAAATAATGATGTTTGGTTCTTTAATTCCTTTTGAGTTTGTTGACTGGAGTTCTAGAAAGAAGGTATAGAGGAATGCTTTAGGCTGTCTTTGCAATTATTTAGTAAGTTTAAAAGTATTTAGGGGTGCTTAGGTGGCTCAGTCGGCTAAGTGTCTGACTTCAGCTCAGGTCATGATCTCATGGTTCATGGGTTCAAGCCCCGTGTTGGGCTCTGTGCTGACAGCTCAGAGCTTGAAGCCTGCTTTGAATTCTGTGTCTTCTCTCTGTCTGCCCCTCCTCCACTTGTGCTCTGCCTCTCTCTGTCTCTCAAAAATAAATAAATGTAAAAAAAATGTTTAAAATAAAGCTTAAAAAGATATAAAGTTGTTAATTTCTTTAATTCTGCAGTGGAGATCTACTTCACTGTGACTCAGTCTAAAAGCCATAAAAGAAAATAATGAAACTTTACATAAAAACTGTTAGTTTCACACGTGAAATACCAATACAAATGAAGTCAAATGACAGAACAGGAAGAAATACTTCAACTCTTATCAGAGACGACAGGATAATCACACTAACATAAAAGGAGATGCTAGAAACTAATGTGAGAGAAAGGCCAGAAACACAATTGAAAAATTGGGAAGACCTGTAAAGCAGACAGTTCATGGGACAGGAAATACAAATGATTTTTAAACAGTTGAAAAGATGCTGGACCTTACCCTCAATAAGTGAAATGCACAGACTCCCCCAAGATACATCTTCTCTTTGTTAGATTGGCAAACGTCCAGAAACTTGATACCTCATTATGTTATTAAGGTGATGGGGAAACAAATACTACTGCTGAAAGAGTAACTGTCCTAATGGAGGATAATTTGCCACATCTGCCATATACAAACTTGTATATTTTACTCAAAAATCCTGCTGCTGGGAATTTATCTTAGATAGATACTTATACTCATGGAATGACATATGCTCACTGTAGCATTGAATGTGGAAGCAACCTCAATGTCTAGGCCCTTAGAATGGCCAAATTATGCAGAGGAGTTATATTTTGTAGGGAAAATGGGTTAGGGGGATAGTTACATGTTGTTTATACTGGTATTAAGAATTGGAGGATACACAAGTGCTTACATGTTCATCAGGAATATGAACTGGAGTAATAGATAAGAATAGAAGCAAGACTTTTCACTAGTTTCAGTTTTTTGAGTTTTGAGGTATGTACATTTATTTTCAAATATATAAATTAATAATATTGTGGCAGGGCACCTGGGTGTCTCGGTCAGTTAAGTGTCTGACTTTGGCTCAGGTCATGATCTCATAGTTTGTGGGTTCAAGCCCCATGTGGGGCTCTGTGCTGACAGCTCAAAGCCTGGAGCCTGTTTCGGATTCTCTCTCTGTCCCTCCCCCGCTCATGCTCTCTCTCTGTCTCTCAAAAATAAATAAAACATTAAAAAAATATCGTGGCAAAGTTGTTTCAAATCTAGGAGTAAAAGAAATACAACTTCTCCTAACTAGCTAACTAACAAGAAAAATCTGGTAACTGAAAATGTTTACCCTGAAATTAGAGAAAAATAGTGGGACATACATGTTTGTGAGCTTGATCTTCATTGTGATCCTTACTGCATATAGAAAGAGACTGCGTTTGAATGTGATCCTGTCTTTTAACTATCTGTATAATTACTGGCGTATCTCTCAACTTTGTCATTTCCCCCTTTTTGTAAAGGGTGGTAATACCTGCTTTGCCTGGACTCTTCTAAAAATTAAGAAGGTATGTGGAAAAAAAGCACATGATACTTAATCTGGTCCTTCTTATGATGAGGAAGAACTGTAGAATTGGATTAATTGAGAAGTGTCTTAAGACTGTGGGACTCTTTGGGGCCCTAAGCCCACAGCCATGTCGTGAGGAAGCTGTGCCACACGGAGTGGCCCCAGGTGGGTGTTCTGGCTGATGGCTCTACCAGAGGTGCCCGCCTCCCCCACAGCTAGCACTGAACAGTAGGCATGTGCGTAGGCTCCCCCAGGTTAATCCAGCTTCCAGCCATTTCCACTGAGGTCCCAGACATTGAGGCATAGAAGCCAGTCATCTTCTCTGCCCTGTCCGGATTCCTGACCCACAGAATCCAGGGACATAATAAAATAGTTGTATATCACTAAATTCTGGGGTGTTTTGTTATGCACTAAAAGTAACTGGAATACATTTTTAGATGAGGGTGGTTAGATTTGCATTTGTACAGAGGAAAACAGAATGACTTAAATAGGCCAAGCGATGGCATTATGGTGAAAGACCAGGGATTTAAATTTGTGAATTATCAGTATAAGGCTGATACCTGAAGCAAGGGGAGTACCTGGGCTCCTCAAAGTAGTGCTAGGAGATGGGTGGCCTAACACTTTAGAAGATGTCTGCTTTGAGACAGAAGAGTGAAGAAGAGCCAGCAGACAGTCCTAAAAGGATGTATCTGTGGCAGTAGATCCAAGAGTGTAAGTGTTGGCAGAAAATGGTTTTAAGAGAGACAAGATGCTAAAAGAGGTCATGAACAATGTAGACTTGAGCCAGATTACCTGACTTCAAATCCTGTTACTTATGAGCAGTGCCTCAATTACCTCATCTGTATAATGGGGCTATTAATCCATCTTATAAGGTTATTGTGAGGCTGAAATGAGTTAGTACACGAAAAACGCTAAGAGCAATGCCTGGCATACAGGAAGTTCTATAGACATTTTGTACCTGTTAGCCATGAGTACTGAGATTTGAAGGGGATAATGTTTATAGTTGCTATAGCTTAAGATGGTCAGAACACAGATTCTAGGACGTTAGGGAGTAATTATGGAAAACAAAATCTTGGAGATCTCTTTTTCTGACTGGCAAGATCAAGTGAGTTTCCCCTTGGTGTGTATCAAGACATCAGAATGCTGGGTGCTGGATGTTGGTGAGTGAAAGCCTTAGGTGCCAGAGAAAAGCATGAACCCAAAACTCTGGGAAGGTGGCCAGGTGGTATACTTGTGATCTCACATGATACTCCTGTCGACCTAAAGATTATACCCATTCTAAAGAAGTGGAAACGTGGAGGCTCAGGCTGTCACTTGCCAGAGGTCACAGAGCAGAACCCAGGTGTTTGTGACTACAGCACTCATGTTCTAATCGCCATCATGTCCCCTTAGGTTTATTTATTTATTTATTTTTTAAAAATTATTTAATGTTTATTTACTTTTGAGAGGTGAGAGATTGAGTACAAGTGGGACAGGAGCAGAGAGAGGGAGTCACAGAATCCAAAGCAGGCTCCAGGCTCTGAGCTGTCAGCACAGTGCCCAGTGCCAGCCTTGAACTCATGGACTGTGAGATCATGACCTGAGCAGAAATTGGACGCTCAACCAACTGAGCCACCCAGGTGCCCGCGCCCCCTCAGGTTAAAATGCCTATGTTATAATTTCATATGAAGATCCATTTATATGTGAGGATCATAATACATAGAATCTGCTTTCCTTCCTGAATTCTAGCAAAGAGAACCTGTCCTTCACCACCCCACGTTGGGCGCCAATTGTCGTGTCCTGCCCCGGCCGCTCTGGCCTGCAGGGCGGTGAATCTTCGCGGGTTCTTGATCCTGAGGGAGGGAGAGAAAGGGCAGGAAAGGGGAGCACGGAGAGTGAAGACAGCACACAGTTTCTGATCAAGCCTCTCCCTTTATTAAGAAAATAATTCACTCTTATATAGGGTTTGGGGCGGGGAACTGACCCAGGTTGGTTGCCAGGTAACAGAGTCAAATGAATATTAGAGAAAGGGGAAAACCGAAACTGAAACTCCGGACACAGCATCAAAGAAGCACCCAGATTAGCGCTGCATAAACCAAAATGCGATTTGATCTTTTGATCACCTTGGCCTTTTTTCGTCTGGCTTAGTATGACAGTCTCTGAATCCTGGACCAGGAAATGCACTCTCCTAGCCTCCAGATGTAAATCTTGTTTTTCTGGTTGCTCCCTGGAGAGTGATATATCCTTGCCTGAGGCGGCCAAAACTCCCAACAAGAACCCAAGTAGATATATGTTTGAGGCATTTCTTTCTATCCTGACTGAAAAATAGTTCATGAAGTTTCTAATTAAGGGAATTCAAGAACAATGCCAAAATGTTAGCTAAATTGTATTCAATTCTAAGGTGGATTATAACAAACTTTTCCCCATTTAATCCTTTGAGGGAGGTATCTGAAGACCAGAATTTTATATATTTTGTTTAAAGCACATTGAATTGTGTTGTGGCCATTTTGTATTTTATATATGTGAGTCTTTTAATGGTTTTATGGTTTGGAAACTTTTCTGTTTCAAATATTACTTTTTAGGGCTTGTGTCTTTTGTTAAATGCAGTTATAAATACTTGATATTTCATTTAAAGTAATTTTATCTATAACTACAAGGTATATAAATTCCAGAGATACAAACTTACAATTTGGCAAATATACTACAACATAACGATGTTCCATCTGTACTAACGGATCCATTGTGTTCCCTACTGTATATTTGCAACTGTGTCTAAATGGATATACTTGCATGCTGTATGTTCTTTTTTCTTTTTTTATTTGTTTGATTATTATTGTGGTAAAATATACATAAAATTTACCATTCTAGCCACTTAAAAATTTTTTTTACATTTATTTATTTTTTTGAGAGACAGAGACAAGAGTACGAGCAGGAGAAGGGCAGAGAGAGAATGAGACACAGAATCCAAAGCAGGCTCCAGGCTCTGAGCTGTCAGCACAGAGCCCAACACGGGGCTTGAATTCACAAACCATGAGATCATGACCTGAGCTGAAGTTGGATGCTTAACTGACTGAGCCACCCAGTCGCCCCTATTTTAGCCATTTTTAAGTGTACAGTTCAGTGGCGTCGAGTTCATTCACATTATTGTGCAATCATCACCACTATCCATCTCCAGAACTTTCTCATCCTCCCAAACTGAAACTCTACTTGTTAACTAATTAACTCTCTATTGCCTTTTCTCCCAGCCCTTGGTAACCATGGCTTTCTGTGTGCATTTGATTATTCTAGGTACTTCAAATAGTAGAATCATAGCATATTTGTCCTTTGTTGTCTGGCTTATTTCATTTAGCAAAATGTCCTTAAGGTTCATCCATGGCAAGAACATCTTAAAGCTTAAAAAGACCCGTATATTTGGTTCTTGTTTAAGCCAATAACTCATTCTATAGAATATTGTATATCCTTACATTTGTTGTTTTGTTTTGTCTTGTTTTTCCGTGGATGCTTGGGAAACTTTATCCTTGAAATTTATCCAGCTTGATGTTAAGCATTCTGTCTTAAATTTTTCTAGAAGATATTTTAAAAAATCATGTGTGTGTGTGCGTGTGTGTGTGTGTGTGTGTGTGTGTGTGTGTGTTTTCAAATTGTGTTTAATTTCAGCAGCACAAAGTGCTTAGCTTACAGCCTCCAGCTGCTAGTGCCCTTGCTTTGGCTCAGGGGAGGTCATGCTTAGCCCATGCTGTTTTTTTCTTTCATTTTGATATCCATTTCTTTCTATTTCTCCACCACCAACATAATTTGAGGGTGGGGCTCTTTACAAGTGAAGTACTTTATTATTATTTTTAAGTTTTTAAATGTTTAATGTTAATGTTTATTTAATGTTTATTTTTGAGAGAGTGCATGAGGGTGCGCGCGCGCGCACACACACACACACACGCACACACACGAGTGGGGGAGGGGCAGAGAGAGAGTGAGAGACAGAGTCTGAAGCAGGTTCCAGGCTGAGCTGTCAGCACAGAGCCCAGCACAGGGCTCAGCCTCACAAACTGCAAGATCATGACCTGAACCAAAGTTGGGTACTCAACTGAGCCACCCAGGCTCCCCACAAGTGCAGTACTTTACAAGAGAGATAAGTGTGTCAGCTTTATAGTTAGTGTGTTAGAAACTTTGTTCATTGATACAATCCTAAGGTCCATTTGGTGTCTCTTAAAATATTTTTAGTGCATCACCAAACTCATCTGGGTATAATGGGAAGAACAACTAGTCTGAACTAGTCACAGCATCCCACTAAGTAATTTATGACCCTAGACAAGTCCCTTGCAAGGCTTTCTGCGTCTGGTCTACAGGGAAGGGCAGTTGGATTAGGAGTGGAATTGTGGTGCCTCAATCTTTATACTATGGGCATATTTGTCAGTATTGTCTCATCACTCATTCTGTTGACTTCCAGCAGTTGACAGGTGAGGTCCTACCAAGGACCTCAGGCTTCTTTCATTGCTAGAAGTGCTGATTTCCTTTGAAACATTCAAACCACACAGATAGTTTCTATGGTAACATATCTCTCTCTTTCTTTCTTGTGGCGCACATTTTTGAAAAGGTTCATCTGTATGCTCTTCAGGGTCTGTGATCTTCTCACCTATGGCCCCTTTGATTAGGCAAAGCCTTTATTTAAGGACTTTTCCCTCAGGGGTATCGTAGACCCTTCCAGAAGAAAAAGCAGTTGGTAGTCTTTCTAGCCCTTGAGGTGTTAGTCTGTTCATAAGGTTTGATATAAATTAAAAGAGGAATTGTTGGATTACTTGGTAGCACAGTAATAACAATGAAACAGTGTTCTCTGTTAGGGTTGTGATGTTTTATTTTACTTTTAATTTTTTATATAAAAGTTTCAAACACAAACAGATAAAACTGTATAATGGACAGCTATATTTACTATCTAGATTCAAAATTAATATTTTGCCCTATTGGCATGGTCTCTTTTATGGAGAACAAATCAGAGACATGTATTTAGAGGTGAAGTCTCACCTTAGAAAGTGTTTTTCTTCTTAACCACTTACATTATCCTTAGCAAAATTAACAATTTCTTCATATGATTTAATCTACATTCCTAACAATGACATTAATACCTAATTCTGCACCCCTAGTTGTCCCAAATGCCTTTTACTCATGACTTGTTTAAAGTAGGACCCACTCAAGATCCATATGCCTGTATTTAATTGTTAGATTTTAATCCAGAAGACTTCTTGTTATCCTCTCCCCCACTCTGTAACACTGATTTATCCAAGTCTTCGTGGTCCTAGAAGACATTCCACCTTTGGGATTTGTCTGCTTGTTTTCTTCTTGTTTTCATTTAACTTGTTTCTCTTTCATGTTCCTGGAACTGGGAGTTAGGTGTAGACTTGATTAAATTCAGGGAAAACCTTTTTAGCAAGAATGCTATTTTCTTCATATTGTATCACACCAAGAGACATAAAATATTTGGATCCTGAAGATTTAAAGACTGTGGTTGGTTTCAAAAAGCAATTCTGTACTGGTTTCCTAGGACCAACTTCTATAGAGAGGTTTCTTGTTTTTTTTTTTAAACGTTTTTATTAGTTTGAAGATTTAATGGGATTCTCCTTTCCCCTGAAACTGTTCCAGTTTCATTTTAAAAAGTAAAGGTCAAAGTAGCATTAAATTACTGAATTTCCCCTCATATAAACCAAATAAATAGTTGGTAAAACAGTATTTTGCAACCAATGTGCATAAGCCCTGGGCTCGGGCAGCCTGTGGGTATCAAGTCGTTCTTTCTGTCTGCTTCTTGAGCCGGCAGGTACCTGAACACTCTCCTTCAACTCCCATGTTTATCACTAATATTACTTTTATTTTAAAACCTCAGATTTGTTCTCTTTATTTCCCTTGCCAACATTGGCTTTAGGCCTGTGACCTCATGGCTGAGGGAAGTGCAGTAACTCCTGATTCTGGTTTCTTGCCTCTGGGCTCTCCCCCCGAGTCCATTGTTCTCTTAGCGCAGGTTCAGACTTGTGATGACTCATGATCAGGCTCTCATGAGTAAGTCAGAAGACAGTAGGTCAAAATCCAGCTCTCCATACCAACAAGTACTCTCTTCTTTAGCAGGCCCTTAATGTTTCCAGATAGAGCATCAGTTTGCTTGTCTGTAAAATGGGGATGATAATTATTTTGATGACTGAAGAATAAGGCAGGACTTGAAAAAAGTCATGAGTGAAATGTAAAGTTCAATTTTATATGCTCTAAAATAGAAGGGCATCTGTTTCTGCTCAATGCATAGACCCACTCAGGCAGTCTACTTTACCTTTCGCTGTTTCCTGTATTTCTGTATTTTATTTCCTATAATATCTCTCTTCCTTACCTCTTCTGGAAAACCCTCTCTTCCTTTCCTTCAATTCATCCTTAAGGCCTGGATCAAATTTTTATGCTCAATATAGTCATATCTTTTCTCCCAGCTTATAATTTTTCCTTTATATAAACTATTGCTTTGATAGTTTAGATTCTAGGCATGCCTTCCATTTTGGGGGGCTGAGTTTTTAAGAAACTTAATTCTAATGTAATTAATGGATAGTATTATATTAGTTTCAGGTGTACAAATACTGATTCAACAATTCTGTACATTATAGTGCTCATCATAAGTGTACTCTTAATTCCCTTCAGTTATTATTTTTATTTCCCCAGACCTTAAGTTTCTTGAGGTCGTGTTTGATGTGTTCAGCTCAGAAACTAGTACAGAACTTCCTATGAAAACTTGATCATGTTATCCTTGGAACTGATTTATAGTGAGTTGGCTGTATACAGGACCCAACTGGTTTCTTAAATGGCTGATATTTTTCTAGGATATTGGTACAATTTTCTTATGTGAGGTCCTCCTTCCTTTACTTTTCACTGGACCTCTAGAAAGTCAGCTCCAGTTTCTTTTCCTAATCTCCCCGTCCTGTTCCCCACTTCTTCCTCCAGTCTTGGTCTCTGTTCCAAGCCTCCTTTCCCAGCTGGTGTGCAGACCTCACAGTATTCCGCAGGAATTGTCACGCTCTGATTTGGTGACTGTAGTGAGGGTTTATGGTGGGGAATTATATTGCCCACTGTTTAACCTAGCTCAACAGCAAATTAAGGCCAGTAGTGGGTCCAGTTTTAACCCTCAGCCTCTCTCAAAAGCCTATGCTCCTAGCCCAGCTGGTCATCAGAATTGCTTGGGTTTTTCAAAGATTTACTAATCCTGGGTTCACCCCAACAGCTAGTGAATCAGATTCTGCGGGGTACCTCGAGAAGCTGTGTTTTCTGAAGCTCCCTATGATTGGCCATATGTGGGATCCACTGTTCTAAAACATGATCCCCTT
The DNA here is from genome assembly GCF_006229205.1 of Suricata suricatta. NCBI lineage: Eukaryota > Metazoa > Chordata > Mammalia > Carnivora > Herpestidae > Suricata > Suricata suricatta. The sequence goes on from NC_043708.1 coordinate 43,132,970, forward strand.
TCTCTTAATCCTTTGTCACTAATGATTGTGGCTTACACACCCTGCTGGTACTTGTTTGCTGGATAGGATTACAGATGGTTCTGTAATACCCATCTGTATGATATCTCTTGGCATAAGTGAATGTGGGATGATAAGGGATGAGCCTACTAAAGGCTTCTGAAGCAAATGGATAGCTTATCAGGTTGGTGTGTTCTTTCTTTAGAACTGCTGTGAACCAGACCTTGTTGCTACCATCTGTTTTGTAAATTCCATTTACAGTTTAACAGCTGGATTGTGAAAGATATACAGAATTATCCAATTAAAAGACTAAATTTGGCAAGTGTGCATCTTTTTTTTTTAATGTCTCCTTGAATACACTCTTATTTCTTTCCTTAGATAGCCTTTTAAAGGCTCTAATTTTTTGTCTACCACAAATTTTCAGAGTAGTAAACTGAGACCAGAATGGAAGTTCTATGGCTTGGAGGCTTAGGATAACTTTGGGAGTTAATTATGTATAGGATTGGTAGCCTTGAGTTTTATCCTTAAAAAAAAAAAATCTGAATAATTTAAAGCAGGTGCTTTTCCCTACCTTAGTACTGAAAACCACTAGCCAGTACGTTTGCACATCTCAAAAGGTGACTGACCACTAAGCGTGGGTGGTAATGTGTGTTGAAATTTAGCATTAATTTCCAGCATTCCTAGAGTTGTGCAAGCCAAGAACCCAGGAGTCCTGTTAAACTGCTTCTCTAAAAACTGTTCTTTTACCTGTGAGGACCGTGTAGCCCAGGTCACAGTCCGTACAAAGTTCAAATAAGAACTTGGGTCTTAGGACTTTGAAACTTCATCTTTTCTAATTTACTGTTCTGCTTTTTGAACCTGTGTGTGTGTGTGTGTGTGTGTGTGTGTGTGTGTGTGTGTGTTTGGTTTTCTAAGAGCCAGCTAAGTAGTGGTGTTTAGGTAGAGTAATTGTGTGTGCTTCTATTTTATTTCAGTACTTCAATATCTTATAAATAAATTACAGCAAACATTATTGTTGTAGTTAGGAAAAACTCTTGGTAAATAAAGATAACTTCACGTTATCATATGAGAACATGTCCCTCAGCAACAGACATTGTGTTCATGACAAGCCCAGTGGAGAGGATGGGAATGGCTCTCCCGTATTGCATTTGCTGAAGGAAGGATGCGGACCAGTACTATTTTGAACGCAACCAATATGCTTATTTCCATAGCCGTGGCTACATTTTTTTTTTAACAGTTTTATTGAGGAAAAAGTTGGCAAGCAAAATTGTGTAAGTTTAAGGTATACAGCATGTAGATTTAATACACATATATTGGAATATGATTACCACCACAGGTAATATTTCCATCACATCACAGAATTACTGTTTCTTTTTTGTGATGAAAACATTTAAGATCTACTTTCTTATCAACTTTCAAGTATGTAATACAGTATCCTTAACTATAATAAAAAAAGTTGTGCATTAAGAAAGGAAATACTCTGTGAGGTGCCTGGGTGACTGTCCATTACGTGTCCATCTTTGACTCAGGTCATGATCTCATGGCTTATGAGTTTTAGTGCTGCATTGGGCTCTCTGCTGTCAGCACAGAGCCTGCTTCAGATCATCTGTCTCTCTCTCCTCTCTCTCTCAAAAATAAATAAGCTAAAAAAAAAAAAACCGTAAAAAATACTGTGCATTAAATCCCCGGAATTTATTTATCTTTAACTGGAAGTATGTATTCTTTGACCAACATCTCCCCCTCTCTCCCACCCTTCCAGCCCTCGTAACCATTATTTTACTTTCTGTTTTTAAGAGTTTGGCTTTTTTTAGATTCTACATGTAAGTGAGATCATACAGTATTTGTTTTTCTCTGACTTATTTCAATTAGCATAATTGCTTTCAAGATCATCCATGTTATCTTGGCTATTTTTTATTTTTTAATTTTTATTCATTTATTTACTTATTAAAGTTTATTTATTAATGAGAGAGAGAGAGGTAGAGAGAGTGCAAACATGTGCAGGAGAGGGGCAAAGAGAAGGAGAGAGAGAATCCCAAGCAGGCTCCACAGTTCAGCACAGAGTCCTATGCCAGGCTTGATTCCACGAACTGTGAGATCATGACCTGACCCAAAATCAAGAGTTTGACACTCAGCTCACTGAGCCACCTAGGTGCTCCTATTTATTTTTTAAGATTTCAAGTAATCCTTACACCCACTCTGGGGCTCAAACTTAACAACCGTTAGATCAAGTGTCACATGCTCTAGTAATGGAATCAGCCAGGAGCCCCTTGGTTATATTTTAATTGCTTACAAGCAACATGGAATTTATCTCTGCCAGGGATGACGGAAATGAAAATTTCCAAAATATCCAAACTTTTACTTCTTCTGCGATGCATTGGATTTTTCCTGCTGACAAATTGGCAGTTTACGAAATAAGTTCACAGAGCGTATGAAAGCTGTGCCGCAGCTCTGCCTACTCCAGATGGTATGAATGGTTGTCTGAAGTCATCCTAGTTTCCACCTATCTCAGTCTGTGGAATGCTGGAATTCATGCTTATTTCGGCCGAGTTTTACAAACAGTAGCTCTGTCTTCTTAAGTGCAAGGAGCTATGCATGTTGGTGGTGCTAACAAGAGGTGCACCATCATGACAGAAATGAAAGCAGAGAGGGTGATTTTCACGTCGGCTCAGGTTAGATATCACATTCGTGAGTTCGAGCCCTGCATCAGGCTCTGTGCTGACAGCTAGCTCAGAGCCTGGGGCCTGCTTCCAGGTCTGTGTCTCCTCTCTCTCTGCCCCTCCCCCTCTCAAGCTCTGTATCAAAAATAAATAAATTATTGAAAAAAAATTAAAAAAAAATAAAACGTTGCCCTTGCTTGTGGGACAAATTTTTCAAACAGGAATAGAATGCAAAATGTTTTAATGCCACAGTGAGGGCAGAAGAAGCCTTTGTTTTAATTGCAGGGTGTGATCAAGGGGAGTTTCGAAAGGAGTTTGCAGCGTCACATGAAGCAGGCTGTGTCTTTCCTGTGTAATTCCACTCTAGCATCAGAACTTCAATGCAAAGGTAACCTCAGGGTTTTGCTTTTTTTTTTTTTTTTTTTTTTTTAGGAAAAAACCCCAGAACACCAGCATGTGCATGAACAACTCAATTAAATTTTTTAAAAATATTTTTTAAGCTTTATTTTATTTATTTTTGAGATATAGATAGCACAAGGAGAGGAGCAGAGAGAGAGAATCCCAAGCAGGCTCTGCACCGTCAGTGTGGAGCCCAGTGCAGGGCTCATACTTGCACACTGAGAGCTCATGACCTGAGCTGAAACCAAGAGTCGGACACTTAACCAACTGAGCCACCCAGGTGCTCCCCACATTTTTTTAATTAATAAAATATGTCAAATATACAAGAAAAAGTACAAAGGATTAGTTAACCAACATTTAACTGGTTTTAATAAATATTAACATTTTGCTATAATTGCTTTTGAAAATACAATTAAGTTTCTTAGCTACCTCTTTCTGATCTTGTTACCCTCCCTCAGAGTTAACCACTATTGTGTATTTGATCTCTCTCATACCTATTTCTGTATTTTTATTTCATATGTATGTCCATAAACAACATGTGATTTTGCTTTCACTTTGTTTAAAGGATAATACCATGTGTATCCACTATTGCTTCTAGTACTTGCTTTTTTCATTGGACATTGTTTCAGGAAATAATAAGTTCAGTTTAGAGTCACTCACTTTCATTGCTGAGCCATATCTTATTATATGACTCTACCCAGATTGTGTAGTCATTCTCCTGATGCCCATTTCAATCCATAATTTTGCTCTTACCAATAATGCTGCAATAATAATTCTTTTGTTCCCTTGGCCACATCAGTTTCTTTGGAGTCATTTCTTTGAAATCTACCTTAAGAAAGTAAATCACAGGGTAAAGACTGACATATTAATTGGATAAAAGGGAAAATATGTGTTTAATTCTGGCTCTGTGCATGGCATATAGGGTGCTGTATGTAAACTTCATAAAGTCTTAAGTTACCAAGCCTGCCTCCAAGGTTGGGAGAAATTACAGACATAACGGTGGTACCAGCAGGTATATGACTTAAGTGCCCAATGCTGGTTGAGACAGCTCTGATGTTGGAGGGTTTGGGCCAGTGATTCAGACCTTTCTCCACTAAATCAGGGTAGGCTTTTAGCCCCTTGAGTTGATTTAATTCCAGCCAACAACAAGGAAGCTTTTCCTGCCTTTTTAGTTCTTGTTGTGTTTTACTCTTTTAGTTCTAAAATCAGTAGGCAGACAAGTCACCTGGGTGACTCCTTTGGTTCAGTGTCCGACTCTTGATTTCAGCTCAGGTCATGATCTCACCATACGTGTGTTTGAGCCCCATATCGGGCTCTGTGCTGAGAGCTCAGAGACCACTAGACTACTTTGGATTCTCTCTCTCCCTCTCATTCTGCCCCTTCCCTGCTTGTGTTCTCTCTCTTTCTCTCTCAAAATAAACAAACTGAAAAAAAATTTTTTTTAATAAACTCAGTAGGCAGACCCCATTCTCTTTCTTATCCCTATTCAGTAGGAGGGATGTACATTTAATGTTCCAAGACCTCTTCCATTGTCTATTAATACTGTTCTCCAGGAAGTTGCATCAGGTGTGAAATTCTGGCTTCCTCAAAGATCTGTAATTTTTAGTGCTGATCACCAGACATCCTAGATAATGCTAATTCCTATTACCATTCATTCAAAAGTTCCATTAGATAGAAATCTTCTTTTGTGGGGAATCTCTTCCAGGGGTTTCCTGTTACTCCTCCCTCTTTTGACCATGACAGAAGCAGGTCTGTATTTCTGATATTACTATGTTTGAGTAGGAGCATTTTGAAGGTGTGAAGATACATGACTACAACTTTAATACAGGGGCTCCCGGGCCAGGAGCATCAGCATCTTCTGGGAACTTGTTAGAAATGCCAATTCTCAGTTCCACCTAGACCTACTAAATCAGAAACTGTGGGACTGGGGTCCAGCGATTTGCATCTTGACTGGGGGAGTCTGAGAAGCACCCAGCTTCTGAGGATGTTTAAACGAGGTTTGTGGGTTCCTCCTGTGGACCTCACGTACTGTACTTTCGGGAAGGGATTAGCTGCGTAAAGGACGGCCGCCCAGGAGGGTTATTTATTGTCATCGCTTAATCATTACTGACCCAAGCAGGTATACTTTTACATTTTTCTTTGTGTGGCATTGTAATAGATAAACCTTTAACTTTTGGAGGCCCCTTCGGTTTCCTTTGTTGGTTATGACCAACAGTAGGAAACAGAATGCCATAAATCCTTGTTTCCAGGGTTACCTTTTGCTGCTGATAACAGGCAGGAAATTAAAACAATCTGTGATAGTGTTTTGTTCTTATTAGCCACAGATGGTAGCTTTCAGATACGTTAGAGCAAAACATAAATAAATATAGCAGGGAAACGTCATTATTGAAGAAAAATGATTTGGCTAGGTCAAGTTTATAGTCTGGGTTCATTTTCATGAAATGGGATATAGGCAACATAATATTGTTCCAGAACCACAAACCATTAAGACTTATGGAGGTCACTTTGTTTTTCTTTTTGGTTTAATTTTAAGT
>NC_043708.1:43138656-43142931 GCF_006229205.1 Suricata suricatta
TCCACCTGCATCCTTCTAAACACATGTGGATTATCTCATTTAATGCTCAGGATACCCTTAAAAATGTAGATAGTTTTTTTCATGCCCATTTTGCAGCTTAGAAGATTGAGGCAAAGAATACTTTGCCTAGGGTCCGACAGCTAGTTAGTGATGGATCTAGATGCTAACTTAGCCTAACCAGCTTTTAACATGTGTCATATGGTAGTTGTCAGAGCTTAGAATGAGGATGCTCTCATTCTTTGCCAGAAAGAACAAATGAATGCTTCTTTTTTGATAAATCTCTTTCGTTATTTAAGAAATAATTTTATTTGTTTTACTTTTAGCTACGCGTGGCAGTAATATTACTTAAAACTCTTGGAGAAATCCAGGACACTTCGGGGAGTCCTCAGGATCTATTTTTAGACTTTCAGAAATATGACTGAAGGTTAAGGCAGAGTATTCAGAATAGAAAACTGTTTTTTGGCGAAGTATTTACTTCAAGGATGACACTGAGCCTTTTCTTCCGTGGATTTTATCAGCCTCTCCTACCAGGAGTGTTGTGTTTGTCTGTGTGTGTCTAAACCCTGCATATTCACATTTGTTGACCACGCTAACGTCTTTTCCACTCTACAATCAAATGTGTCTCTGAATAGCCAGACTCAGGGGGTGATAATTGTGGTTCAGTGATGACTCAATATCTGAGAGCCTCTATTCTAGCAACAACAGACACTGAAGGTCAGGCTGTGTGGGTGGACATTTGCACTTCTTCCCTGTGACTCACTCCACAGCCTGGCTCTCTGAGGGGAAGTAACTGTAGGTGGCTGCAAATCCCTCCTCACCTCCTCCCTGCCCTGTCTCATCGTACTATGCAGATGGGTATCCCCAGATCCTTGAAATCCTACAGCTTGGAGTCTTGAATGTATGTAGGCTGCCAAGATGTTCAGCTATCAGGTGCACTTTAAAAAAAAAAAAAAAAGCTTTTTTGTTTTTAAACGTCTGTTGTATGCCTGGCCACATGTGCCAGAGTCCAGAGTTCAAAAGCTAAACTGGGCAGGCATATACATAAAAAGTGTAGCATTTATTTCTCTAGGGAAGAATGTAACTGTTTAGAATAAGTCTGATGCTTACATTCAAGAATTAGTAAATTTTATAAGAGTAGACAATTATTTGGGGGATAGATAACATGCCGAATTTATGGGTGTCGGGATCTGGCCTCAGAGGTTAGACAGCTAAGGACTTCTGGCCTCAGAAGTCAGATAAGGTTTTCTATGCATCTGCTATAGAGAAAGTGTTAGGTTCAAGAAAATATAAGGAAGAAAAGGAGAGCAGCTCCCTTTCATCACCAGAAATGGCCACTTTTGTTTTGCATAATTTCTCCCTTTCTCCTTTTCTCATGCAGCAAACACATTTGTTTGTAATCCTGCATTTGTTATGTAATATTATATTATTAAGGGTTTTTGCCATCATTTAAAGAAAAAGACTTTGCTAATTTGGTGGGAGAAAAATAACTAGTTTTATTTTGTTTTCCTTTAATAATTTATCTAGGATTTACATTTTGTCTTTGTTGACTGTCAATCTATATTTATCCATGGAGATTGTTACTTTTTCTACTCTGAATCTTTCTATAGAATTGCAAATGTTACTAAAGTAAGCCTCTGATTTCAGATGTCCTAAATGATGCTATATTTGATGAAGATCATGATGAGATGGTGATTGTGAAGGACATAGACATGTTTTCCATGTGTGAACATCATCTGGTTCCGTTTGTTGGAAAGGTAAGGTTTTCTTCTGTTTCCGGTGAATTTTAAAATACAACAAATATTTTTAAATTAGGATTATTATATTTAAAATCATCACCTGCTAATTCCTAATATCCCAGATATGTAGAATTATACATAAACATTTACTCTTTATCAACTTGACTAATAACTTGAAATTAACAAAACAAAAAGCAAGTAGCACTAAGTCCTCAGGGTGAACATTTCATAGTAAATACCATGTTATTGGTTAAAATAATAGGATACAGTTGCTTTTTTTTTTTTTAGGTAGCTACTACAGACTCTGAAAACCTTTGCTGTTTTTTTTTTTTTGACTAAGTAATGTTTGATCCAAGATGTACTTTTGTATAATATGGCAGAGGTCATAGTATTAGTGGATTTGTTTTCAACCCTTTCTGTATTAGGAACAATGGATCTAATACAAGCTGTATAATATTATCTAGCTTGTACTTAAACATACCTTTGAAAATGTGGATGTAGGACCAAAGTAATCCTGTTCTCTCCCTCACGTTGTAACTGTATTTTATTTTGACTTTTTATTAATAGTTTTTAAACAGAAGACGTAGGAAATAGTGTTATGAATACCTATATACCCATCACCTAAATGTAATGTGTTAACATTTGCTTCACATTGTTTGTTAAAATATTCAATTTTGGGGGCACCTGGGTGGCTCAGTTGGTTGAGCATACGACTCTTGACTTTGGCTCAGGTCATGATCCCAGGGTCCTGGGATGGAACCCTACCTGGTGGGGAACCCCACCCCTCCCTCCCTCTTCCTCCCTTTGCCCCTCCCCTGCTCTTGAGTGTGCCTGAACTCTCCCTCTCTCTCAAAATAAAAAAGCATTTTATTTTTTCACTTTTTTATAAAGTAAAACATAGAAGAATGTACAAATTATAAGGTATTCCTTACCATCTCACAGATCAAGAACTAGAACATTATTACTATCCTGAAAGCTCACCTTGTGCCCCTTTTTAATCCCTAGCCCATCCTTTGTCCCTACAGGTCACCAATATATCAATATCAAACACTATAGATTAGTTTTGCTTGTATTTCAACTTATAAATGGAAAGTATCAGCATGAAATCTTTTGTATCTTTCTTTGGTCCCACACTTTAAAAGCTATTGATATTGGAGTGCCTGGGTGGCTCAATCTGTTAAGCTCCGGTCACGATCTCACACTTTGTGGGTTCAAGCCCCACGTCAGGCTCTGTGCTGTCAGCTCAGAGCCTGGAACCTGCTTCAAATTCTGTGTCTGCCTCTCTCTCTCTCTCTCTCTCTCTGCCCCTCCTCCACTCATGCTCTGTCTTGGTCTCTCTCTCTCTCAAAAAAAAACCATTAAAAACAAATAAGAGTTATTGATGTCATTGCCTGTTATTGTAGCTTATTTTCATTGCTGTGTATTGTTTCACTGTACAAGCATGTCACAATTTATTCTGTTCTGGGCGGGTGTTTGTATTGTCTATTCTTTCTCTCTCTCTCTTTTCCCGTATTACAAACAGTACTGTTACTAGCATTCTTTTGGTGCATATATGCATGCATTTCTATTAGGAGTGGACTTGCAGGGTCATAAGGCATACCCATGTTCGATTTAATAGACACTGAGCTTTGGTTTTTCAAAGTAGTAGTACCATTTTACACTTGGTATACTCTCAGATGAACCCCAGTCACTTCGTATGCCTGCCAACACTTGGCACCTTGTCTTTTAAGTTTAGTATTCTGATGTGTTGTAGTGGTATTTCTGTTTTTTAAAACTTTTGTTATAGAAAATCTCAAACATACGTAAGAATAGAAAGACTAATCTGATAATGCTCCACGTTTCCTAAAACCAACTTCAACAATTATTGATAAAAGAACCAATCTTGTTATAATTATATATAAGTCTCCACTGGACTATTTTGGAGCAAATCCTAGATACCCTGTTATTTTTTCCATAATTTCTTCCATGATGTGTCTCTTAAAGATAAGGATTAAAAAAAAAAGATAACTCCGATTTGATTATCAGCCTAAAAAGCTAGCAGTAAATTCTTCAACAAATATTAAGGAACATAAAGTATGTTGTAGACAGCATGACTGTTTATCACCAATTATTAATTCACATTTTCTTATCCACAGTAGCACTGACATAAAATTAACAGTAATTCCTAAATGGCATCTAATAACTGACCCATATTTACATTTCTGCAGTTGTCTCAACTGTCCAGCTATTGGTTTATTTTAGCTGGAATCCAAGGGCCCCTGACTGGCTCAGTTGGGACAGCATGTGACTCTTGATCTTGGGGTTGTGGGTTCAAGCCCCATGTTGGGTGTAGAGATTACTTAAGAATAAAACCTTAAATAAACAAACAACAAACAAGCCAGGATCCTAGTAGGAGTCACACATTTGCATTACTTTTGGTTGTTACGCCTTTTAAGTCTCTTGTCCTAAAATACTTCCCCTTTCTCATATTAAAGAGACTGGGCCATTGTCTTGTAGGGTGTCCCACCTTCTGGATTTATTCTATTCAACCTCTGGATTT
>NC_043708.1:43143031-43164681 GCF_006229205.1 Suricata suricatta
TACAAGAAAGACTGGAAGAACTGTATCAAGAGTTTAACTTCACCAGGAAACACCAAGACTATATTTCAAATTTGTCATTTCATTAATAGTCATTCATATATTTTCCTTTTCTTGCACATCTGTAATTTTCTGAGTGCTTTCATTTATTTTAAGTTTATTTTGAGAGAGAGAGAGAATGAGCATGAGCATGAGTGGAGGAGGGGCAGAGAGACAGGGGAGAGAGAATCCCAAGCAGGCTCCATGCTCAGTGCAGAGCCTCACGTGGGGCTTGATCTTATGATTGTGAAATCAGGACCTGAGCTGAAATCGAGAGTTAGGTGCTTAACCAACTACGTCACCCAGGCACCCCAAATCTTCTAGATTTTTTAAATATATATTTTCGTCCTGTTAAATTACATAATACATATACTGTCTTCTATTTTCTTATTTCCTTATTTTGTTACAAAGAAGCGTTGGATTTTCAGTTAACTCATGATTTTTGTCTCTTCTTTGAAGGTCCATATTGGCTATCTTCCTAACAAGCAAGTCCTTGGCCTTAGCAAACTTGCAAGGTAAGTATGACTGTGTGGTGAATAGGAAAACAGATTGGTAGGACCTGCCCTTATATGATAGGAACCTCATAAGGCTTGCTTTCTTGACCAATGTGTATCTAACTTGGAAGTCACGTTGCAACGTAAAATTTATAGTCACAGAGACAAATATATTTGGAGGACCTGAAACACAAGTCCCTTATCTTCTCACCTGTCACTGCCTTTCTCCCCGACCTTCCATACCTCTTCCCATTGGCACATTGTTGAAGTCTTAGTTCATACCTCTTTGTAGAGTGTAGAAAAGACTGGAGGATGCATTCAGTTCAGCCCCCATGTTAAGGGTGAGTGGTGAGGAAACCTGAGGAGGGGTCTAATTCCACTGCACTGTTTTCAGACTTTTAATCATACTACCATTTGGGGTCTCAGCCCTGTCTTCTACTGCACCTGAGTATCTCTGGGCATCTCTGGGGTCCTGCAGGGCCATTCATGCACTTCTGGTTTGATACCTCTGCCGACACAAAACTATGCTGTGGCTTTCTTGGCTTTCTCAGCAACATTCCAAAAACAATATCTACTGTCCTCTCTGTTTCTCTCTTTTTTACTACAGTCTTTTTTTCTATTCTTTATCCTGTGGGTTCATGCCTTTTAAAAAATTCCTTTACTACTATTTTTATTTGGGCTTTAGGAAGGAGAGGTAATATATAAGTACTGTCATCTATGTTTAACTAGAAATCAACCTGAGGATCAGTGTTGATATATCTCTGATAGGCTCAGCCACTAGTATTTTATTGCTTCTAAATATTCTTCTTTGTAATTTGTTTGTATGGAGTTAGTGCGTCCTGGGTATGGAGGAATGCTAGGAGGTGTGGTGTGTGTGTTGAGAGAGAACTAAGGACAAAATAAGGTAATAGGTAATGAATATTCAGTCAGGTGCCTCCCCCACCTTAAACCAATAGAAGTTTGAATAATTTGAGATTATAGTGACCATATAAAAATTGGAATAGGGATGCCTGGGTGGTTCAGTCAGTTAAGCATCTGACTCTTGATTTCAGCTCAGGTCATGATCTCACAGTTAGTGGGTTTGAGCCTTGCATTGGGCTCTGCTGACAGGGCAGAACCTGCTTGGGATTCTCTCTCTCCCTCTCTCTCTGCCCCTCCCTCCCTTTTTCTCTCTCTATCTCAGGATAAATAAATAAACATTAAAAAATTGGAATAAGTGAATTTCTGTGACCAAACTAACTACTAAGACTCTGATGTATTCCTGCTGCTTGTCCCCTTAGACACTGGGATTCGTCACAGTGCTGAAATGGTGGTCCAGATCGTATTCAGTTCTGTGTTGGAATCTGTAAAAACCACCCTAACAGTCTAACAGCTGCTCTCCACAACTGTTCTTTTTACTTTGTTTTCACTTCCACTTTCTCACTCATTCCTCTAGGGATCAAGGAAAAAGTAGATAGAAGAGAGAAATTTAACTTCCCTGGTTTCTGACCTCATTCCTGCTTAGCACTCTCTCCACCAGACAGGGCTCCTTGGTACCATGAAAGATGTTATTTTATCATAGCTGCAACTGCTTCGCTGCATTGAGGCTCCTAACACAAATCCAGAAACATCTTGCCACCTGTCAGTGATCTGTATCCAGTGGCAGTGCCAAGGGGTGGGTGAAAAAGGGTGTTGGTGGTAATGGGGGAGGACAAATAATCCTACTTTAGTTTCTATTAGCAGCCCCTTCCCTAGTAACTTACTTCCAAATAATAAAGTCATGTCAACTGTGAAAGAAGTGTCTTTACTAAAATTGGTTATTCTGTTTTATAAGCCACAGTCTAAGTAAAATTAGCTTTGTTGCTGTGCAAACCTAGCTGCAGCCCCAGTCTGCTGGCACCCTCCCTTCCAGCAAGATTGTCAACCCTGTGCCTTTCCTATATAGAAATCTGGGCACTGCCGATGCTTGTAACAGACTGTCTATATGTGAAAGGTGTGTAGTGGACGGTTTCCGTGTTATAAAGTAGCTCGGCAGGCCACATTAGGCCTTGGTCTTAATGTAAGTAGTCTTCTCTAGAAGACCACACTGCGTAGACCATGGGTAATAGTTTATGGAAATGGATTCTAGAGTAATCCAGTGAGGTGTTGGAATAAATGATAATTTAGGGCTAGAAAGGAATAATCTTTGGTTACCTCCTTTCCTAGTGAAATGGAAAGATCTTAAATAATTAAGCTTTTAGCAAACAATACAAAGAAGTTGATTGTTAGCATGGGGTTTGTCCTTACACTAATAGGATTAAAATTAAGGGGGAAAAAAAGGAACACTAAACCAAAGAACAGTGTATGTTACTTTCAGATATTTGCAAAATAAATTGATTGAAGGGTCTATTAAACAGGAAAGAAAGCTAAAATTTTTATCCAGCTGTTTATTTCTTATAAGAAGTAGGAATATTTAGGGAATGAAGAGTCATAAAGAAAGCTGAATGTCTTAGCAAAACTTCACCACTCATTTTCATCTTGTATGTGAAGTTTGTTATGTGCTTGCCTTTAAATAAATGACCTTTCAGTGCCAGGGAAGTCAAATATCAAACAGTAAAGCCTTAAGTAACAAGAAAATGCCAAAAGTGAGTTGATCTGGTTTAACTCTAGTAGAATTCTAGAGTAAATGTAGTTTAAATAGAAATTCCTTTTGTTGGGGTGCCTGGCTGGGCTCACTTGGTGGAGCGCCACGCTTGATCTTGGGGTTGTGAGTTTGAGCCCTCTGTTGGGTGTAGAGATTACTTAAAAATAAAATCTTAAAAAAAATTCCCTTTGTTGCTGAAAATCCATTGAACATGTATTCATTTTCTTACCTTAGAATAATTGAACATAGTTAAATCTTGAATATAGATTTGAAGTGCCTCAGGTTAGCCATGGTTCATCTACTTATTGAGCATCTACTGTGAAAGGGTGCTGTGTCGGCCACGATGACTGGTAGACAGAAGTGGGACACAGCCGCTGCCCTCACAGAGGGTGGACAATATGAGGGAGCAGGTACCACAGAAATGCCTGGTTTGGGACTCTGAGTTCAGAGGAACCAAGATGACTGTGGCCTGGCAAGATTGAAGAGACCCTGAGGTGGAAACCGGAGCAGAATTCTAAGGGAAGAGGAGGCTCTGGGGGGCTCAGTTGGTTGAGTGTCTGACTTTAGCTCAGGCCATGATCTCGTGGTTTGTGAGTGTGAGCCCCACGTTGGCCTCTGTGAGGAGAGCTCAGAGTCTGCAGAGCCTGGAGCCTGCTTCAGATTCTGTGTCTGCCTCTCTCTCTGCCCCTACCCCACTCACGCTCTGTCTCTCAAAAATAAAATTAACGTTAAAAAAAAGACCCAGAGATGGAAAGCTGAGTAGAATTTTAAGGGAAAAGGGGTCTCTGGGTGGCTCAGTTTGTTGAGCATCTAACTTCGGTTCAGGTCATGATCTCAGGGTTCATGAGTTCAAGCCCCACATTTGGCTCACTGCTGTAAGCACAGAGCCTGCCTTAGATCCTGTGTCCTCCTCTCTCTCTGCTTCTTTCCTGCTTGCATTCTCTCAAAAATAAATAAAACGTTAAAGAAAAAAAAATAACTCTAAAAGGAAGAAAAAATCCTTTGGGTATAGCAAATGCATAAGCATAGCCAAATAAGGGTAGGCACAAGGCCTATTCCAGTGGATAGGGAGATTAATTGACAAGTAAGAGATTTAGGCAGGAATAGGCAAGATAGTCAGAAAGGTAGGGTGGCCATTAGATTACAAGGGGGACATTATTTTTTCCTCTTTTTCTCTATTTTAAATGTTTGTTTATTTTGAGAGTGCCTGAATAGGAGAGAAGCAGAGAGAGAGGGAGAGAGAGAGAAGCCCAAGTGGGCAACGTGGTGTCAGCTGTCAGTGCAAAGCCTGAGGCGGGGCTTTACCTAATGAACTGTGAGATCATGACCCTATCGGGAATCGACAGTCAGATGCCCAACTGACTAAGCCACCCAGGCACCCCTTTCTCTATTATAAAAATAACATACTTACCAGCTCAGCTTAAATACAAATAAGTGAGTAGAGAGAAAGTTTTCCTTTCTCTTTCCATTCCTCAAAGTTAAAACTAGACATTTCTTATCTCTTGGCTAGAGATTGTCCTTCTAGAAAATTTCTATGCAAACACAAACATATAGCTCTTTAAAGCTAGCAAAACAAAACAAACCAAAAAAGGGAGGTCATGCCCTATATTCTGTACCACAGCTTGTGTTTTTGGCTTGTATTTTTAATTTTTTTAAGTAATCCCTGTGGGGGTCGGGGCTGGAACTTAACATACTTGAGATCAAGGGTCACATGCTCTAGTGACCGAGCCAGCCAGGTGCCCCTTGTTCATTTTTTAAATTAAAAAGCCTTGAAGTCCATTGGACATCTTTTAGTCCAAAAAGTCTGAGTCCCTTTTAATGGCTATTTATTTATTTTTTAAATGAGTATTTCTTTAATTGTTTAATATAATTCATTTAAATAGTCTTTGATAGAAAGAGAGTTTACGGTTTAAAACTGTTGTCAAAAAAGTGGAAAAAGTGCTTTGGCTAACATGTTTTGTGTATCGTAAATTACCAAAATGAAACTTCTAGGTTCAGGGTAGCCAAATTTTTGATATTACCAAATTGTTCTCTAAAAAAGAGCCTATCAATTTATACTCTAATAACAGATCAAAAGGTGTGTGTGTTTCTCCACTTTTGCCAACACTGAGTTTCATCACACTTTTTAATTTTTGCCAAGCTGATAAGTGGGAAAGAGTACCTCTTGTTTTAATTTGCATTTTTAAAACTTACATTTCTTTAATAAATTTTGAATCTTTACAGAAACTTCCTTCTTTTAGTTAGCCTTTGATAATTTTTCCATTGGATTGCTTATCTTTTTATTACTCATTTGTATGAGCCCTTTGAATGTGAGACCAGTTAGGTCAGGTGCTGCAAATAATTTTTTCGGGTTTGTCATTTGTCCTCTGATTTTGTTTGATAATATCATTTTTCCATAAAGAAGTTTAAAATTTTTATGTAGTCATAAACTCATGTTTTTAGATTATTTTTATGGCCTTATTTTTGTATTTAAATCTTCAGTCCTTCTGGAATGTATTTTGGTGCAAGGAGTGAGAAGGAATTCATCCATTGCTGTTGGTATGCTCACTGACCTCCTACTAATCCCCCACCTCCCTCCTCTTACCATGCTGCCTTCTTGTTATCCTTGCTGCCACTCTGTTGGGCCTTTCATATGTTCTTCCTGGATTATGAAACTCTGAACTCCTCCTTGCCTCTAATCTCTCAGCATCCTTAAGTCTGCCCTCATACACTGCTAGGATGTGCTTTCTAAAGTGTGGATTTGATGTAGCTCCCCATAGCTTTTAAGATAAAGTTCAAACTCCTTACTTTAGCTGACAAGTCACACTGTGATCCAGATCTATCCTCTGCTGCTTTTTTCACTCTTTGCTCTAGCCATGGTTGAGAATTTGCAGCCTGGTGACAAGTCAGGTTTTATCAAGGCATCAAAAATACTGTTAAGATTAGCAAGGGTTAAATTGTACCATCCACCTACAAAGATGTCATCAAATTACTGTCCCAGTTGTCACAGGAAGAAGAAAAGGAGAGAAAGCATATTGCAACACAGGAAACAGAGGACCTAGCACAGATCTTACAAGACCAGTAAGTGGGTAATCAAGATAAGATGTCCACTGAGTTAAATCCAGTACCTAATCATGCCTCCTTTATTTAAAAAAATTACAGGGGTGCCTGTGTGGTTCAGTTGGTTAAGCATCTGACTCCTGATTTTGATTCAGGTCATGATCCCAAAATTTGGGATTGAGCTTCTCATTGGGGGTGCGGAGCCTGTCTGAGACTCTCTCTCTCCTTTTTCTCTTCCACTCATGCTTGCTGTCTGTAAAATAAAAATTACAAAAGTTAAAAATGCAAAATTTATCAAAGGAGACAAAGTAGGTCTTCTTATATTGAAGTTTGCATAATGAGTGGTCATGAATCTTTAAAAAAATTTTTTTTTAACATTTATTCATTTTTAAGAGATGGAATACAAGTGGGGGAGGGCAGAGATAGAGAGACAGAATCTGAAGCAGGCTCCAGGCTCTGAGCTATAGGCACAGAGCCCTATGCAGGGCTTGAACCCACGAACAGTAAGATCATGACCTGAGCCAAAGTCAGAAGCTTAACCAGCTGAGCCACCCAGGCACTCTATGAATCTTTTTTTTTTTTTTTATCAAAAAGGTTCAAAACAGAAAACAGGAGCTGGATGAAATGCATAGAGAAATTGACATACTCAGAAGAAGTGAGTGGGTAATTAGTGTTAATTACCTCAATCTTTGATTGGTGGACAAAAAAGGATATACAAAGCAGAGTAATAGGGTTTTGGTCAAAAGACAAGCTTTAACTTAAAAAAATTGAACAGGCTATTGTGTAACAAGAAAACTATATATTCATAAATTATTTTTAAAAACCAACTACTTGGAAGTTAAATTTCTTTTAAATTCCTTTGATGTGATAGAAAATCATAATGATACAAATACTGTACATCAGTGTGTGCAATTCAAAGTAAAAAAGCTGCACTTTGAAATTAATACCAATCCTCTTCAAACTCTTCTAAAAAATAGAAGAGGAGGGAATACATTCAAATTCATTTCTCAAGGCCAACATTAAACATGATATCGAAAGAGAAGATTATACAAGAAAATTATAAGTCAATATCGCTGACGGACATAGCTATCAAAATTATCAGCATAATATTAGCAAACTGAATTCAGCAATACATTAAAAGAATCATACACTATGATCCAGTGGGATTTATTCCAGGGATGCAAGGATGTTTCAACATATGCAAATCAGTCAGTGATAAACCACATGAACAAAATGAAGGATAAGTCATATGGTAATAGATGTAGAAAAACATTTGACAAAATTCAGCATTCATTCATGATGAAAACTCTCAACAAACTAAATATAAAGGCAATGCACCTCAACATAATAAAGGCCATATATGAGAAGCCTATAGCAAATATCATGGTCAATGATGAAAAGCTTTCAGCTTATATCAGGAACAAGACAAGGACACCTAGATACCCTATTTCACCCTTTTATTTAGTGTAGCATCAGAAATACTAGCTAGAGCAGTACAGCAAGAAAACAGAAGCATCAAGTTCAGAAAGGAAGAGACAAAACTGTTTCTATTTACAGATGAAATATTACATATAGAAAACCGTAAAGGGGCACCAGGGTGGCTCAGTCAGTTGAGTATCTGACTCTTGATTTCACCTCAGATCGTGATCTCATGGTTTGTGGGACTGAGCCCTGTGTTGGGCTCTGCGCTAACAGCATGGTGCCTGTTTGGGATTCTCTTCCTCCCTCTCTCTGCCCCTCCCTCATTTGTACTCTCCACACTCTCTAACCCTCTCTTAAAATAAAGAAATAAATAAAGAAATAAGTAAATAAATAATTAAATAAACTTAAAAAAAAAGAAAACCCTTAGGACTCCATCAAAAAACTATTAGAACAAATAAACAAATAAAATTAAAGGATACAAATTAATATGCAAAAGTCAGGGTGTTTCTATACAGTAACAGCAAACTGTCCTAGAGATTAAGAAAACAATCCTATTTATAATTGCACCAATACCTAGGAATTTTACCAAAGAGGTGAGAGATCTGTACACTGAAAACCATAAGATATTAATGAGAGAAACTGAAGAAGATACCAATAGATATCTCATGTTATTGGATTAGAAGGATTAATACTGTTAAGATGTCCATAAAACCTAAAATAAACTACAGGTTCAATGAAATCCCTTCAGAATTCTAACAGGATTTTCACAGAAATAGAAAAAATGATCCTGTAATTTGTATGGAACCACAAAGGACCCTGAATAGTCAAAGCCATCTTGAGAAAGAACAAAAAAGCTGGAGGCTCACACTTTATGATTTTAAACTAAATTACAAAGCTATAAAATCAAAACAGAATGGCATTGACGTATAAACAGACACATAGGCCAAAGGTATGGAATAGAGAGCTCAGAAATAAACCCATGCATATATGACCAATTTATGACAAAGGAGCCAAGAATGGGTAAAAGCCTCCTCAACAAATGGTATTGGAGGGACACCTGGCTGGCTCAGTAGGTAGAGTGTACAATTCTTCATCTGGGTTCATGAGTTTGGGCTCCATGTTGGGTGTAGAAATTACTTTAAAAATCAATAAAGTTTTAAAAATGGGAAAACTGGATACCTTTCTTATACCATACATAACAATCCACTCAAAATGGACTGAACATAAGACCTAAAACGATAAAACTAGAAGAAAACGGGGTAAGTTCCTTGACATTGGTCTTGGTGTTGATTTTCTGGATTTAACACCCAAAGTAAAAGTAACAAAATAAAAAAGAAACAAGTGGAACTGCTTTAAACTAAAAGCTTCTGCATAGCAAAGGAAACCACGAAAAAGCAACCTACAGAATGGGAGAAAATATTTGCAAATTACCTATCTGGTAAGCGGTTAATGTGCAAAAAAATATAAAGAACAACTACAACTTGATAGCAAACAATCCAGTTTTTAAAAATGGGCAGAGGAACTGAAGAGACACTTCTCCAAAGAAGTTAACAGATGGTCACAGGTACATGAAAGGTGCTCAGTTTCACGTCATTAGGGAAATGCAAATCAAAACCACAATGAGATGTCACCTCGTATCTGTTAGCATGGCTACAATATTATAAAAAAGGTATAGGTACTGGTGGGTCTGGGGAGAAAAGGGTGGGGATGTAAACTGGTGCAGCCACTGTGGAGAACAGTATGGGGATTTTTAAAAAATTAAAAATAGGACTGGCATCTGATTCAGCAATCCTACTTCTGGGTATATAGCCAAAGGAAATGAAGATAAGATATTGAAGAGCTATCTGTACTCCAGTGTTCATTGTTCTTACTGGGGGGTAAAAAGATAAATATGTGAAGTGATGGCTGTATAAATTAACTAGATGGGATTTTTTCCACACTGTATACATATATCAAATCATAGTCTACACTTTAAATATCTTACACTTATGTACACTTGTAAATATCTTTATAATTTTTATGTCAATTATACACCAGTAAAGCTGAAATTTTAAAAAAACCTTGCCCTTTGAAGATAAATTTGTCGCCACAAATGCTTTCATTATTAAATAAGAAACACTACAAGTAAATCAAGCATCCAATATGTTTTAAAGAAAAAAATTGTAAAAAGCAAGCTTACTAGAACAAATGGGAAAGAAGAAAAACAAAGATGATTAAATTATAAAATTAAAGAATAGAAACATAAACCCAAAATATCATACATCATAGATTGCTTAGAAGTCTGATTGAGAGGAGATTTATACCTAGGAATAAGAGACTATGTAACTAAAAGTATGCTTTAGAAACTTTACATCTTAATAAGTTAAAAAAAAAAAAGATGGAGAGAGAAGGGATTGAGTCAAGAGTTGGAAAACTTCTATAAACTAGTAACCATTAGAAAAAGTCAAATTAATGTTGTGAGTTGGGTGGGAGGGAAAGGAGTGGATGGTCAATTTAATAGGAAACTTCCAAGTAACCACTAATTCCAGTGTTGCATAAATTATTCAGATAAACCTGAAAAGCTATACAATTAATTTGATGAAGCTGCCTATTCCTGGTAAAAGTATGATAAAGCTAGCATTTAGAAAGATTATAGACTAATTTCACTTATGTATATAGTTGTAAAAATCTTAAATCCAGAAACATCCTACTCTAACAGGCACAAGTGTTGTTTTCATCATGACCCAGGGAGGTTAACTCCAAGAACTATATATTCTGGGAGTATGGTAATGATCTCTCTCCTAGTACAGCACACCGAGATACAATGTGTGTGAAGATTTCAAGCATTGGTGGAAGTGTAAGCAATGTCTGAGAATTCACAAGAATTAGCTGGCACTGCAAAGTCAGGGTTCTGTCTTCCCTATTCCACCCCCAAATTGGGAGAGAGATTACCTATTAGCTTTGTTCTGGGGAGAGCAAGAAAAAGAACCCATAGCTATGTATTCGCAAGGGTTTGGGCTCAAAATTTACATCACCATGTGTGGTCCTCAGAAAACCCAAGGCAGTAATTTAATTTAAAATGTTGCCAATAAGGTACCCATCCAGCACCTGGAAGAGACAAGGGCATGATGCACTTTTATTTCAGCTTCAAAGAATGCCAAGGAGCATGAGTGCTACCATGGACCAGATGAAACAAATAGTCAGAGGGGAGAGACTGAAGAAGCTAGCAGATGCAGATTATACAATGAATATGTTAGAAATTAAGAGTATGGAAAGTGTGGCAAATTTGCAGAATTAGATTTAAAAAACCCAACCAAATAAAATTTCTAGGGAAAAAATGATAATTGGATTGAAGCCCAATACATTTACATTAAATAGAAGGTTAGAGGGGCGCCTGGGTGGCTCAGTCGGCTAAGCGTCCAGCTTCGGCTTGGGTCATGATCTCACTGTTCATGGGTTCGAGCCCCACGTCAGGCTCTGTGCTGACAGCTAGCTCAGAGCTTGGAGCCTGCTTCACATTCTGTGTCTCCCTCTCTCTCTGACCCTCCCCTGCTCGCATTGTCTGTTTCTCAAAAATAAATAAAAGACATAAAAAATAATTTAAAAATAAGAAAAATAAATAGGAGGTTAGACACAGTAAAAAATAGTGAACTGGAAGAAAGTTCTGAAGAAATTGCACAGAATGTTCACACAGAGAGCTAGGTGGAAAATATGAACGAGAATGTAAGAGACATGAAAAACTGAGGAGGTCCAATATGTCCTTAACTGAAATTCCTGGAGATCGCAGAGGTAATTGGGTAAGTGCAATATTAGAGGAGGTAATGGCTGGAAATGTTTGTGGAGCACATGGATAGAAAGTCAGCTTTTAGATTTAGGGACCCTAATGAATCCAAAACAGGGCAGATTAAATAAAATCCCCACCTAGACACAACATAGAAAACCTCAGAGTACACATTCTGAAATGTCATAAAAGCAGCTGCAGAGAAAAATATGACCTATCGGGTAATGACAATCAGACTGATCATTGTTTGCTAGTGGCAACATTAAAAGGCAAATAAAAGGCAAATTAGAATTCATTCTTTTTAACGTTTATTTTTGAGAGAGCAGGAGTGGGGGAGGGGCAGAGAGAGAGGGTGACTCAGAATCCAAAGCAGACTCCAGGCTCTGAGCTATCAGCACAGAGCCTGACACGGGACTTGAACTCATGAACCCCAAGATCATGGCCTGAGCTAAAGTCAGACATTCAACCGACTGAGCCACCCAAGCACCCCTAGAATTCTACTTTCAACTACCTCTCAACAAATTATCTTCAAGGGAGAGGGCAAAATAAAGATTTTTTTCTTTAATTCAGGGAGCTATAGGATTTTTTTTAATGCTGAGAAGACAGAAATTCAATGCCTACTGCTTACTTGAAAAATTAATAAAATAGGAATAAATTATAAACTCTCTGAACATAGGGACCCTGCTCATGTGTATAATCATACACATAGAAGGCACTCAGTGATCTGCATGAATGGCCTTCCTTTGGCAGGAAACAGGCAGGCATCATGGGTGATGCAATGTTAGAGGCATTCCTATTAAAGTGTAGAGCAAAATATGGGTGCCTAATATTACCACTGTTGTCTAATGTACTTGAAATTCTCTAAAGAAATGCCTATGAGAAGGAAGACATTACTAATTTTTATTTTATTTTATTTCTTAAGTTTATTTATTTTTGAGAGAGAGAGAGAGAGAGAGAAGAGGCATGCATGCAAGCTGGGGAAGGGGAGACAGAGAGAGGGAGACAGAGAATCCCAAGCAGACTCCACACTGTCAGCGTGGAGCATGACACAGGCTCCATCTCATGAACTGTCAGATCATGACCTGGGCTGAAATCAAGATGGAGCCACGCAGCACCTCGACATTACTAATTTGTTAAATCAATGACATTTCCTATTAATACAACAGAAAATAATCACCTGGACAACTGTCAGAAGTAATAGATAGAAAGATTTGACCCAGAAGAAATGAGACCTATCCAGGAGCTTGAATACCATCCTTTCTCGGGTTTTTGTTTAGAATTGAAAACATGTATTCCTTCAATGTTATAAATCTAGAGACACGAAGAAGAATCAGGGTGGCTCCGCCTTCGGGATGAGGGGTAAACAGGGTGGCACACCCATTACTGACTTTACTGGCTGTAATGGGTAAAGAGGAACAATTCTTCAGTTCTATCTGAGCAGCACAGTGGTGGCGGGGGAGAGCCATAAAATGCCTCATAGGTGAGGTGATCCTTAAATTGAGTCCAAATTCAGGACTAAAAGGCCAAAATTTAAGGGAAGATTTTTAACATGAATTGTTATCCTCAAATGAGTAATTCACGTGGTCATCTTCACAATTCACAACTAGAGTGAAAGATGTTGAAAGTGGAAAATCCATCACTTGAGACTGTGTTATGAGCTAAGATCAGGAGGCTTTGATTTTGGGGAGTTAATCCTATTGAGTGCTTGTATAGATCTCTCTTAGAAAGAGATGTCTGAAGAGGTCTGTTCAGTTCTAATCTGATTATCCTAATAGGTTTAGTGGGTACAATAGTTGACAGTGGCCTGCTATTAATTAACAAATAGTCTTTTTATTTTTAACTTGAACTTTAAGCTATGATTAAACAATATGATTAATTAGAACACTTGAGACTTGGCCTAAAATTGAGGACTTGGGAGCTCTAAAATTACTTCTCATTGTGTTTTTCCTAAGTGAATGTTCATTTAATTCTCTCTCTTTGGGGATATTGGGAAGTACCACTCTGTGTCATGCTTAGTAGTCTCCTTAAGACCCTCCCTCTTCTCATTTCCATGTAGTTTTTGTATCTTTTCTCCTCCTAGAAGAGTCAGTCTCCTTCCCACACCCTACAGTTGCTTCAATAAAGTCCTTTTAGTCTTTTGAAGAAGCCTTACCAATTCCACTTCAAATTAATTTATGCTAACTAAAACAATTCTTTCTTTTCTAGGATTGTAGAAATCTATAGTAGACGATTACAAGGTAAACTTTTAAACTTTTATTTACAGAAAAACTTTTTTTTTAAGGAAAAAGTATTTTTTGTTGCTCTTATTTCAAGTATATGACCTACCAAAATTGAAACCTCATAGGAATGTAAGATAGAAAGGGAAAGTCTGTGGTGTTTCAAGCCTCCAGAAGAAATCATTGCTACATTTGCACACTCCATCATATTTTATGCATGTACCAACATTTTGAAATCAATTTATTTTTATTACATTTTTAAATGGCTTCATATTGTATGTAATGGGCTTCACTTTTTCCCCCTATGTTTTTTCACTTCACAAATCAAACATTTTTCCCCTCACATGCATGTAACTATTTCATTCATTTTGCTGGCTGTTTAGCATTCCATTGTACGGCTGTGCTGGGGCTTGATTTAACCAATTCCTGCTCTAATAGATATTTGAAGATTTTATCAGTTTTCAAATAGATACAGTGCTGCAGTGAACATTCTTCATGTGTTTCCAGAGATGAGTTGTTTATTCAGCACAGGAACTGCATTGTTTAGGTTGAATTGTTGGTTTTCAGCTTTACATACAATTCAGTCGTTGGACTGTAGCCCTTTTGTTAACCCTGTTGTGAGCTATTTACTCATTTGCGTGGAGGTGCTTGTTATCATTGTTCTGTTGGTCTTACTGCACACCCAAGAGACAGCTGTCCTTCTTATCCATTCCCTCCAGTGGTGCTGAGCCCCCTTCAGTACTTATTCTGCAGGGGAGGAAATTGAACAGCTGCCTCCTGTGGTCCAGGCAGCAGACAAAGCAAACTGGGAAAAGCTGGTGTGCGTTGGCTCTGAAACCTCACAGAAGCCTGCTTTTTAAGAATTCAAATATTCTAAAAACAACGAGTACTCTAAAGACGGCTGTGTGTGTCAGACTCCTAAACTGAGCTTCTTGTCACACCCACAGTTCAAGAGCGTCTTACAAAACAAATCGCGGTAGCCATCACAGAAGCCTTGCGGCCTGCTGGAGTTGGGGTGGTGGTGGAAGCAACGTAAGTCCATATCTGCCTTTAATAATGTCCTTGTGGTACGTGGAAATTATATTTAGTGTTTCTCTGTTTCCAGCGCTGGGTGGTGGCGTACAACTGACGCTGTCCCATTTTCTGTCTCTGAGCCTGAAGCCTCATTTTTTGTTTTTA
Organism: Suricata suricatta; assembly: GCF_006229205.1. Classification (NCBI taxonomy): domain Eukaryota; kingdom Metazoa; phylum Chordata; class Mammalia; order Carnivora; family Herpestidae; genus Suricata; species Suricata suricatta. The sequence continues at coordinate 43,157,780 of NC_043708.1, forward strand.
AATCTCTTTCATTTACTGTGTTGCTGATATAAGGAACCAGGGTACAGGAGACAGGGTTTTGTTTTTGGTGAGGGTTATGGAGATGTAGGGAGTCATCAGTGTGGTGATTCGTGCAACCTGTAGCATGTTATGTCTTCTCTTGATTTCTTCTTTAGCTCATTGTTACTCTAAGCAGACTCTTCCTAATATTTTGTCACACATTTTAAAAAATGGAGCTAAGACTGTGCAAAGGGCACCTGACCACACTTATTTAAGTTGAAATGAATTATGGGAATTGCACACATCTTATCCATTCTTCTGGCGTGGCATGAGCTCTGTGCCGTGCATGCTCTCTGGGCTCTCAGGTTGCCTAGTGTCACTGTGGCCTCTGTTTTCTGGATTCTGCCTGGTGAGACCAGCATACTTCACATTTCTCCTCACACCTAAGCTAGCATTGTGTTGTCATGTGTCCTAAAGATTGTTCAAGTGAAAATTCTGCATTTCTTTTTATCCAGAAGTTGTATTGGTGCGGACCCCTTGTAGCATTTTCACAAGAAAGAAAATTCCATTTTTTCCCCTTCTGCTAGATGCATCAAAGACTCAACCACTGAGAAACTTAAAGGAAAACTTTAGGTCAAATCTATCTAAGAAGTGATATTGGATACAGCTGGTAGCTGTGAACTCAGTAGAATCAGATTTAACTTTTTGGCTTGCTTTTTACTTTAAAAACCAAACCAGCAACTGTCGATTTCTTTAAGCCCCCTTTGTTGTCTTGTTTTGTAGACACATGTGTATGGTAATGCGAGGGGTGCAGAAAATGAACAGCAAAACTGTGACCAGCACGATGTTGGGTGTGTTCCGGGAAGATCCAAAGACTCGGGAAGAGTTTCTAACTCTGATTAAGAGTTGAACTTCAGTGTATGTCCTGTGATTTGCTGATTGTGCTGATAGAAACATTGTTTGTCTGGTCTTAACTGTACATTCCGTTTTCAGGTGTTACAGATGTGAACTTTATCCCTTGTCACTAATTGTGTTTAATAATTATTTATAGCAAATCAAATAAAAATAATTAATAAAGGGGTGAGCCCTCTACTTTCTTCTTGCCACCTTTTAGTGGTAACTTTCAAGGAAACTGCCAAATAGTGTAAGTTACATGCACAAAATCACTGCCTTTTGGATAACCATTGGGTGCTGGAAAGGAAGAAAAACTCAAGTATTTTGTTCAAGTACTATGGTAATTGGGTTCACAAGCATAGGAATGTTGGGAATGGGAGGAAACTATGGCCAATATACTGCTTTTTTTCCCCTCCCCAAACAAAAATGGTGTAATGCTTAAAATAATTCCCGTACAGCATGCAGCATTGCTCTGCAAACACAAAGTCCAACAGGCTCTACTTTAATCACACTTATTAAACTGCCAGGGCACTTTATTTTTTACATATTTATTTTTTAACTATTCAGTTGTAATGTTAGTCATCAAAGGAAGGTGGCTGAATATCTGTGTTGTTGATTTTACTGTGAGCTAAAAAGGCACATATCTACTTTCTATTCTTTTTAAAATTCAGGTACGAGGAATTCGTTCCTGTTGTTTACGAGTATATTCCCATGTCAGCATACAAAGATTTAAACATTTAACTCTCTGTGCCTTGATGAGAATATCACACCACTTAAGAGTGTAGATACCTTTGCCATTTTTAAAAAAACATTATTTTATGAGACTTCAGTACCAACATTGCAAATAACTAGTCCTCACAATTTTACTTTTAGAAGTCTCTTGCAAGCTTACTTTGTGCGTTCCTTCTAGATGCCTCAAAACGTTTTTTTAAATCTTATCAAGTATTTTTCTAAGTATTTCCAGAAACTTTTGAGAATGTCCATCATTTTCAGGTCTGCAGAACCATAGCTTCTGTGAATATGAAAGATTACAGAATGAACTAACTGTGGACTGCGTTGTGAGTGACATCCAGTGTTTAATGAATGCCGCAGTGTTGGTGCCTATGAAAATGCACTGTAATTTTCTGGAATTACTGGAAAATATAGAAAGCCTCCATACCAGCTCCTCTCATGGTCCTTATGGGTCTTGTCTTCAGTGTAACTGTTCAAGTGGTATGTTTTCTTCCAGGAAGCTATTGCCTTATTAATGATTGCCTGAAATTTCCTGCACTGGGGCAGTGTGGGCCATATTAAAACAACGAAGAAAAAACCCAACTCCCCTGCAAAAACACAACCACAGTCATTTGGTTGACATCACGCTCTTCAGATTTATTCCATTACCTTCAGAAGAACTAATTACAGTGCTTACTTTAACTTTGGTGTTCCTAACTCTGCCACTTTGATGTCATTTGACTTATGATGGGACAAGGTGGCAGAAGTGCTGTTTGTTTATTTATTTTTTAAAGTTTATTTATTTATTTTGAGAGAGAGGGAGTGCACATGCGCAGAGGAGGGGCAGAGAGAGAGAGAAGGAGAGAGAAAATCCCAAGCAGGCTCTGCTTTGTCAGCGCAGAGCCCAATGTGGGGATTGATCTCACAAACCCATGAGATCATGAACTGAGCCAAAACTAAGAGTTGTTTGCTTAACTGACTTAGCCATCCAGATGCCCCTAGAAGTGCCGTTTAAAAAAAGAATTCTTCCCTACTTCTGTTTTCTGTATTTTTCTATATTTAGAGTTTCTGAAATACAGTGTCAATTCATTCTGAGTTCCTTTAAAAAAATCTAACCTGATATAAACATTATCCTGCTTAATATTTTGACATTTAGAACTAGAATTAAGCACTCAACCCATGTTTGGCATTTTAAAGTAAAAGCAGATGTGACTTGGAGGACCAAAGAAATTATTAGCTGTAAATTCATCTTTCTGAGATCAATTGTATTCCTTTTTAATGAGTCTCTAACATTCCCTACAAGTGTTCTCATAAAGGTCTAATGTATCTACAGGCTGTTGTCTTACTGGTAAATGCAAAGTAATGATCTTGTTTGTTTTACTGCAGTATACAGTACATTAAAATTACCTTTTCATATCTGTGAATCTATTTGGGGGATTTTTAAGAATTTGATGCATTTGAATACACTGTTCAATTGTTTGAATTTTATGTATGTGTGCATCTGTTCCTGAAGTCGGTTCAATTAAAATGATTAAAGTGTTATAACATAGTTTCTTGTGAAAGTAGTTTCTTTCTGAACCACTTGTGTGGCTATCACAATAAATTAGATTATTTCATTGTATTCTCCTTTACCAAAGATACCCATCATAAGGGCTTCTCTCAGTCATCAAGCTATTAAAATATAAATGCCAGTGGCAGTAAAAATTAACCTGGGCTTCTCTGTTTTCCTTTGGTATTTGGTTTGGGTATTACTGTTCTCACCTTTTGCTGATAAGGGAAGAGGAGGTCTGGGGTAAGAGTGAGGAATCTTAGTGGCCCTCATGTCCCTGTTGTCCTAAATCTAAGTTTAGGAAACATCAGCCTCCTGAGAACTGGCACTGTTTCTATGTGGGAGCTGTTAGAGGAAGAGCAGGCCAGGGCAGGGAGCTGGGCAGTGCAGGGTGTGGAAGAGAGTTTTCCTCCCTCTTCTGGGGAAGAGCCTGCCTTGGACAAAATTTCCAACTAAGCACAAAGGTTTTGCTGCCGCTTTTCTGTCTGTGCCTGGTGCCCTTATCGTTCCTTCTTTAGGTTGTCTTCTCCCCATTCTCTGCTCCACCGAGGCAGCGGCTCCTGCCCTTCACCAATGTCCGCGTGCCCAGATGCTGGGACTCTGGAGGGGCCTACGGCCCCTTACAGGACTCTGTGGACTGTTGGGCAGTGAATCTAGCCAGCCAATCTAGGAATGCTTATTGAAATACGACATTCCTAAAACCATAACTCACAGGTGTCAGTAAAACAGTGAAGTGCTCAACTAGGCCCAAGTTGCTGCCGCTGAGTTTTTTCACTTTTAAAGATTGGCTGAGTTCCTTGTTTCGTCATTTAGTGGAAGAGCAGTTGCAGACTGCAAAGGCTTTAGAGAATATTGTCAACACAGAACACCTGGATTTACCCTGAAGGGCCTGGGTCTTCTTGCTGATGGTGAGAAGAAGGAGTCTCTGTAGATGAGTTCAAGGCGAAGTATAAATATCAGATAGCCCTCCCCCTCCACCAGAGGCACCTACTCTATGTTTATTTTAGTCTTTACTATGGAAAAAGACATACGTAACAGTAGATAGTACATAATTACATGGCCCCCTTATACCTATCACCTGGCTTCAGTAAGTCTCAACTCACGGCCATCTTGATTCCTCCATACCTCCCATCCCCACTGGGTTATTTCAAGGCAAATTCCAGGTATTATCTCACCCATAAACTATTTGATTATCTAAAAAGAGGAATTGCATTAAAAATCCATTTATTATCACAAAAAATTGATGCTTTGATATAAAATATCCAGTCAGCATTCAATTTTCCCCTATTGTCTCATAAATTGATTCATTGCTTATTTGAATCAAGCTACAGATGAGTTCCGCACATTGCAATGGTTGATCTGGGTTTTTTATTGTTGTAAAAAACATAAAATTTACTCTTTTAACCATTTTTATTGTACAGTTAGTAACAACTATATGTACATTGTTGCATACCAGATCTCTAGAACTTCATTTTGTAAAACTGAAAATTTATATTCATTTAACTCTTTTTCTCCTCCCCCCAATCCCTAGTAATCATCATTCTGTTTCTGAGTTTGACTACTTTAGATTTTCATATAAAGTAGAATCATGCAATATTTGTCTTTCTGTGACTGGCTTAATTTCACTTAGATTATATTGTCAAGACTCATCCATGTTGCAGCATATGACAGGATTTTCTTCTTTGTAAAGGTTGAATAATCACCACAGTATGTATATACTACATTTTTAGAATTCATTATTCTCTTGATGGGCATTTAGATTGCTTCCACCTCTTGGCTATTGTGAATATTTACTGCAGTGAATATGGCTGTGCAAATATTTACTCAAGAACCTGTTTTTCATCCTTTTGGATATATACCCAAAAGTGGGATTATTGAATTTCTATATTCTCTCTATATGGCAATTCTTTAAAATTTTTCAGGAACCTCCATTATATTTTTCATAAAATGTATGTACCATTTTACATCCCCACCAACAGTGTACCAAGTGTTCTAATTTCTCCACATTCTTACCAAAACTTGTTATTTTCCAGTTTTTTTGGATCATGGCCTTCCTAAGGGCCATGAAGTAATAGTTCATTGTGGTTTGGATTTGCATTTCCCTGATGATTAGTGATGTTGAGCACCTTTTCATATGCATATTGGTCATTTGTATATCTAATTTGGATAAAAGTCTATTTAGGTCCTATGCCCATTTTTTAAATCAGGTTATTTTTTGTTGTTGAGCATGGGAGCTCTTTATAACCCTTTATCAGATAGATAGTTTGCAAATAGTTTTTCTCATTTTATAGATTGCCTTTTCACTCTTTGTTTCTTTTGATGCAGAGAAGTTTTTAAGTTTGATGTAGTCGCATTTGTTTTTGCTTTTGCTGCCTATGCTTTTGGTGTTATATGCAAGAAATCATTGCCCATTCCAGTGTTATGAAGATTTCCCTCTATGCTTCCTTCTAGGAGTTTTTTAGTTTTAGTTCTTACTTTAGATCTTTAATCCCTTTTTAATTTTTGTGTATGGTGTAAAGTATGGGTTCAACTTCATTCTTTTACATGTGGATGACTAGTTTTTTCAACACCATTTGTTGAAGATTCTCTTTCCCCAGTGTGTAGCGTTGGCACCTTTGTCAAAAATCATTTAATCATATACATGTGGATTTATTTCTGGACTGTCTATTCTGTTCTATTGGTCTATATGTCTTTATGCTAGAACTACACTATTTTAATTGTTGTAACTTTGTAATATATTTTGAAATTAGAAAGTGTGAAGCCTCCAGCTTTGTTTTCCTTTCTCAAAATGGTTTTGGCTATTTGGGGTCCTTTGAGATTCCATATGAATCTATTTCTACAAAAAAAGGCCATTGGAATTTCATCGAATCTAGAGATTGCTTTTATGAATATTTTTTAATAATATTAAGTTATAATCCATGAACATGAGATGTTTTTCCATTTATTTATGTCTTTAATTTCTTTCTTCACTGTTCCATAGTTTTCACTGTTTAAGTCTTTCCCCATCTTGGTTAAGTTTATTCCTAGGTATTTTTATTTTTTTTGACAGACTTTATTGGACAGTTTTAGATTCACAGTAAAACTGAATGGAGGATACAGAAATTTCTCCTGCGCCTCCTGCCCACACTCGTGTGGCCTCCCCCATTATCATCATCCTCCAACAGAGTGGTACATTTGTTACAAATGATCTATAGTGTTATGAAGATTTCCCTCTATGCTTCCTTCTAGGAGTTTTATAGTTTTAGTTCTTACTTTAGATCTTTAATCCCTTTTTAATTTTTGTGTAGCTTGATACATCATACATTGATACATCATACCCATCCAACGTCCACAGTTTACATTAGGTTTCAGTTGTAGTGTTGTAGCTTCTATTCGTTTGGACAATATAATAATACAGCGTGACAGTGTATATCTACCATGACACTGTCACACAGAGTAGTTGCACTGCCTTAAGTATCATCTATGCTCCATCCATTCATCACCTATTCTATTCTATTTTTTTGATGCTATTGTAAATAGAATTTCCTTAATTTCTTCTTTGGATTGTTCATTGGTTGATATATTTCTTAAGTCTGTTTAAAGTTGTAGATTCACCTCTTGCTCCCTTTTTAAAATACTATCCTTACATTTATTTGGTCATTTGCTCTTGGAGAAGTCCCCCATGTATCCCATGAAATGTCAACTGCTGGAATGTCTGTGGCTGTCCAAATGAAGCGAAACTTCAGTTAAGCAGAGGAAAAAGGACTGCTGTCTTCTACAACATTCCTCC
>NC_043708.1:43164781-43235318 GCF_006229205.1 Suricata suricatta
TACCCAAGGGATACAGAGTGCTGATGCATAGGAGCACATGTACCCCAATGTTCAAAGCAGCACTTTCTACAATAGCCAAATCATGGAAAGAGCCTAAATGTCCATCACTTGATGAATGGATCAAGAAGATGTGGTATATATACATACAATGGAGTATTACATGGCAATGAGAAAGAATGAAATCTGGCCATTTGTAGGAAAGTGGATGGACCTTGAGGGTGTCATGCTAAGTGAAATAAGTCAGGTGGAGAAGGACAGAAACCATATGTTTGCACTCATAGGTCTAACAGGAGAACAGGAGAAACCTAATGGAGGACGAGGGGGAGGGGGAGGGGGAAAGAGAGTTGGGGAGAGAGAGGACGCAAATCCTGAGAGATTGTTGAATACTGAAAACGAACTGAGGATTGAAGGGGGAATGGGAGGGGGGAAAAGAGGCGGTGGTAATGGAGGAGGGCACTTGTGGGGAAGAGCACTGAGTGTTATATGGAAACCAATTTGACAATAAACTATTTAAAAAATATAAAAAAATAAACTCCTATTCCCAAGGCAGCCCAGATCCTGAGGCAGCACTGAGTAGTGCAGGCTCACCCTTCAACTTGGACACAGCTCTTTTTAACGTTGTAACCCAGAGTCACCCTCCCAGGTATAGAACAGAGTTTATTTATTTATTTTGGGGGGAGGCGGGTATCTATCTTTTCTGGAAAGGCTTCAGTTTTATAATATCTACCACATGGTTTCCTTGGCTGCCAAGATTTTGGTTAAAGTGGAAGGGTTCTTAAAGGACTGGAAATAGTGAATCTGCCAGAACTTGACATCAATTTGGGGACCTATCCTTGGGGAATTCCAAGATTTGAGTTGGATGGTAGGAGTGTTTGGGTGCTGGCTGCCCTTATGTCTGTATGGCCCTCTGAGTAAGGATGCCAGGCAGGCTCTGGCTGGCTGGGGTGGAGAAGGAGGTGACACACCAGGTCTTGTTTTTAAGCAGCTTTCTTATTCTCTCCCTAATGGTGTAGTTATGATTTGCTTACAAATCCTGTTGGGATAACTCCTGGCACATGTATTACACAGCCCTAATATGTCCATCCATGTTTCCTCTTATTTCTACATTCTCCTGTTTGGTTTGAGCAATGTGTCCACAACCCTGACCTTTTGAGAAATCCTTTAACTTCTGGAACGGCCTGTGCTGCCCAGAGAGATGTGGTTTGGCTGTTGGTCAGTACACAGAAGGCCGTGCTGAAGGGAGTTTCGGGAGAAAATGCCTGGGCATGTATGAAAACTTCCTTGGAGTCTGTCACACTTCTGCATTGTTGATTTTCTCTTCATTTTAGTATGAGTTTCTTCTCCCTCTTTTTTTTTTTCTTGAAATTTTCCTATTTGAAAATGTGGTGAGTGAATAGACAAATGGGATTTTTTCTTTTTAATTTGTCTTTTTGTGGGTTTCCCATTATATGTGTGATGACACCAATTTTTATGGTCATATCGTGTCTTAACTGGTAGATTTCTTTGTGGAGATTTTTTTTTCTTTGGAGGGTATTTCACTTCTACAACCTAGAGACAAACTGAAAAGAGACAGAAAAGTTAGTACATAAGAGAAATATCAGTTTAAAACAACTAACAGGGACTATAGGATTATTTAATATTGGCCATTTAGAAGATGACGTTAACCAATGACAACTACTCTAAGAGCAAAATTTCTCATTTCTCATTTCTGGGTTGAAAGTCTATTCTCCTGAAAGTTGATTTGCTTGTAACCTAGGAACATGTGAACTTGAAGTCCCTATTCAAATCTTATTTGACCTCTTCTTGCTTGGCAGTTGTCAAAATCACTTCACAATGAAGCGGTAGTTGGAGAGTGACTCTTTATGTCAATCCTTGAATATTTGTTGACAGAATTTTCCACATAAACCTAATGTTTAAAAATAATTATAAAATAAAAAGGGTCTTGTGCACTTGAAGCATAGGTAGGGCAACAATGAATTCTAATGGCCTTTTTAACTAGAACACTGTAAAAAAAATTAAAATCAAGGTGAAACCCTGAGTTTTAAGAACTGATCATTTGTTCCCTGCATTTTAATTTTGGGGGGATGGAAGAGAAAGTTTCCAGATTTAACACTGTGTGTTGTGCACATATGCATGTGTACTCAGCTTTAAATCTGGAAAAGTTGTTACAAGATGCTTTTTTTTTTTTTAACATTTTATGTATTATTGAGAGACAGAGAGAGAGACAGAGCATGAGCAGTGGAGGGGCAGAGAGAGGGAGACACAGAATCTCAATCAGGCTCTAGGCTCTGAGCTGTCAGCACATAGCCCAACCTGTGGCTCAAACTCACAAACCACGAGATCATGCCCTGAGCCGAAGTCAGATGCTTAACGGAAAGAGCCACCAGGTGCCCCAGTGCTTTTTTTTTTAGGTTTGTTTAATTTTGAGTGAAAGAGAGTGAGAGCGCATGCGCACGGGGGAGGGGCAGAGAGAGGGAGGCGGAGGAACGGAAGAGGGCTCTGCGCTGACCTCAGACAGCCGCACTCAGGGCTCAAAGTAAGGAACCCAGGAGATCATGACCTGAGCATCAGACACTTAACCGACTGAGCTATCCAGGTATTCCTACAAGGTGCCTATTTACTTATTTATTTTTTTTAAATGTTCATTTATTTTTGAGAGAGAGAGAGAGACAGAGACAGAGACAGAGACAGCGTGAGTGGGGGAGGGGCACAGAGGGAGACGCCGAGTCCGTAGCAGGCTCCAGGCTCTGAGCTGTCAGCACAGAGCCTGATGCAGGGCTCCAACTCATGGACCATGATATCATGACCAGAGCCTAAGTCAGATGCTCAACTGACTGAGCTACCCAGGCATCCCCAAGGTGATCTTTTAAAGTGGGGTATAGTAAACATTCAATAGTACTTCCCACAGTACTATTCTTGACCATTTTCTTGAGAAAAGAACATTTCTGTTTTATCAGTGAGCAAGTTTGGGCACCAGGAAGATTAAATGACTTGCATCACTGCCACTGGATTAAAGAACAGAGGTTCCTAGCTTGTCTCTCCATCTGTTGGTCTTTGTATTAACCATGGGCCCAGGCCGTCAGATTACTTATAACAGCGCATTATTGTAGCTGGTTAATCTTATCCGGGTGACTTCTGTAATGCTAAGCTTCCCCCCTTGTTTTGAATTTGAATCTGATTTTTGAAGATGTATGCAATTGGTGTTGTCCTTTGAATTCAAAAGTGCAAAGATTGGGGTGTGAATTGGCAACCTGTACTGTTTCACCTGGTCATACAGTTTTAAAAGCTCACATGTTTAAAAATTGTTATACTGGTAATACACGTACTTAGCACAAAATGATATTAAGGAAAAGCTCACCTTTACTTCTGCCTGTGAGTAAGCCAGGCAAATGTTACTACCAGGGATATTTTATGAAATGCTTTCCTATCATTGTAAATTGAAAACCCTTCTTTCCTCCATGGAGGCTGTTTTTACTTCTAATGATAAAATGTGTGGCTCTAAAGTGGTGAGTGGTGTCTGTAACTAACAGAAAGTAAGATCCATTAAGATTATTATTTGTAGTTTTCTTCTTAGGTCAACGTTAGATGCTTTCTTGGGAAATTATTTTAGCAAGAATTTCTGCCAAAAAAATGTGTCTACTTTACAGAAATTTGACCACTTTAGCAAGGAAAAGTGCTTCTGAGGAGCTGAGTGTTTAAAGCAGAGGCTCTTAAAAATTTTTTTCCCCACTATTCACCATTTTTGAATAGCTAATGAATTCATCTGCACACAGTTTAAAAACACAGTCAAAAGTCTCTCTCTGTCCCCAACCACCCAGTTCCCCTCTCCCAGATCACTGTTTTCTTACTATGTTCTTAAATATAATTTCAAAAATATTTAAGGTGTATGTAAGCAAGTTTATACACGCAGAGAATTATTCCCATATTATATATAATATATATTAGTTTTCTTATTTGAATCAGGAATTTTTTTTTTTATTTACATCCAAGTTAGTATATAGTGCAACAATGATTTCAGGAGTAGATTCCTTAATGCCCCTTCCCCATTTAGCCCATCCCCCCTCCAACAACCCCTCCAGCAGCCCTGTTTGTTCTCCATATTTATGAGTTATTATGTTTTGTTTTTATATTATTTTTGCTTCCCTTCTGTTATGTTCATTGTTTTGTATCTTAAAGTCCTCGTATGAGTGAAGTCATATGATATTTGTCTTTCTCTGACTGATTTCCCTTAGCATGATACCATTCATGTAGTTGCAAATGGCAAGATTTTATTCTTTTTGATTGCCGAGTAATACTCCATTGTGTGTGTGTGTGTGTGTGTGTGTGTGTGTGTGTACCACATCTTTATCCATTAATCCCTCAATGGACAATTGGGCTCTTTCTATACTTTGGCTATTGTTGATAGCACTACTATAAACATTGGGGTGCATGTGCCCCTTCAAAAGAGCATGCTTGTATCCCTTGGGTAAATACCTACTAGTGCAATTGCTGGATCGTAGGGTAGTTCTATTTTTAATTTCTTTTTTTTTTAATTTTTTAATGTTTTATTTATTTTTGATACAGAGAGAGAGACAGAGCATGAGAGGGGGAGGGGCAGAGAGAGAGAAGGAGACACAGAACCGAAAGCAGGCTCCAGGCTCTGAGCTAGCTGTCAGCACAGAGCCTGACGCAGGGCTCGAACCCACGAACGTGAGATCTGACCTGAGCTGAAGTCGGAGGCTTAACCGACTGAGCCACCCAGGCGCCCCTATTTTTAATTTCTTGAGGAGCCTCCATACTGTTTTCCAGAGTGGCTGCACCAGTTTGCATTCCCACCAACAGTGCAGAAGAGATCCCCTTCTTGTCATCCTTGCCAACATCTCTTGTTGCCTGTCACTCAGGGATTCTTGACCATATGTGCCTATCAGAACCGCCTGGAGAACTGCTAGATAATACATGTGCCTCTACCCTATGAAGACTTATTTGGTATTTAAATTTTGGAAAAAAAAATTGCCCTTGGTTATTCTGGTAGGCTCTTCTGGTTGAGAACCACTAGCCTAAGATAGATCTGTTCAGACACATCAGGAAGCCACTGGGTCCAAGTCCAGGTGATTTGGGCAGAAAAGCAGCTGCATAGATCATTCTGTGAGCTGTGAGCAATTGGTTCCACCATCCACAGTTAAGGGCATCTGCAACCACTCAGCTGATAAGTCTAAAGGTAAATTGCCCCTTAAAAGGGACTGTCTTTGGATTAATATAATTAGTGCTGCAATTACCTGTGTATAAATAACTTAATTCTCTGGTCTGATTTTTCTAAATATATCTTACTTCCCTCCCCTCCTGGTTTTTTAGTTGATCATCATAAAAAAGAGAAAATATAGTAAGGTATGAAGAAAAAGACTAGTTACCCATAATTACACAGTCCAGAGATAACTACTGTTAACATTTGTTTTATTTTAAAGTTACAAAAATAATACATGCATAGTCCTAGTATATTTAGAGCAAATTCATTATAATTCATAATACTAGAGCAAATTCCAGACGTCATTTCATTTCATCTGTATTTACCTCAATATGTAACACCAGTGAATAAAGGGCAAGGAAGAACTTAAAACACACACACACATTACTACACCAACAAAAATCTGCAGTAATTACTTAATATCACACCCCTTCTGCATTGACCTTTTCTCAGATTGTCTCAGATTTCTTTTAGAGTTCATTATTAACACCTGGATATATACTCTGCCAGCCTTTGCCTCCTCGTTATCCCCATGTACTGTCTAATTCTTTGGATACTGTAGAATACACATAGCTTTCCCTCTCTTGGTATCTTATACTGGTAGATCTTACAGCTTCGTTTAAATGGTTATGTGACATTGTATGATAGAAATAGCATCATGTATTGCTCAATTTTATAATGAAGGACTTTTAGATTGTTTCTGTTTTTTTTATTATTATAAGTAATGCCGTAATAAACATTTCTATTTCCCAGGAATAAGGTTCTAGATATGGATTTACTGGAACAAAAAGTCGTTCCCCCTCTTTCCCTGTTCCCGTCTCCTAAGTTAACAAAAATGGATGACCTCGCTTGAGCTAGTCGTGATGCCTCCCAGCCTCTGCAATGTATAGTTGCCCCTTTATATGTAAATGTCTTATAGCTAAATAGCACACAAATTAGTTTCTTCTTTTACCTAAGGTCACCTTTGCACCTTATTTATCTTGACAGATTCATGTTCTTAAACAGAATATTTTCTTGAGAGTTGTAGGTCTACATGCTATTGTAAAAACATCACACACAGATCCTTTATATACTTGGCAATGGTTTCCCCCAATGCTAAATTGAATGAAACTAGCATACAGTATCACAGCCAGAGTACTAACATTGATACAATTCACTACTCTTGTTCAGATTTTCGCAGTTTTGCTTGTGTGTGTGTGTGTTTGTACTAAGTTTTAATAATAAATATTTGGTTTGGTATCTCCCGCCGCAGTCAAGATAACTAAACAGTTCTAACATCCCAAGGATCCATTGCATTGTTTTATTATAATCTCACATCCCACCACTTCACATTAAAAAAAATTAACTCTTGAGATCTGGGTTCTGCATTTTGATATTCCTGTGATCTCTAGTCCTTTCTAATGACAGTATAAGAAACCACAGGTTATCTTGTTAAAATAATAATAAGAAAACATTAGTACATTGTAAAGAAAGACCTTGGATTATGTATGGCTTTATTGAAACTAGCTAATAAAGAGAATGATTGTGATTAGCATATCAATTGTTTGTAAGTGTAAGGGTGTGTTTTGAGGTTATCTGAAAACAGTTCTCTGGAGGAAATTTAAGCACGAGCACATGCACACACAATAGTTGATAAATATTCCAGATTGCTTCCAGACAAAGTATTACCAACATTGAATATCACTTAAAAATGTAATATGTTACTAAGTGGATAGTATTTTCATTGGTCTACCTTTGTGTTAAAGTCTTAACGCATTTATTATCAAATTGGGTCTCAAAGAGTATTGCCAGGATTCTCCTAGAGGATATGGGGCAGACGTTTCTTTCATTTCTCTGGTTGTCCAATTCCTCAAAACATTATTTTCGGCAAAAATCAAATCACTAAACTGCCAAACGCAATAAGCATTCAGACTTCTATCTTTAACAAAACTGTACTAACTATTCTGCTCATGTGGTTGAGGGAATCCTATTTTGCTTAATGTGGTTTTCTGTCTAAAGACAGACTGGAAGACTTTTGCTAAAATTATTTCTAAAAACGATTTGATCTTAATCAAAGGATACTTACCTTTTCTAACTACAGTTGAAGGAAAAATAATTTTATTTTCTTTGAGAGGGGATCATCTCTGAGAGGAGGGTCCCTCTCAGTTTCTTTGAGAAATGATCATATTCGTTCTCCTTGTTGCTGGTCAGGGTACTCCAAATCATCATGGCATGATGTGATGTCTCCTTTCGTGGAGTCAGAATTACTGGTCTGCAGTGAATCAGGGTGGTGCTACCTTTATTATAATCCATTGTGGCTGCAAAAGTCATAGCACTGCTGAGCTTGGAATTGAGATTATAAACAGCACCACATGGATGAACTTGGAATTGAGGGGATATAGAGAATAGTGGTGGGGGGTAGATGATAAACAGATGGCATTAGAAGGGACTGTCCTCAGGCAAATATAACATGGGAGCGTGCTGGGATCAGAAATGCAATTTATGATAAATCATTCCCTAATTAGCCTAGAGAAGTGAGTATACATGATGCATAGAAGATGCAATTTAATTCTAACCATGTAGTCATGCCCAATTTAGGTCTAGAAATCATATGGAGTATAAGCCAAAAAGATCAAATTCTGAAAGATCCTCTATATGTTTGTCATTGAAAACAACAATAAATATTTATATCTTTTATCCCAACAATTCTTTTGAGAATTTATCCTTTACATGTATTTGTGTACGTGTCAAAGAGACGTTTGTGTACAAGGTTTATTCATTGCAGCATTGTTTGTAACAAGAAAGCTCTTGTTTATAAGTCAGTTCTCAACCCAATATGATATGTGAAATGATCATTTGAGATTTGGGTTGTGATTTTTAGAGTCTTTCCACCTGGAGGTAGATCAGATTTTTGTTCCCTGTCCACTTTAATGTCTTGGACTCACACTGAATCAAGTTCTGGGATTGGGCAGGTAACTCAGGTGGTTCTTGTTGAAAATCTTTAAAGGCGATAGTTAACATGGCAGTCTAAGAAAATAGCATGTGGACTGAGAGTCCTGGCCTTGATTACTTTCAGTTTTAGAGGTTGGAACAGGGAGGTCTGGGCGCACTGGTTCTTCAATTAACATGCTCTGTAAGCAGAGAAGTGAGCGAGGCAGACCTGGCCTCCTCACTCTTTTCTTCTTACTCTTTTACTTTAGGATTGAAAGCAAAAGGCCCAAACTCTTTCTTATGTAAAAGCCACAGGAGGTATTGTGAGATGGAAGGGGAGTAGAGACCTGAGTGCCTGTAATTCTGAACAGACTATTTATTTTTCAGGCAACCTCTGTGTTTCATAATCTGTTTTATAGATATGTAATTGCTCTGATAATTTGCAGTGTCCTGAGTTTGGGGAAGATCATTATTGGAGATCTAGAGTTTCTGACAGTTTTGGGACACAGAGTTCCCCCTCTTAGCTTTTAAAGACATGGACCAAAACAAAAAGATGGATGCGAGAAATATAACCATGGAATGCTACCTGTCTCTGTGGTGAGAAATGTTTACACAGTCATAAAGTAAACACTGATGACTGAGTTAACGAAAAGTTGTGAGATAACCTCTATCTTCATTTGTGACAAGACAGTTTCAATAACATCTAACTTGAACAATCCAGGAAGCAATTAAGCGTGCTTTTTAGTTAAGTGACTCTAAGGAGATACAGCTGAACAGCTTTTAAGGCGTTGCTAAGTGTGGAGGTGGGGTGGACTCTTGCTTAAATTGTAAACCTTCTGTCACTTTTTGACTTTTTAAAAAATTGTGTGCCTGTACGTGTTTTGTTCAAAGTTAAAAGTATATGCCTTTATCTACATCTACAGAGCCAAGAGGAGAAGGGTAAGTGTAGGGTCTATGACGACTATTTGAAATATCCTTGAATGTTACAGCTGAAGTAATGTTTTGGGGAAAAAAGGATTAAAGTGAAGCGTATGAATTCTTGGATGAAATAAAGAAATCATTGCTTTCCTCTGAATTTACTTGGCCTGGATTTTTGCCCCTTTATTTCTCTGTAATTCACAACCCTTTTGGTATGCTAGATCAGGGGTTGGAAAACTTTCTGCAAAGTGACTGATAGTAAATATTTCAGTCTTGGCAGATCATGGTGGTTTCTGTTGGAACTGCTCAACTTTGCCATTGTAGTGTGAGAGCTGCTGTAAGGCAATATGTAAATGAATAGGTATGGCTATGTTCCAATTTGTTTTTCTGTTTTTTATTTTTAGAGAGAAAGAGAAAGAGAGCATGTGTACAGGTGGGTGGGGGGGGGCAGAAGGAAAAGGAGAGAGAATCTCAAGCAAACTCCACACTCAGTGCAGAGCCTCACTTGGGATTCGATCTTAACACTGTGAGGTCATGACCTGAGCTGAAATTCAAAGTTGGATGCCTAACTGACTGAGCCATCCAGGAGCCCTGGCTATGTTCCAATTTAACTATATTTATGGACACTGAAAATTGAATCTCATATAATTTTTATGTGTCACAAAATAATCTTTTTTTCCCAATCATTAAAAAATTAAAAACCGGAGTGCCCAGGTGGCTCAGACAGTTGAGCGTCCAACTTTGGCTCAGGTCATGATCTTGGTGTTCATGGGTTCAAGCCTGTGTCAGCACAGAGCCTACAGCCTGCTTCAGATTCTGTGTCTCCCTCTCTCTCTCTGCACCTCCCCCTGCTCATGCTCTTTACTCTCTCTTAAAAATAAATGAACATTAAAAATTTTTTTTAAATATGAAAACCATTTGTACCTTGTAGATCTTACAAAAGCAGGTATGGGCAGGATTTGGCTAGGCAGCTAGAATTTGCAGACCCCAGCTCTAGATGTAACACATCTGTGTGATCCTAGCCCATGAATAGCTAGGAGCTGCAGCCATATGGACTGCAAAGAGGAGTTTAACCTGAAGTAGGTGAGCGTCAGTTTCCCAGCATTTACAACTATGGAAATGATCTCATAGAAGGCTTTAAAATCCTTTTGGCCTCCTTTTCTCCTCTCCCTCTCCCTTCTTCTCATTTATTTTTACTCTTTAGCTTATAGAAACACCCATGTGAATGAAGCTATATTTCAGGGAGTACTTCATTGTTGGAAATTTCACTACCAGAGATAGAAATAATACAGGAAGCTATGGTGTAGAGGCTTGGGTTCTTTGTTCCAGGAGAGCTGGACTGGGGCACCCTGGCTCTAGCAGCTTCTGGGGGCTGGGTCTCAAGGGGGCTTCATGGATATCAGGCCCTGTCTCCACTCATGGGTGACCAGACCAGGTGGTTCCTGGGAGCAAGGTCCTACCTGCCCTGAGAAGGCTGCCCTGGAGACAGCACCACAGTCCCCTTCCTTGTCACCAATAGTTGCTATTGGTGGGGAGGACCTGGATCTTCTCATACATGACTTTGTTCCCTTTGGTTTAACTGTATTGTGTATTGGAATATAAAGATGAGTAAGACTGCCCTGTCTTTAAGTCTAGTGAGGGATACATGTGGAGAAATATGTGAAACGCTTGGATAAAGAGTCCTAATATATGTAGACTCCACAATGGAGAGGGCAGTAATGGAGAAAGAAGGTCAAAGAGGTAGACAGGGGCTAGGCCACAGAAGACCCTGCCTATACACCTTGCCCGGGGCCTGATCCCGAAGCTCTGGGAAGCTAGTGGAAGGATTTCAAGCAGAGAAGTATGGTTTGTAATCAGAGTTGGAGGACAGACAGCTTAGGGAGCCACTGCATTAATTCTGGGGGGATAATGAAGCCCAGCTAGATCAGTGGCAGTGGAGTCTGAGAAGAGCAGACAGCAGAAGAATTTAAGAGGTAGAGTCTGAACAGCTTGACTGCAGATGGCTGAAGACAATTAATATGGGACAGTCCCCAGTTTGGGGGGCTTGGGAGTCTGGAAATTATAGCAGCACTGATCACTGGGGTTATGATATAAGAGAAATGGGCAGTTGGGGGTATTCAAGGTAGGGGAAGGGTAGACAGGAGAGCCTTCAGTTAGACATGATCATTGAGGTTCATGTGGAACACCCAAGTGCAGATGTCTAGAAATGAAAGTTTAAGAGTGAGGTCTGGGCTGGAGGCAGAGAGGTGAAAGTCAATTGCACACCAGTGGCTTCTCAAGTTGTTCTTGGAGCTATGTCGTCCAGGGGAGAGAATAGAGTGAGGAGGCTGGAGAAATGTGAACTTCCCAAAGACCATCCAAAGTTAGACTCAGAGAACGATGAGAGATGGGTGTGCTCAATGTCAAATGGATTTATCAGAAAGAGAGGAGGTGAGGAAATCAAGGTAAATGTGTGTTCAAGGTGAATGTTTCCATGAGGATGTTTATCCTAGAATTGTTCGTACTTAAAAGTTGAAATATCTTAAGTATCCAGCAACAGGGACTAAATCATGGCATGACCATATGACAAAATACCATGCATCTGTTAAAATATAAAACAATTATATATAAAAAACCACTGGTGACAGATACATCAAAGTGAGTAATAGAAAATACTATTTTAGTATTCATATATTATATAAAACATTAGTAGTCACTTGTTTTCCTATTTGCCTTCTCTCTTTTCCAGATTGAACACAATAAACTTATATTGCATTGGTAGACAAACACATCAGGTAGGCAGGACAACACTGGAGAAGTGTGCATTGGACTTAGTATGTGGAAATCATCAACCTTGTAGTGTCAAAGCTGCCTGAGGAGTGAATGGGAAGAGAGGAAGTAGGAGCTGCAAGTTTAGACTTAAATTTTTTTCTTTTTTTTGAGAGAGGGATTGAGCACATGACATATGAGTGAGTGGGGGAAGGGCTGAGGGCCAGAGGGACTCAAGCAGGCTCCATGCACCAGCATGGAACCCAGTGCAGCGCTCCGTCTCATGACTGTGAGATCATGACCATGAGATCATGACCTGGCCAAAATCAAGAGTTGGACATTTAACTGACTGAGCCACCCAGGTGCCCCAGAGATTTTTTCTTTGAGGATGGCCATCAAAGGAAAGTGAGACAAAGGGGGCCGTGTCTACTGTGGATGAGGAGCAGAGGGAACTACTTTCTCAGGTGGGGAGTCCTGATTGTGTCCGTATGTTAAAGAAAATAATTAGTCTCTCAGGAGAGGTTACAGGTTACAGGTATGAAGGGGATTGCTCATGGGGTAGGGAAGGAGAAGGGAGGAAGGAAGAGGGGGCTAGAGCTTATTTTAGGGGTGACCTGTGGGCAAGATATAGGGAAGAGGAGAGAAAGAATCCGACAAGATCAATGATGTATGGGTGTGGAGATGGGACCAAGGATGTGCTTTCTTGAGTGAGATGACTTCCTGTGTGAGATCTGTGCTTAAATACTGTGGCGGGGGTGAGGTAAGGGCAGGGGTAGGAGTTGGGATACATGAAACAAGATCAGTGAGTCATTGACAAGTGTTGAAGCTGGGTGATGAATGGAAGTTCACTATATGATTCTGAATACTTTTGTAAAATTTCCAAGATTAAATAAAAAAGGGCCCTATCCTTACTTGAGGATAGCAGCTGAGTCTGACCTACATACTCCTACCTGAGACTGTTAATCCAACTGCTTCCTACTCCAGCATCCCAAACAGTAGAGGCTTTCCAGCTGCCTTGGGTCTTGTCCCAGCCCCTCTGGGGAAGGGGCCCTCGGCAAGTCCCTACTACAGCTGGATGGCAGTTTCTACAGCAAGGAGTCAGTGGCCAGACTAGTCAGTTTGGGGAAAAAGCCCACATAGTCTCGAATGCAGAACCCCCAAGTAATCCTGAGTCAATAGCATCAAAACC
The DNA here is from genome assembly GCF_006229205.1 of Suricata suricatta. Taxonomy (NCBI): domain Eukaryota; kingdom Metazoa; phylum Chordata; class Mammalia; order Carnivora; family Herpestidae; genus Suricata; species Suricata suricatta. The sequence continues at coordinate 43,177,768 of NC_043708.1, forward strand.
TGCAATAAAAAGTAAATTGGCCTGTGTATCCTCCAATCCCCCCTGGATTGTGTGGTCCAGAGGTTCTGTGGGCCAAGGGGTCTCTGCATTTGAACTCATGGTGGAACAATAATTGGGGAAAGAATGATCACTTTGTGCTTTGTTCAGGTGTCCCCTTCCCAGCCCCAGGAGCTGGGCATCACTCTGAGAGGCTTTCATCTTCTCAGGTGATTATGGTACCCAGGATAAAAACTTCAGGCTTTTTTTCTTGAGATGGTGCTTTTAAAGGTTTTGGCATATAACGAATGTTCTGTAATCCTCGGTGATCGTCATTATCATCATCATCATGATGCATGGAATAGAACTTCCAAATATCGTAATGTTTTAGGAGCTCATAAGATCTCAGAGTTCATTCCCTTCAAGTCACTCATTTTGAAGATAAAGATACTAGGGGAGCTCAAGTGACTTGTCCCAGGTCATACAGCTGTTAGTGGCAGGGTAGATGACAAACCTTTCTCCTTGAACATCCCAGAGTGAGGTTCTAAATCTTCTTGTAACCCTTTCAAAGTCTGGGCCAAGTGGAGAGTAATGTGGTAAAAGAAATACTGTCCAGGAGTCAAAGGCAACCCCAAAGCAGCTGAAGCCCATTGCTTAGCCTTCTTCAAAACTGTCAAGAGGATCCCATTCCATAAACGATAGAAAAAAATGATAAAACTTCTTGCCATCATCTATGACATCTGTCATGCCCTCAGCAGCCACAGAACACCCCCTTCATAATTCAGCCTCTTCCCCAACACTCCTCTCTCCATCTCCTCACCCATTCCTCCAGAAGAAAGGATCTTCCCTCTTTGGGAGAGGGGAGGCACAAGGGAAGTTGCCCGACAATTGCAGGCTTGATTTCGGCAGGCTGGCTGAGGAGGCAAGGCTGTGGACAAATCCCATGATAATATCCTTAAAGGGTGGCTGGGGGTGACAGGGTAGTGATGACAGGTGGGACATGTATGCCAAAAGTGGGACCCTTTTAACACACATTTAAGGAAATACATTGAATTAAGAGTTCTCAGACAACAATGAAAATATATGGAGAGAGCAAGACTTTGGGAAACAGAGAAGGTGGTCAAGTAGAGTCACCTTTTTCATTTGACAAGTCCTTCAGCAAATGAGGGGGAATTCTTCCCCCTGCAAGGCTTAGACCTGGGTGACACCTCTGTACAGCCTCCTAGATCCTCTCCCAACAACCTTAGTGTCAGAACTGCCAGAGATGAAGCTCTTCTCTCCCATACATGTGTATGTCTTGGCTCCTTGGCTATGCTTCCTTCCCAAGTAAGTTTCAGGTTTGGGGAGGGTCACCCTGGCATCCTGGCTTACTGGGGTGTTTGGTGGCTAAGGAAGGATGCATATCCAGGTCATCATCACCTGTGGCTAATCAGGGTGGGCCCTTCCCTAGGGGAGGTGCATCTGGATCTCTTGGAGGACTGACTATGCCATGCTGGGTGCAGGAGAGCCATGAGGTCCATGCAGGAAGTTGTGCCAATCATTGCAGCTCTGTCCAGACTTTCCGGAGGATCTGGATTGAGAGGGAACCACAGGCCTATATTCCTGTCTATTTATGTGAACTAAATATTAAGGACCAAACCATATCTACCTTCCTAGGATACATGAGCTTTCAAATAAATACAGAAATAAGAATAAGGCCAACAAATTCTGTAGATAAATGGGCAAAGCACTTTTATTCAGTCTTATAATTAATTAAATTGCATTGCCTTCACAGAAAACCTGCCATGTCTCATCAAGACTAATTACAGAGTTCATCACTTCCATGAGTGAGTTGTTCCTTCCATCCAGGGCAAGATGCTCACAATCACAATTTACTATTCCACATAGTAGCAATGACTGTCTTTTTGAGTTTTCAGCCAGTAATTAGTCTGTCATCTTACTGAGCTCATATTGTTAAGGAGTGGCCATGGTGGAGGTGGTGGAGTTGATAACAGCTAGTGGGGAGGTCCGCCAGGTGCATACAGAGTAAAGAGAAGATGAGGCTAAGTCATGTGCAGCCATCAGAGAATGGAGCAGTCTGTGATAAGGGCCTGTTGTTGTATAGACTGTTTCTTCACTCATCCAACAAAAACTTAATAAATTTCAGGTATGTGCCAGGCACGACCTTGTTGTAGATTCCAGGGATAGAGCAGAGAAGAAAACAGAGTCTCTATTTTTGTGGAGGGTGCATTCTGTGGGAGTGGAGCGAGCACAAACAGATAAATATATGGCATGTGGTAATGATAAATGATGAGGAAGAGGAATGGAGAGATTACTATTTAGGGTCAGTGGTCCAGGAAGACCTTTTTTTTTTTTTTTTTGAAAGAAGTGTTTATTTATTTTTGAGAGAGAGAGAGAGAGAGAGAGAGCGAGCAAGCCAGCGTGCATGAGCACACATGAGCAGGGGAGGGACAGGGAGAGAGAGAATCCCAAGGAGGCTCTGTACTGTCAGTGCAGCGCAGAGCCCAAGGTGGGCTCAATCCCACAAATTGTGAGGTCGTGATCTGAGCTGAAACCAAGAGTTGCCCACTTAACCAACTGAGCCACCCAGGTGCCCCCAGGAAGATCTTTCTAATTGGCTGGCAACTGAACAGAGCAGGGAGAGGGTAAGAGCCAAGAGGTATGATACCTGGGGGGAGAGACTCTGAGGGAGCAGTGAGCACCCAGGGCCCAGGCGGGACTGCATAAAGGAGGAAGTGGTGTGTCTCCTGGGCAGGGAGTGCAGGAGAGTGGGGTGCAGTGGGTTTGGGTCTGAAGGGCTATGTGGTTCATTTAGGTCATTGACTTTTACGGAACCATTGTGGGGTGGTGAGAAGTGGCAGGATCTGACTTAGGTTTTACAGGAGCAGCTAGGTTAGTCTGGTAAGAATGGAGTAGGTGGGGAAAGCTGGGTGTAGCCAGTGGATCGTGATATCCATGGAAGAGCTGAGAGCGGCTTGGACCAGGGTGGTCATGGTAGGTTTTGAGAAGTGGAGGGATTATGGATGCATTTTCAAGTAGAGCTGACAAGACCTGCTGACACATTGTGTGTGGAGGGTGGGAGAAGAGAAGGAGGCAAGAATGACTCTAAGACCCAGCATGAGCAACCGGAAGAGTGGAGCTACCCCTGAGGTTCTAGAAAGGGTACAGCCAAAGTGAGGGTGACCAAAGGGCTGAGACACAAATGGCTCATGGAAGCAAAGATAAAAATTGGAGTGTATTGATGGATGAATATGTCTACTTGTTGTGATGAGGGAGAGGCTGTAAAATTGGTAGCCCCTGGGCTGAATCTGGCTGGCGGAACATGTGGGTTTGGTTCTCACAGTTTATTTTATTAAGCAACTCAATTAGTTGATCTTTAGAACCAATGGGATTTTATATTAAAATCCCATTCTTTTAGGAAAGGGGAAGTTCTGGCAACCCAGGTGAGGGCTGGTTGGCCCTGGATGACAGCTGGCCCCTTTGGCAGGGTGCCACTCCCTCCACCCCGCCCCCACATGCTGCATACTATCTGATAGCTGCTGCTACCCTCTCTCAATCCCGGTCTCCTCATTTGAAAATAGAAATAACAGTAGTATTGGGGCGCCTAGGTGGCTCAGTCGGTTAAGCCTCCGACTTCGGCTCAGGTTAGATCTCACGTTTGTGGGTTCAAGCCCCGCGTCGGGCTCTGTGCTGACAGTTAGCTCAGAGCCTGGAGCCTGCTTCCGGTTCTGTGTCTCCTTCTCTCTCTGCCCCTCCCCCTCTCATGCTCTGTCTCTCTCGGTATCAAAAATAAATAAAACATTAAAAAAAATTTAAAAAAAGAAATAACGGTAGTACTTAGCTCCTGGAATTATTAGGAAAATTAACAGACATAACTCATGTAAAGCAATAAGAATATATGGTTATTGACTAAATATTCAAAATGCTTGCTATTATTGTTGTGTTATTATCTATCTGGTCTTGCAGGGCTGTGAGTTTGCAGCTCCTGCCAGGAGGATTTCAGAAAGCTGGAGGATGATTCTAACAGGGGTTGGGAGGTGAATGAAGCTTCCCTTAATAAATAATGGCACCAAACCAGAAAGCAGGAGGGAAGGAGGCACAGCTCCGAGACACTTAGAAAATTGTGTCCGCCTGCGCGCTATCAGCCCCACAGATCAGGGTTCATTTCTCTTCTTCCGCAGAGCTCGGCATAGTGGCCTGGATCACCCAGTGACTCATCTAATAGCCCAGTGAGTTTGCCCAGCTTGCAGCCTCACAAATTACATTTGCAGCCTCCTTATCAGGCAAGCTAGGAAATTAAACCTAAACGGCTATGGTGTTGCTAAGTAATATGGCTGCATACACAGACACCCGAGGCTGAGACCATCACAGCCCCATTCAAGCATCATTTCCCACTGTGGCTAATAAGGTTTGAGACCTTCAGAGAAACTGTTATTTTTTTTTTTTAAGGTCAGAAAATGAGATAACTTGGTTATAAGCAAGAGCGAATTTCCCTTCTAGATGCTACATGTATGCGTGTGTGTGCGCATGTGTGTGTGTATTAGTGTACATGTGTTTGTATATGGGTCTCTGTTGGAAATCTGTAGTTTCATGGCGAGTAAAAGCAAGGGGCAGGGGTAGATCAGAGACAGTCACCTTGCCTTCCTGAACCCCTCTGCCCTGGGTTTTCTGTCCATTTCAGGGTTTGGCTCCTCATGGACCCACCAAGTGTAAAAGATTGAGGGCCCAGACCCAGGGAATGAGGCAGTAGCTCCATGTCCCCCTTAGTTCACATGGGTATGGACTTAGCATGTGTATAATCACCCCACCGTGGCTCTTCCATATCCTAGTATCTCTGCTGGGTGGTGAAGAGTGGTCAGGGGGTTGAGGCATCTGGAGTGCCTGAGCCCTTTACAGGCTCCCTCTCTGAAAGGACTCCCTCCATCTTCTCTAATCTGGGCTCCTGGAAAGGGGTGAGAGAGTGAATTCCTATTTAATTAGTGTCTTCAATCACATCTTCTTCACAATGCGGCAAATTATTTTTCAAGACTCCTTCAGGTAGTTTGGGCCTCACATATTTCTGGTTGGTGAGAGGGAGTAGAGCTTATAGACCGTCGGAGGGAGATGCCTGCTGTCCCGTGGGTGTGTTTGACCTGTGTGGGTCTGAGGTGAGACCTCAGTTCCATCCTCTGGTAGCTCGTGATAATCTGATCCAGCCAGTGCTGATTCTCACTAAGCAGAAGAATGTGGAGAATTTCTTCTGGCATTTGTTATGTGGTATGAGACATGGCTGTGCCCAGATGGGACAAGGACTTTCAGATAATAGATGTCTCCAAATCAAACTTTGCGTATTCCCTTCTTTTCCATTTTGTTGGCAGGCATGGGCCCATTTCCCTGGGAAAGAGCTGTTCTCTTTTAGAATGAGACTAATCTGTGAGACTGCCCCAGTTGGCCATTGATCTGACTGGGACATTCCTGTCCACTTCCGCCTGAGTGATATATGACCTCACCTTTATATATCACTCAGGAAACACTTGAGCAAGGGGTCAGATTTCAGTTCAGTCTTTTGTTGTAACAGATAGTCAGGTGTAGATACTTATATTTAATCATTAAACCACCACACCATCTCATTTTGTAGTGCTTTGCAAACCTGGTGTGGCTGTGAGCAGTGACTTGTTTTATGTGACTGTGCTGTGGCACTTAGGTCTTATCGGTTAGTTTTCATATAACTTTATTTTTGCCAAATGTTTTCACTACTAATTTGTTGCTTAATAAGTTAAATGAAGAGCTGCATGATTTGCATCCCCTTTAGCACCATTTCCATTTGAAGGCCGTATTTAAACAGTGCCCCTTTCTCTGGAGGACTGTCACTTGGTTCAATAGATGTGTTTCTTCGGATGGTTCTTTTATGGCTTGTATTGGTCCTGTTGCCAGAAAGACTTCCAGGGAGTGAGTGGCCCCACGCTGAGTGCCTCTATGGCTCTGCGTACCTTTTTCTCGATGACTAGTGAGTTGCTAAGCACATGTGTTTGCATGTCTGTGCACTTGCCCATTTCCAAGACTTTCAGCTCCATCTGAATTCTCTGAGCTGGTATACAGTCCGAATTAGGCTTCCCAGGGAAATGGAGACCACCGCCTCCACTGGCGGTTCTTAGGGGGCAGGTCAAGAACAACTTCAGGACATTCTGATTCTCCAAAGACCTCAGAAGGCACCGCTCCCATCTAGGATAGTGGCACGTTGGTGCAGCAGCCTTGAGTTTGGGGGACTGTCCCGCCTCATTCAGAATTGCTTCTGTACCTCTATTGAAACATCCTGGCCAAGTCTAGGGTCCCCAGTTTTTCTTCCTTTCCTTCAAAGTGAAGACTGGTCAGCATCTTAAAGATGGTGATATACCTTTAAAGTGATAACCTTTTATAAACTTTTGATGATAGAGGTGCCTGGGTGGCTCAGTCAGTTGAGCGTCTGACTCTTGATTTCAGCTCAGGTCATGATCCCAGGGTTGTAGGATTGAGTCCCATGTCAGGCTCTGTGCTGGGTGTGGAGAATGCTTAAGATTCTCTCTCTTAGTAGGAAACATGGCACTTTTTTCTACATTTGGTTAAGAGTGATTATGCATCTCCTGTCTATCCATAGTTTCATGTGCTTCTGCTGACTGATTTATCAAAGCAGTTGGTCAAGGGTGAAATACCAAAGGCCCTTCAAGTCCCAGTTTAATAAGGAATGTGATATTAAAAATTTCTATAAGGAATTCTTTCTAAATCCTTTGAAACCTAATTCCTGATTCCACCTTTCTAGATTTTATATATTCATTTATTTTGCTGACATCAATACATTGTTACTATCTTTAAAATTTTTAATAAATGTACGAATCGCTTTTAAAAAAGTGCTTGCGCACTCTCTAAAATAAAAATAATTTACAAAATTCTGATGGTTTATTGCAGATTCATGGTGGAAAATGCTGAAAATAATCATTTTGCTTGCCTGTCATTTTTTTTATAAGGACACATTCTGGTTTATTCAGCCTATTTCCTGTTATGAGACATTTAGGTTGATTCCAATACTTTTTTTTTTTGTCATTTTAATCATTGACATAAGGAACATCCTTGGAGTATGTCAAAATTTAGCACATTTTTAAAAGACTTTGATATTGCCAAACTATTCTCCTGAAAGGGTTTACGTAGTACTGACCTGCTGTGTATGAATGCCTTTTATTGCAATTTAAAACGTATTTGCCAATTTAGTAGGTGAAAAATGAGGATCATCTCGTTAATTTTAATATCACGGATTGTGCGAGGTTAAACATTCTCCTTGCCATTAATTGGCTGGTGGGGATATTTTGTGTTCCCCTGCTTCTAGACGATGGGGTTTAAGTGTTGTTAGTTGCCACTTAGGAAGATGAAATTGGGGCGTGCTGCCAGGGAGCTGAGGGCAGTTAAAGTAGTCACCATTAGACTTCAGACCCTAAAACCAATCTTCCTAAGTGTCTGTTTTCAATCATCCCTGAGTAGGCCTTCTGATCTGAGGGTATCTTCTCCTCCTGGCCTCTTGTAGGTCAGAACCGGATGGAGCATGATGTGGGACACAAGAGGCATGGGGTGGCTTCAGGATGCAGACAGATGCCTGGCTCACTACTGGATTGATGTCCTATACCTCCAGTCATTCACCCTTTTCTTCCGCTCATTCATGCAGATAATCACATACCGAATATCTTTCATTTTGTTTTGTGGTGTCTATTGAGTAACTCCAGTGTTTGGTGCCATTGTTGATATTCTGTGTCTGCGCAGGAGGTAGTTGCAGACCAGCTGTGTATGAATGTCAGGCTTCTACTCCTTCTAGGTATGCAGACTAGCAGGACTAGGTGAAGAGAGAGAGGTCACAACAGGGGAGCCAGATTTGGGATGTGCGTTAAAGGCACAGGGTACACTCTGGGTCAGATCTGTAGTCTATAATCTGTAATATGTTGGGAGGAGCAGCAATCCTGGGGTGGTGAGGCTGGGCTTTGAGGACATATTGATGTGCGGTGCTCCTTTCCTGATACAAAAATGAGTTTCATGCAATTTATTCTAGTTTGAAGGTCCAGGGTGGATCTAGAAGACAAGATCATGAGGTATTTTGCCAGTTTCAATAACGAAGCTTGTGGGGAGAAAAGGAATGGCTGGGGTGGGGGGTAGGGAAAGCCTGGGAGGTGGTGAAATCTGAGGGGCTGCTTGCTTCCCTCCACTGAAGCAGCTCTTGTGAAGGCTGCGCTAGAATGGCCCCTCCATCACTGCAAACTGCCGAGTGTTCCCAGAAGAGCCACTGAGGTGTGAGAGAAACAGCCTTGTTACCAGGAATGTGGGAAAGAGTGGAGGTTTTATGTATAATTTCCTTTTCTCAGAATCTAAAATAGTCATAAATAAGCCCAAAGAGGCAACAGGCAGGAGAATGAAACATGAATACCTATCATTTCTGAGGAGCTAGAAACGGAGAGGAATTCAAATAGATCTTTCACTGTGGATTTTGATTCTGAAGTAACTTGGCCATGGCTAAATGTAGTCAGTTTACAAAAAGGGCTCTGTAAGGTGACATAATGCCACAGAGATGATTTTCACAGTGGAAAAAATAGATTTGGCACAGGTGAGCTCAAAACTCTTCAAAAGTCATAATCCTGGACTCTCCACAGATCCTTGAGAGTTAGAGGCTAAGACTGTTAGAACATCAGGATAGGTATTTACACCAGTCCTCCTGGCTGTGAAGGGACTTGGGTCTTTTATGTTGAATGCACAGAGGAGAGGATTTGGGAGGAGCTGGGGGCATAACAGTCTGCTGCCGTGAAGAGAACTGCCTCTTGGAAGAATCTAGAGGCATTTGGTTGAACTTAGTGGTGTGCTAGCATTTATTATTAATCACACTGAAACTGCTTTTTCTTTTTCTTATGTTTTCTTATAAATCTGACTTGATCTTCATAATATAAGATATTTTCCACAGGTTTATTGAATTTCAGTTTTTTAGTCAGGATTTGAACAGCTGCTGAGGCTCACAGGAGGGGCCGTTTTGTAACATACGTGGAGAGGAAGAAGGCATGTGTGTCTTATAAGCTGAGGTAGCATGTGTCTAAGGGGTCAGGCATGGACCCTCAGGCCTGATGGGAGCGCTGTGGAACAACAGTGGGCAGAGTAAATATCACAGAGTCACACCGCAGCATGGCAGTCCTCCTTATCTGTCGTTGTGCTTTCTGTGATTTCAGGTACCCACGAGTCAGTCAAGGTCTGGAAGCAGATTGTCAGGAGGTCAGTGGTAGCCTAACACTACGTCACAACGCCTGCGTCATTCACCGCACTTCATCTCCTCAGGGAGGCATTTTATCACCTCATGTCATCACCAGAGGAGGAAGAAGGGTGAGTACAGTGCTCCTTTCACAAGACAAAAATGGACTTTCATGCCATTCATTCCAGTCAGAAGGTCCAGGGATAGATTTGGAAGACAAAAATCATAAGATTTTGAGAGAGATCACATTCATGTAACTTTTATTGCAGTCTATTGTTACAGTTCTACTTTGTTATTGGTTGTTGTGAATCTCTTACTGTGCCTAATTTATAAGTTAAACTTTATCGTAGGTATGTAGGTATTGGGGAGGTTGGTAGTATATGTGCTTCCAGTCATTCCCTGGGGGGCCTTGGAACATGCCCCCGTGGATAAGAGGGGGGACCACTGTAGGTGCCGTTGGATGCTTAGCCCCACTGCACTTGGAGATGTCAAGGCCTTGTTTTCTGTCCCAGGGTCTGTGTGTAACTGGGGTGGGAGACCCTTTTACTTGAGAGCTATCATCTTCGCTGCCTGATTAGACTCTCCTGACCTTGGTTCTCACTTGTAAAATGAGGTAATAACAGTGTCCATCTCAGGAATCTCAAGGTAAAGTTAATACCTTTAGAAAAGAAAGCACTTAGAGCACAAAAATGTGCAAGCCATGCATGTTAACTCTTATGATGACAGCAGTATTAATGACCATTGACATTGGATATCACAGAGGAGGCAGCCGAGGGTGGTTACATCATGTCCCCATCTTGTGGTAAGGGCCCAATGAATCCTCTCTTTACACCCCTGTGGCTTTGCTGAGGACATGGTGAAGAGTATGAGGATTGTTGTCCTATCTACTTCTGGAAGAGGCTGATGGAGACATAACCAGGCCTGTGAGTTTATACAAGAATGGGTCACAGTGGAAAACTTGACCTTGAGAATTTCATTAATCTCTTCAGTTACACTGAAGACAGCAGAGAAGTCACTTCTCACATGGGTCCCCAAGAATTAAAAGAGGGAATGCTGTCCTCTAACTCTTGGCCTTGCCACTTACCGTCTGTGTAAACTTGGGCCAGTTTCTTAACCTCTCTGAACTGCAGTTTCTTCATTTGTATAATGGGAAGAATATAGCATTGTTGGAATTACTGAATCAGATGATATCTGTAGAGTTAGCAGTGAAAGCTTGTTATCATGCCTATTATTTTTATTATAAATGCTTATCATTAGAAACTACCTTTACAGTTTTCAATTTACAACACAGGGAACAGGTTACATTCACAGCAGGGCTTGTCCTGTAATGATCTTCTCCCTCACCTTAAAAGATGTTCACACTCATAGGAATTCCCTTCCTTGGCTGGCCTGACCCTCAGAGCTTCATGGTTGTCTCTGTGAAGATGGGCATTGTCCCCGGGAAGATTTACATGTGAAGGTGTCCTGATTGAACAAGGGTTGGATCCAAGTCCTCCTCCCTCTGCATGTGTCTTTACGTCCCCAGGGAATGGGTCATGGCTCCTATTGGATGATTAGGGCTTTTGAGGATTTTTGAGGTGTCCAGACTCAAACCGTCCTCACTATTGACTCTTTCCACTGGCAGGATTACATGGTAATTGTTTGTTTAACTTTTTTTTTTTCTTAAGAGAGAAATAGAGAGTACATGAGCTGAGGAGAGAGGCAGAGGGAGGGAAAGAGAGAGAAAGAATCTCAATCTTACGTGGGGCTCAATCCTACGTGGGGCTCAATCCTATAACCCTGGGATTATAACCTGAGCCAAAATCAGGAGTCAGACACTCAACTGACTGAGCCACCCAGGCGCCCCTGTTTAACATTTAAAAAAACTGCCAACTGTTGTCCCACATGCAGCCATGTTTTCCATTCTTCCCCTTATAGCAAAGCCAGTGCTTTTCAAACTTTAAGAAAAAGATACATATATTTCAAATTTTAACATTTATTTATTTAAGAGAGAGAAAGAGAGGGAAAGAGAGGGAGAGAGCATGAGCACGGGAGGGGCAGAGAGAAAGGAAGTCAGAAGCTGAAGCAGGCTCCAGGCTCTGAGCTGTCGGCACAGAGCCTGACACAGGGCTTCAACTCATGATCTGAGCCGAAGTCAGATGCTCAACTGACTGAGCCACCCAGACTCAAAAAAAAAAAAAATATATATATATATATATATATATATATACACATATATATATATATAAATTTTATTTTAAAGAAGCAGAACTTTAAAAATAGAAAAGGCCATACCTAGACCCCCAGTAACTAAAGCAGAGGGAGACAGATGCTTTAGTTGAAGGATCGGGGCAGATGCATGGAGCCTGAAGCTGTGAGGCACCTCTGCCCACCCTGAGGCCAAGGGCAACACAGAGTGAAGACCCCTCCTAGGTCACAGGCATGAGTCAGGTTCAGTTGGATTTAACTTTCAGTTGAATGATACTGTCCCTGCCTGGCATGCCCACATTTCTGCTAGCCACGCTAAAAGGCTTCCGTGGGGGTCATCCAGGCCGGCAGCAGAGGGCGAGCCCCTCAGAGGCGGACCAAACGCAGCAGGCTGGCTTTGGGGATGATGTTTCTTGTGTGATGGAAAAGGGTTTCAGGATATGAATGCTACTTTCCCACCCCCGCGGTGTGTCTGTCAAACTTACTCCATCTGCAGGACAAATATCAAAAGCTGTGGGACTCCAGATATCGGGAACAAAGAAACAAATTGGGAACACCGTGCACACAAAAAAAGATTTTAATAAAGATTGAACTGGCTCCTCGAGTAGATTCTGCCAGTCTTCTTATTGTGATCTTGACAGTGATGCCGGGTGGGAATGAAAAGGCTGAGCCCGAGGCGAGGCATAGTCCACCCTGACACATGTTGGAGGACGATGTGCATTTTTTTAAAGTTTATTTATTCTGAGAGACAAAGAGGCAGAGATAGAGGGGGAGAGAGAGAGAGAGAATATCCTAAGCAGTCTCTGCACTGTCATTGTGGATCCTATGTGGGGCTCAAACTCATGAACTGTGAGGTCATGGTTAGCCGAAACCAGAGTCAGTGATTTACCCATCTGAACCACCCGCTCTGGGATGTGCATTTTTTAAAAAAGTTTTAATGTTTATTTATTATTGATATAGAGAGAAATAGAGCATGAGTGGGGGAGGGGCAGAGAGAGAGGGAGACAAAGAATCTGAGACAGGCTCCAGGCTCTAAGCTGTCTGCACAGAGCCCAACGCGGCTCAAACCCACAAACCGTGAGATCACGACCTGAGCCAAAGTCAGAGGCTTAACCGACTGAGGCACCCAGGTGCCCTGGGATGTGCGTTTTTAAAACTGGCAGGAGCGCTACTTCTGGAAATCCACACTCACAAGAGAAGAACAGCACAAAGTCATGCTGATAACTTGCGCTGGCAAAAGCGTCCCTGACTTTCAGGCCTAGGAATCTGGGAGTCTTGTCATATAAGCCTTCTATTGATTTTTCAAGCAAATTATGAATTTTAACCTAAAGAGCAGAACGAAACAGCCATTGAGTTTCCTAGGGGATAGTCAGTCTCTGGGGCTGCTAGTGTGACGTCAGTCTGTGGGTTCCCTAAAATGACCCTAGTTTTTAAATGTCCAGTTTGGAGACCTGGGCTTGATTCCTTTATGGCTCTCTACTTTACGTACTGTGTAGTTTTCTTACGTGCATTATAAAGATGATGGCCTTTGCCCCAGTGAGCTCATGGGGGTGTTTGCCCGAGATAACCTGCTGGAGTCCAGGGAGGGTGTGATGATGGCGGTCATGTGCTCCCCTACCTGGCTGTGCTCATGGCTGTGCTCACTGCACCCCTGCCCAGGAGCCTGCCCACAGCTTTGCAGGCCTCTCCTTTACTTCTGGATCTCTAGTCACGGTTTCTGTCAGGAGCTTAGCAGGAGCGAGCTGTGCTTCCCTGATGCCCAGAACCCCAAAGCTGGTGGGCGGAGCAGGCCCTACCAGACCCCTGCCTCACTCACCCTCCGTCAGGAGCCCTCCACACTGCGTGGTGTGAATCTTCCTGGCCCACAGTCTTGTCCCTTGCTGGTAAGAGCACAGCTGCCCACATGTGAAGATCTTCTCGGAAGTAAGACTGGCCTTGGCTAACCAGGTGTCCCTCCATTCCAGGGAGGGGCAGGGGACAAGGAAAGGGAGCTTTGCCAGTGGAGGAGGCTGCATGAGGGGACAGGGAGATGCCAGGTCTTCTCTTGCTGTCTCTCCTCAGAGGCAAATGATGTTCAGTCATAAGCGGCCAGGAAGATGAGCTCACCCGTGTGGAACCCAGTGCAGTGAGGCCAAGGCTCAAAGTCCCCTGACAACAGTTTCTTCCTCTCAGCAGAGGCCCAGTTGTGTCTGGAGACCGGTCAAAGGAGTAGCTGTGGACAAAGGTCGCTTCTCTGCCTCCTTTTAGATGCTTGGAGAGGCCAAGCGGTGTCTCCCAAAGGGCCCAGTCTGTCCAAAAGTGACTGTCTATTGACTGGCTGGACATTCTATTCCCAGAGGCAAGCAGACACCCTGTGCCCCCCAAAACCTGGTGCTTCTGAGGAGGTTCACAACAGCCTCCTGGCACAACTCAAGCAAAGATGTCTAGTATCTCCCTGGTGAACCCTAGTCATGACTTTGGGGGGTTGTCAAAGACGAGGTGGCCTTGGCTTTGGAACCAGTAGGTCCCAGATTCCATTCTGTGCCAGTGGGGGGGCGGTTGCAGAGTGTCAGTACAACCATAGCAGAGGGGAGTGTGATGACATCACTCAGAATCGCAAGTGCACCTGTCCTTCGACCAGCAATTCTGTTTGAGCGGAAGGACATACATCTAGGAGGCTCACTGCAGTATGTTAGTAATAGCTGGAGCTGGGCAACATCTAAATGCTAATCGGTAGTGGGCGAGTTAAATAATCTGTGGTGCATCCGTACCATAGACTCGTAAAAAAGAATGAGGCAGCTCTATGCATTTACTGCCACAGAATGATCTTCAGAGATATTACTGAGTGGAAAAAGGCAAAGTTGACAATAACGTATAGTATGCTACCTTTTGTGTTTTGTAAAAAAAAGATTCCTTTTATATGCATAAAACATGTATGGACAAGTAGCCAGAAACCGAAAACCCCGTTTATCCATGGGGCGGTGACCCAGGGGGACAGTGGTGGGAGGGAAATGTGCTTTTTACTATAAACTCCTTTGTAAAATTTGAGTTCTGTGCTATTTCTGTGTATTTAAAAAAAGTACATTTAAGTAAAATATCTGACATTTATGGGCTGTGTGACTTTGGGGAAGTCACTTACCTCTCTGAGCCTCACCTGTAGAATCAGGGGAGATTTCCATCACAGCATTGCAATAACAATGAGAACTAATGGAGAGGAAGTGCCTTGTGTAGGATGTGCCGGTGAAGGGGATTCAGCCAGTGGAGCTAACTTGTTTGTTGATGACTATATTTTAAGTTGTTACCATCTGGTTGCCAGGGTGGGGAGAGCAATCCCAGGCTGGGAGAGATGGTGATTTGGAAGACCCAGGGCACCTCAAGGGCAAGGATGGCCTCCTTCTCATCTTCATCCTCGCCATGCCTCCCCCCACCCCTGCTGCACACCTGGGCTGATTGGGTGGTACTGTGGTCCCTAGCTGCCTTCTCTGAGCAAATGTGTGAGTAGCTGAGACTACTCTGTCCAGTAGAGGGCGTCGGCTACTGTGTCGCTTCCAGTCTTCTCTCTGGAATTTCTTCTTGGACTGCCAGAACGTGAGGAGATTTGCCAGGGAAAATGTTTAAGGTGACCTTTTCCTCCGTACAGTGACCATGAATACATTGCTTATTGGTTCCTATTAGGCCTGAGGAATTCCTAATCACCAAAGACGCTGTAGAAACTGGCATAACCTTGGAGATGGGTGTGTGTGTGTGTGTGTGTGTGTGTGTGTGTGTGCGCGCGCGTGGGCTTACATGGTGTACATGTGTGCACACGTGCATGAGTGTGCGTGTACATGAGGCTGTGTGGTGTGTGTTTGCATGCATGAGCATGCATGGTATACGTATATATGTGTGAGTGCAGGGCCCTGGGATGTGAGTTCTGGGTCAGTTAGCCTCTGCCTTGAGGGACGCTCTGCCCTGAAACAGACTGATGCTGCTCCAGGCTTCCGAGCAGTCAGGCTAAAGGACCCATACCGTACATTTGGAGAATGCTTTATATTCCTAGATCCTTCCATCTACTCTGGACCACTAATTCTTGCTGGACCTGTTCATCCATCATTTCTTACCTCCCTATGCCTTTATTAATAACTTCTTCCCAGACAGAAGGAAGGAATCCCTAAGAGAATTCCATGTCCAAGGTGAATCATGCTCTGAATGCTCTTCTCTGGAGGATGGTGTGCCCCAACCCCTGCTGGTGCTGGCCGGGCCACCTAACAGGCTGTGTCTGTGTCCTCTGCCTCCACCTCTCCACTCACAGCAGACACAGAGGGGCTAGAGGGCATTTTTCTCTCGGTAACATCATCATGGGAACTCACAGCTCCTGACTCTTAGACCAAGTCTCCAAGCCTAAGCAACAGCTATGGATTCTGAGGGGAATGAAGAAATGGTCTATCCTCAGGATGCCTAGCTTTTGTAGGTGCTTCTAGGCCAGGGAGCATGCTGGGAATGGCCCCAAGTTCCAACTTTGTAGCTTATGACTGCTGCCATGGCTAAAGAGGTGTAGGCTGGATGGCACTTGGGGTTTGTAGTAATGATGGTAATGATATCAGCCACTAATACTCAAGAAAATATCCTACATATTTGGCACTGCTCCAGGTGCTTCACAAACATCACCTCATTTAATCTTCTGGACACAGAGGATTTAATACCCCCTCAGTTATTTAATACCCCACCGGATATTACCCCCATTTCACAGATAGGGAAAAGGAGGCACAGAGATGTGGTATAATTTACCCAAGGACACATGGCTGGTAAATGACATAGCTAGGTACTGAACTCAGCAAATCAAGCTCGAAAGCCCTAGTGATTCAGTCAGTCTATTCAGGTGGGGAGAAATCTCATTTCACCCAGATGGGGAGAATTTTCATTTTAAAGGTAAAGGAAGCTATTGGTGGCTCAGTTGGTTAAGCAACTAACTTTGGCTCAGGTCATGATTTCATGGGTTTGAGCCCCACATCGGGCTCTGTGCAGAGCCTGCTTCAGATTCTGTGTCTCTTTCTCTCTCTGTTCCTCCTCCACTCAAGCTCTGTCTGTCTCTCTCTCAAAAATAAACAAACATTAAAAAGTTTTTTTAAACACGTTAAAGGTGAAGGAAGCTAGATTCCAAAAACGAATGCGACGCTCCCAGTTTCCTAGGATCTTCTCCACAGTTCTTGTCAAGGAATACCCCATTCAGAATAAATATGAAAAGCAAGGCAACTTGAATATCTGTCTGAATTGGGGTTAGGGGCATATGTTAGGAGCAGAAGACCCTTTCCTGCCCAGGAGCCAGGGTCCCACGGGCAGTCTCTCTAAAGGTACCTCCGAGAGCATGGGAAGCTGCCGCAGCCTCTGCACGTCCTCCAGCAGGACAGGCCCAGCAGTTCTTCCCTCCGGAGCTGCTCCAGCTGCAGGGAGGGCTTGAGCCGAAGCATCTTCACTCCCGGCATAGCTAGTGGAGGTGGCTGGGAAGCCGCTGCAGGCACTTTGGCTGCTCTACTGGCGGTTCCTTTTCATTTAATTTTATTTTTTGAGTCATTCCCTCCAACGACCAGGTTTGCTGGCTTCCTGCTGGTTCTCCACTGAACCCAGCCTTTGAATGGGAGACCGAGTCTGAGCAGCCTCAAACGTGCCCCGAAGGTGAGAACTGCTGCTCATAAAAGCACCTTTCATAGCATTAAATTTCTCTGCTACGGAGTCTTTGAACCTGGAGTGATCCACAGGTTGCAGCCCGGCTGGAGATGTGTGATAAAAGAAATTGGCCTGCTCAGAGTCCAGTGGGAGCTGTCAGGGGAGGAGAGTTTGACAATGTGAAGCTGGACCTGGTTCTGAGACCTCGACAATTCCACAGCATGGGCGGACAGGAGGTCACCCAGGCATTCAGGACACCACCTAGTCCAGTGACACCACTTCAGGCTCCCCCAGACTTTGAGGGCCTGAAGAGAGGCAGTGAACCCAGATCAAATGACCAGAGTGTGTTTATGTAATGGACCCACGTTCCCTGACAGTGGGGATGGACGACTGGCTAGACAGGCACCCCAGAACCCGATCCATCTGGGCCCCAGGGTAGGCTTGTACTTCCCAGATCCCTTGAAGTCAAATGTGGCCAAGTGAGTTTCTTTGGCAGATTAGGAATGAGCTGCTGGAAGTCACACCTTCTTTTCCACTGCTGGGGCAAACATCAATGCTTGGGGCGGGGGGCGGAGGGCTCGGGGCTCAGTTGTGCCAGCCTGGGTTCCAGCGTGTGCTACATGGAGTAGAGGCCCTAGCTGACCTGTGATGGTCATGCAGCCCAGTGAGAAGTCAGTCTGTGTGGTTTTAAGCCACTGAAATTTGGGGGGGGGGTCTGTTAATGCAGCATAATCTAACTAATACTGACATACATGGAGAACCAGATTGATGAACTCTGACGGTGGATCACTTGGCTAGTGTGTTATGTATCCCAAGCAACAAAATTTGTTAACCTAATTAAAGTGCACATAATTTCCAAAATTGAGTCTTTGCAGGCACCGTTGCAAGCCAGTGGGGAGGGGATTTGGGAAGTGGCTCTTGGCCTGCTGATACCCTGCTGCTGATTTTGCCTGGCTGAGAGACTCCCAGTAGGTGGGACGCCCAAGGACTGTGATGGGTCAGGTGCTTATTTTTAGTTCTTTTTTAAAAATGTTTATTTGTTTATTTTTGAGAGAGAAGGGAGAGAGAGAGAACAAACAAGGAGAGGAGGGAAGGAGTGAGAATCCCAGGCAGGCTCCGTGCTGTCAGCACAGAGCCCAGTGTAGGGCTGAACTCGTGAATGGTGAGATCATGACCTGAGCCAAAATCAAGAGTCAGATGCTTAACAGACTGAGCCACCCAGCCTCTTATTTTTAGTTCTGTAATGAGTCAATGGAAACAGCTATCTTTTGGCCTCATCTATTAAAGCTGCAGAAACATATTATAGGCCACTTGACTAAAAGAAGAGATGTAGGTCCCCTTACTGTAAGGTTCTCACATTCGCTGTTAGAACAACCTGCGAGCTTAAAAGCCCCATTCCAGGCCAGGCCCCAGACCAACCCAGTCAGTCCCCGAGGCTGGGTCAGCATCAGCAGCGCCAGAGCCCTCCGTGTGATCAGTACACAGCCAGGCTGAGGACCATAGCCGGGGGCCCCTCTTCTTTCACTGGGGTCCATATTTTCCCCAGTAGTCTTGAGGTGGTCATTTTGCAGAATTCTATTGCCTGCATATAACCTGTGTCTCAGGCTGCAATAGACATTTGAAAGAAAAGGCCACTGTTGTAGTCTCCTTAGTGTGAGGGCTCATAGCTCAAAGGGGGCTCCTGGAATCTTAAGACGGCCAGCTATGGTCCCTCCTAGCAGGGTTTGGGGGTAGGCAGACCTGGATTTGAGCTTTTACCCCCCCCTTTCCTGTAACAGTTCTGTGATCTGCAACAACTTGCTTGACATCTCTGAGCCTCAGTTTTTCCATCTGCATAGTGGGGGTAATCTAATGTCAGCCTTATTGACTTGGCACAATAGTCTCTGCATAACTACTAGCTATTTATTATTTCTCCCAGGTGACTTGTCTTGAATGATGAGACAGGTGACATAACATAATAAATTCTACCTGCTGCTTTTACCCCAGTTCACGATGTCCCTGGGAAATTGGACCCCAACTCCCCAGCTGCCTAAGCCAGAAACTTGGGAGACATTCCAAACTCTTCAGTCTCTCTCTTAATCCCCACATCCAGCTCATCATTAACCATCATGCCTCTACCCACTAAGCATCTCGTAGATCTGCCCAGTTCTCCCTATTTCTACTGCTACTACCTTTCACCCCCCACCTTGGGGGCTGTCTGCACTGATGTAGTAGCCCCTAGTGGGTCTCCCCAGCTCCCCACTTTGACGCTCTTCTAATCCACTTCCCAAAATGTAGTCAGGGAGATCTTTCTAAAATATAAATCTCGCTACTAGATATTAAAGCAAATTTTAAAGTTGTCATAATTAAAACAGTGGGGATGCTGGTGCCTAAGTAGACAAACATATCAATGGAAAGCAAAATAGAAAGTCTAGAAATAGACCTGAATTTATATAGGAAGTTTATATATTTGAAAAGCAGCATTTCAAGTCAGTGGAGGAAAGATAGATTATTCAATAATAGCATAGGCACAACTGGGTAGTAATCTTTCCATAGAAATAAAATTGGATCCACACCTCATACTTCATACAAGGAATGTTAAAAGATTTAAATGTAACAACTAATTGGTAAAGATACCAATAGATATCAAAAGACAGATAAACTGGGGAAAATATTTATAACTCATATCACAGAGGTTAATTTCCACAATATGTAAAGAGCTTCTACAAATTAATTAGAAAAAGACCAACAATCCAATGGTGAAATGGGCAAATATATGGAGAGTTGAAAGGGAAATGCAAATGGCTATTCAGCTTATAAAAATATGCCCAACCTCACCCAAATAAGAGACAGGTAAATGAGAAGGACACTGATATTAGTTTTCACTTATTATATTGGAAAATATTTAAAAAATGTTGATGATACAGGAATTGCTGAGTGTAGGGAAAAAGCACCATCACTTATTGCTACTGGAAGTATAAATCTATGGGAAGCAACTTGGGAAAAAGTAGCAAAATGACAATACCTGTGATGGTTAGTTTCATCTGTTAACACAGAAAGGCTATAGTACCCAGTTTTTAAGTCCCACACAGATTTGGGTGTTGCAGTGAAGGTATTTTGTAGATGTGGTTAACATCTACAATCAATTGACATTAAGTAAAGGAGATTCGCCTTGATGATGTAAGTGGGCCTCATCCAATCAGTTGAAGGTCTTAAGAGCAAATACTGAGGTTTCTGGCAGAAGGAAAAATCCTGCCTCAAGACTGAAGCTTCAGCTCCTTTCTGTCTGAGTCTCCAGGCTGCTGGCCTGCCCTACAGAATCCAGAACTGCCAGCCCTCACAATCAATTCCTTAAAATAAATCTCTCTCTCTTGTACAATCTCCTACTGCTTCTGTTCCTCTAGAGAATCCTGATGTAATATCCTTTAATTCAGCCACCCCACTTTCCCACTTGTGGGAACCCTTGCACACATGTGAAATGACCCGTGTACAATTTATTTCACCATAGCATTGTTCGTAACAGAAAGGGTGAAGCCAACCCAAGTGTTCATCAGGACCGGCTGGCTAAACTGTGTTCATCCACAGAGTGAAGCACTGTGTATGAGGCAATGATATAGAACATTCTCCAAAACTGATTTAAGAGACAAAAAAAAAAAAAAGAAAGAAAAAGAAAAATGCCCCACAATGATGACCAGCATGCAGGGTATGCTTTTTTTGTGTGTAAAAAGGGGAAATATTTCAGTGTTTGTAAACATATAAAATATCTTTTAGTGGGCAC
The DNA here is from genome assembly GCF_006229205.1 of Suricata suricatta. Classification (NCBI taxonomy): domain Eukaryota; kingdom Metazoa; phylum Chordata; class Mammalia; order Carnivora; family Herpestidae; genus Suricata; species Suricata suricatta. The sequence continues at coordinate 43,198,536 of NC_043708.1, forward strand.
ACAAGAAATTACCACTGAATGTGTCCAGGGCAGGGAACTAGTGGCCTGGGCATGGGACAGGAGGAAGACATTCGACCTATGCCCTTTTGTTTCACAAAACAAAACTCACGTCTGATCGTATCACTCCCCAACAAGGGTAGCTATGGTCCTTAAAGCAGAGTCACACTTTTTTTTTTAACCAGGGTTTATAAGATCCTTTATGGCCCTACCTGTGCCTCCATCCCATCCCTGCCCCTAACCCCCACAGCTCCCCATTCTCTGCATTCTCCATACCAGTCCCATATTTCCTTATTTCAGTTCCTTAAACTCATAGGTTCTCTCTTGCCTCAAATTGGGAATGCCCCTGAGCCTCTTTCCACAAGTTCCTGGCTTTTGGTCCTTCTCTATTACTCCATTTCTTCCTAGGGACCTGGGTGGCATGGCTAGTGTTTGATGTCCCTCTGCCGTGAGCTTGGCTTCCCCAGGGAACCCAACAGTGAACACAGAGCTCTGCCCACTGGCTTCCTCTGGGCTCTGGGCAGTCACATCCCACCCAGTCCATATTCTCTTTCTTGCCCTCTTGGGGACCCTGGTCCCTGAGATCATATCATTCAGGCTAAGAGATTGACAGGGCCAGGGTCCGCCCCCACACCCCGATGTCCTGTTGGGGCATCTGAGTTTTTCTCATGTGGGCACAGGGACGAGACCTCACTGAAGTTGAACTTTACCTACCTGTTCCAGAGGAACTAGGCACTTGTGTCTTTCAAGGTATCCTCTGTTTTCAGACATCCATCGGGTCAGCACCCAGCCCTCAGGAAGTCCTGTTGTAGGAGGAAGACAGCAAACTTGGGGCCTGCCCCTTAAATCATTTCAGTGGGGGACAAGTTAGAGATGAACACTTCAGAAGCATACCTGGTTAAACAGTGAACTTTGGGTGAATGAGGGCTTGGATTCTGTGTCTTAGGAGAGGACAGTGGAGTAGGTTAGTAGATGAAGCCATCTGGATCCCAGAGCACAGGGATGGGATAAGACATGCAGGATGTATGCTCTCTGCCCAGGGTTTGTATACATGCATTTGGTGATGGGTGAGGCAAATGATTTGTCACGTATTCATTTTATTTCTCTCATCCGCAGTTTGCTGACTTTGCACATCTTCCATCTTGGATGAGTAACAGGGTCATAGGTCAATGCTGAAAGGGACTCAGTCTGGTTCAAGTGCAGGAAATCCATGAATAGCTTTTTCCCAGTAAACAGAGCTGGGGTCTGCATAATGGAAAGCAAAGTGGTGAGGTCTGATTGGACAGACAGGACTTTGGGGGTTTGTAGTTTCATCTGACTTCACTCTGGAGCTTGTTAGAATTTTATGGCATGGAAAACTGGAACTATCTCCTAAGGATGTTGGCACATACAGGGGCACCTAATCCTGGGTATGGCCCCCATAGGAGGATTTAACTGGAACCTCTCTGCTGTCTTGGGATCCAACAGCTCTGATGGGACCATTTCACTCACCAAAGCTCTGATTTTGTTTCTCCTGGATAGGACTTTAAAAAAAAAAACTTCAAAAAACTGTGTAACACACTATTTAAAAACATGCATTCTGAGTCAAGTGTAAACACAAAGCTGTCTTTTTATAAAGTCTGAGCTTCATACGGTTGCCAAAATGCTTCTCCGTCAGTTTTAAAAATTGAAGTAGAAACCACTTAAGAGTGAAAAATATTCCATGGAGGAAATTCTCAGACATTGGATTCCCAAGTTTACACCACAGAGAAGACCATAGCTGAGTGCGAGAGCCTGATGGGCAAAGCTATCAGATGGAGGCCCTGGGGGGCCAGGTTGTTGCCTGGGCGGATACTGTGAAAGACCATTCACTCCAGGGGAACTCCTCAGTAATGTTTGCAATGTCATGCTTCAGTTTGCCAAAGATCTCCAATTTCCCAGTCACCTGCATTTCCGACTTCACGTGCCTGTATCCTAAATGTGTAGATAGAGGCACACGCACACAGAGGAGCCACCCTCCATTCTCAGTCCATCTGTGCCAAACACGGAGCAGGGGAAGTGAGAAGACACATCTCAGGGATGCTCTGGAAACAGCGCTCTATTGTTTGACCCATATCCAGAGACTCCAAATTCAGGCTCTCACCTCCCATGACCAGTCCAATTACCTTCTGGATTTTCCTCTTCCTTTCCTTCCAGCACAACCCCTTTCTCAAATATTTTGTTTTCAGCTCTTAGAAATGACTAGAGAACAAAGTCCCTGTGTTCTTGGACCCATTTCCAGGCTTTCCTCTGACCTGTTAGGCACTTCTCTACTGTATTGTGGGCATTGTTGACCTGGGTGAGGGGAGATGTTGGCATTAGGATTTCCATCATCTCATCCTGAGGGCAATATCTTGGACTGATTTTGCAGACTGACCATAGAGCATAGGGAGGCAGAACAGTGCTACTTTTTAGAGCAATTTGACAGAATAATTTTGTTGACTCTAGTACAATAAAGGGCTTGCAATTAAAACACTTTTTTTTTTGTTTTACAAAAGAATTGGGCTATGTGGATTAGAAATAAATGGCCAGCACTACAACTGTAATTCACAGATGGTTTGAGAAATAGTGAGCTATGACATCCTAGACATCCTACTGTTGACAATCCAGAGGCTGAAGTGCTCGGGGAAAGGATGGTTTTCCAGCATTGTGAGGTGTGATTGGAAAGTAGAAACTGTGGAAGGCTGTGGAGTGGTATCTGTGAGGTGTGCTGGAGTGTGATGTGCTAGCTTTGCCCACCGGGAAGGGGGAAATAGAGGAAGTACAGGCTGCCGTACTGTGCTTGTGTGGGCCAGGGGCATGCGACCATTCCACATCTTTATAGAGAAGGGTTAGGTTCTAGTTATGGGTGAGATTTTTGCTGTCCTCAGGCCCCCCTCTCAATGTCCAAGTCTTGGGCAGATAGGGAGTCAGGGCCATGGATGAATATAGTAACTGTTCCAGGGATCAAGCCAAGGTGCTTTCACAGGAGTTTGGATTCTCTTTGTATTGCCCCCTTGGCACCTTCATCATTAGCATAGAGAGCATGAATCGATAGTGCCCACCTGTGCTCCTTCTGGAGTCCTTTCATGAGCCGGTCGCAGCCTCTTCCCAGCCAATATGCTATATAGAGCTGTTACACATCCCCCTTTAAGAATGGAATTAAATCTCTTCTGCAGAGAGGACTGCTAGGGGGGATCCTAAACACTACCGTATGAATAACTTCTCCAGAATTGAACATTCTGTTACTAAGTTCAATGGCAGATAGCCACAGCCTTGCTGATAAATATCATTAATCAACTCCTTTCAGGCACAATACTGAGCCCTGTTTCTCTTAATCTCCTACCTTTCACATTCACCCTCATTTTACACATTGCAGAGGGCTCAACTTTTCTCTTACACATTATCCCCATCCCTTTGTTTTTATTAAAAAATTTTTAAACATTTACTTATTGAGAAACAGAGAGAGACAGAGCATGAGCATGGGAGGGGCAGAAAGAAAGGGGAGACACAGAATCCAAAGCAGGCTCCAGCACAGAGCCCGATGCAGGGCACAAACCCACAAGCAAGGAGATCATGACCTGAGCCAAAGTCAGATGCTCAACTGACTGAGCCACCCAGGCGTCCCTATCCCCTTCTCTTTAAAAGACTCTGGTCATACATGGAGTTGTATCTCATTTGAGTTATGAGAATTTAACTTTAGGAGGAATTTCATTTAACATCTCAGTTTATGAGGCATTTCTACATGTTTCCAGGGGCCATTTTTGATTTTCCATTTCGGTTGAGTAGCTTGCACCTGGTAAAAAGAGTCGCTGTGTGGTCCTTGTTACAATATTGAGCTGTGGTTGCCTCAGAGAAATCTTGGTTTGGTGGCAATAGCCTCTATATCTTATGTTTTCTTTTATCTTCTTCTCTGGATTATAGGTTTAATTATATAAACCTTGAGTATCATAGGCCAAACAACAAACCAAGCCAAAGATCAGAGAGGTTAAGTAACTTGTTGCCTATCACACAGAGATTTCAAACCCACATTAGTCTCTCCAGCCATATACTTGACTGACATTATTTAGGATTTATAACAAATATCATACTGGAATTAGAGATACCAGAATGAGATTCAGTCCATATGTGGTCAAAACCCCAAGGCTCCAAGGATGCTGTTTCTTTATGCCATGGTTAAGGGTTGAAATATGATTTCATAGGCACTGAGGATGGAGAGTAAGTTATAAGCAATATCATCTACAAGGATAGGGTTTGGATTTAGAAACAGGCCTTCAAGTCAGGTGACGCATTCATTGGCTACTATGGGCACATATCAAGCTGCATAAATTTTTATACTTCTCACCCTACTCTTCTGTAAAAAAACAACAACTCATAGTTGAAGACATAGTTTGCATAGAATGGTCAGGTGGTAATAATTTGCAGGGATGTCATGCTTATTCTTCCTTGCTGGCTTATTTGTAAGATTCAGTTTGTTTCCTAATCGATCATATTGACAAAAAGGAAAAAAAAGACACACACACCAGTGTTACAAAACCTTGTATTAATCATTTCCCTTCACTTTCAATATAACATTGATATGAAATATAGCCATGATTCTTAGTTACATGGAGGAAATGAGTAATAAATACATTGTAGCAAGTTTAAACCACAAGGGTGTTTCACTGGTAACAACATTTGAAAACTGTACACTTGCAAAGAACAGCATCTTCAAACATTAGTATATCTGTATATCAGTAAAGCTTTACATGTAACAAACATGCTATTTCCATATATGACAAATTTAAAAAATATGCATTGCTTGGCAACATGAACTAGGCAAAAATAGTTCTTTGTTCACTAACTTTATACAGGAAAACAGGACGGAGGCATGCATGTACAATAGGGATGCCTGCACGGGGCATGCAACAAAAGAAAGCTTTTTAAAAGTCAGCTTACATTAGGCATAAATACACGAGGGTTATATATTAATAAGGGAGGAAGTCTTCTGTTTGACATTATTAACATTCCTGTTTTCTTCCTATTCCTCCCAGAGGAATACACATTCACCTTTAAGTAAAGATAAGGAATTACAAAAAAATAAAACGTACTTTGCAAACATCTCTGATGACTTGTAAAAAAAAAAAAAATCAACATTAGTGTTATCACAGCCCCATGTGCAAACGATCCTTCTGCAGGTCCTCCTTACAACAGGCACACACCCCAGTGCCTGGGTCAGGCTGCTTCCCTGCGCCCAAGCTGGAGCTGCCTGCTGCGGACACCTCAGAGGGCCAACGAGATTGGGGCCTGCTTTTCCTCCCCTCGCCGCCCTCCTGGGTGCATGTCTCTGCATTCAGCCCAGCTCAGTCCCCAGCCCAGGCTTTTGGTGAGATCCTGGTTCTAGCTGGGGAATGCACATCATCAAACCTTGCACCGGCGGTAGCTACAAGAGGTGCAGAAGACCACAAGACCCGGAGAAGGCTCCCATTCCGTAAAAGGCAGCCAACGACACCTCAAAAGAAAAGCTTGTTTCCCTCAGTGTCTCTTCAAATGAATGGGAGTTGGGGGCCCAGCTGTAGTTCCAATCCTGAGTACCAAAAAGGGACCATCAATACACAGGATTTGAGAGCATGGTGCAGACAGCCGCCCTCTGCAGGCAGACCCAGCAGCATCTAAGTTTGCCTCCTGGCTGTCCTTTAAAAAATCAAACTCAAAAAGCATGCGGGGGGGGGGGGGGGGGGGGGGGGAACAAAGACATATCAGCAGCAATGTTTTAATTCTTGTACACAGTTCATGTGTGTCTTCCTACTGTTTCTGGTTAAGAAACCACTATGAATAAAAAGCACCAATAAAACATCAGACATGATAACAATATCATAGACCATGACTGTCCCTGGGACAGTGTAGAGATGCCAAATACATACTGCTTAAATCAGGAAAAAAAAAGGGGGGGGGGCATGTAGTGAAATAGATTTTACTCTGAGATTTTTCATGTTTACTATTAATATAAAACAGTTGCATTTGGGGGTCAATGGGTAAATACAAAAAAAGGCACTGCCGCTTTATTACTAAATATTGGACTTCACAGCCTTACGCATGCAACTGTTTGATTCTTTATAAATAAACGTCTTTTGCTTCAGGATTTTAAAATTGAGCTGTATACCTGCAGTCAACACAGGACTCAAAACAAGGTGGGGACAGGCTCCTAAAATTTATCAGAACGCTCAACTTAAAAAAAATTAAAACACTAATAGCAAAACCCAACTAAGTAGATAAATCTATACACAGTCGATGAAAAATAAGCTTTTCTTTTTAAAAAAAGAATTATGTTGTTATTAATAACAGACTTTATCATGGTTACCAGCCATAGCAAGTTAATAAGTAACATATCCAAAATAATATCTCTAATAATCAGATAACCATTGTTTCTATATTCAGTGAAGGAATAAATAGAAATCCAGATTTGCAAATACTTTAAGGTCTTCTTCCTTTTAAAGGATTCATGCTAATATGATTGTGTTTACAATCTGTCTTCTGAACAACCCAAGTCTTTATGGATATATATGTTTTGCAGCAGATCTGAATCTTTTCTCATTTCTCCACAAGATGTGTAATACCATTGTTTTTTCTTCTCTTTATTAACTTCCTCAGCATCCAAAAACACCTTCACAAACCCTCTGGTCTTACCTTTGGCCTTCAACATTTTTGATCTAGTCTTCCTGCCTTGCATGTGATCGTCCATCCCAACACATTCCCCAAGAAACACTAAGCTTGTTTAGAAAAGGGGTGTGGAGGATGAATGTTAATGGCACTTGGTTAAAAAAACATCAACTAAAAAATGCTGCCTCTTTCTGCACATGGATTTGCATCTTTAGAATGTAGTTACCCAAGGGGAAGTCTCTTTTCTTAATGCAAAGCATGGTATCATGGGTTCATGTCCCCTTTGCTCACTAAAAGCTCTCTACAGTTAAGATGCCCCCACCTTTTTAAACCTTAAACACTTAGAAAGCAAGGCTGTGTTGTTGGGTGCACATTTTTAATCTTGAAGGTAAAAGAAAGTGGTTTAGATTGCATTAAGGCCTTTTAAATCTGTATTTACTTCGTTAACTTTTTTCTTTTTTTTAAAAATAACCATAAGCGAGTGCAGCGATTTTCATGGTGTGATCTCTTCAATTTCGATTCTGACTTTGCTAAAAGAAATGGCACCAGGCTCACCCATTTAATAAACAGGGCTTATACCACTTCCCTGATCTCGCCTCTGGCTGAGCATTCATACCATCATTTACACAACCCAATTTTCCAGTGCAGAGCACAACTCCGCTTTGATTTTCTTTAATACCCTCCATTGTATCGAATCCCAAATGTAGTCTTTCTTGCCCTTAAGAAACAGAGCTATTACTTTGTGGTAGCATAGTTTGTTTCTCTCTATGTCAGGACTGGTTTTCTCTCTTGTGTGTGGCTGGATAGATAAATCAGCCAACAACACAGCAAATCCCTTACGTGTACGTGGATAGAACCACGTTTCCATCACGAAGTTGACCTTTCTACATCTTCCTTTACTGCCCACATGATCTCCCCGCAGGCGCTCTCTGCCACTTGCTGACTGACCGGTTATACACTCTTGCTGGGCTTTGCTCTCCTCCTCTTCCTCAGCAGTGAGCGAGCCAGGGGGGTGCAGCCCGCAGCTTCAGGTTCCAGAGCGCAACCGCAGTGGAAGTGCTGTTCTGAGCTCATTATCTGGAATAAAGGCCTTTTGCAAAGCAAAAATGTCGGTTCTTGCCATTTTTCCTCCAGGGGAGCTTGAATGTGCGTGCGTGCGTGTACCGAGGCAGGGGGCGCAGGGGAACCTGAACGTACGTGTGTGTGTGTGTGTGTGTGTGTGTGTGTGTGTGTGTGTGTGTACACCGAGGCAGGGGGCACTAGGGTGAAACCCTGCAGACGGGTGGGGAGGAAGAGGTCTCTGTGTGAGAAGCAAATCCAGCCCAGAAAGAGGCCACAGGATTCTTTTACAATCTCATGGTGACCCGTGAACAAACCCTAACCGATCACACGGCGCCGTCCTCCTCGTCCTCCTCGTCTCGTCCTCCTCGTCTCGTCCTCCTCGTCCTCCTCGTCCCTTCTCGGTGCGCCTTGCAGCCCCAAGCTCTCCGCCAACCCACCTGCGCGCGCCGCCTCCCGCCTCCCACGGGGGGCGGGGGCAATGACCTACGCCTCGGCCCACGTGACGTGCACCCGCCTCCCGGCAAGCACCGCTCGGCAGCCATTGTAAGAGATAACCCTGCTGCTATTATAAAAATAGAGGGAAAAAATGAGTCCGTATCAACAAATCCTTTACAAAAACCATAGTATGAAGAGAAGTTCTATCCAAACTCTTTACACATTATGTACCCTTTAAAATTGTTATGTAAACAATACACAAAGTTTCTCTGCAATTTTGTCGGAGGGGACGTTCTCCCTCCGCCGCCTATGCCGTGCGGCCCTCTCCCGCGGCCTGACTCCAAGCCGGGTCCTCGGGGAAAGCCGATCCGGGCAGCGGGGAGGGCGGGCTGCCATCTGACTTTGGTCGCACGCCCGCACGACTGTGTCGGGTCCTGGGGCCTGACTGCAGAGGCTGCTCCCAAGCCCAAGGCCTCCGCCTCCCTCCCGCGGCTCTCCCCGTCTCTCTTCCACGGCGGTACTCTTTGTGTTCTCTTCTCCCCCTCTTTCCATCCAGGAGGCCACCTGCGTTCCCTCGTTTCCCTAGAGACCCCTCCCCACCCCGCACACAAGCCATCCCGTGACAGAAACAAATGACAAAATTACCAATCCCCGGTCTACTGATATGTTTACAAGGACGACCTACGCTCTCACAAAATCAAAATGGGAGAGGGACCAGGGGGGAAAAAAGGCTGCAAAGTATCTCAGAGGATTCTGTGCAGCCCTGAAGATGGTTGACACTGGACCCGCAGCAGTCGATTTCACGGCCAGCGCGGTCACTCTCATCTTCAGCTTCTAGATTGTGGAGGTCCGGTCAACCCCGTCTGGGAGAGAAAGAACACACGATGGGCACAGGTGAACAAAGGAAACCGTTCCTTCACGTCCACCTAGTCCCACACCGCGCACGCTGGGCTTCCTCGTCTCTGAAGACAGGCAAGGGCCAAACTTACTCGCTCATTCGTTCACACGCCCACCCACTCAGCATCTGGAGAACAGCCATTTTTCCAAGAGCTGTAATGAGGCTGGGAGCCAACATGAAAAGACCTAGTGCTCTCACATCCTAGTCGGGGCAGACCTGTAAAGCCACAGTGAGGTAGGAGTGATAACTGCTATGACGGGGTATGTACCAGGCACAGCAGGAACTTGGAGAAGAAATAGGTTGCGCCTGGAAGTCAAGGACAGTTTCACAGAGAAGAAAATGACTTTTGTAAGAAGGTGCTGGTAGGAGAAGAGAGGAGGAGGCAGAAAAGGGAGGGGATGCGGAGGGCGTCCAGTTCACGTATAGGTGTGTGATGTTGGTCATCAAATGGTGGCGCTGGGGGCTGGATGGAGGTCTAGGGTGAGGGGTTGGAGAATGGAGGAGTGGCAGGAGATGTGCCAAAGAGCTGGTGGGGGGCTTCTAGAGACATGCGGGTGGACCTGTCCAGCGCACACCCCTTTGGCACATCTGTCACTGAGTCCCTGTTGAAAGACTGGGCATGAGGTGGCTGTGACTGAGCCCTGGCCACAGCTGAGTAGACCAGGCGTATGCATCTGACCCAAAATGATCCAGCTTCTCAGTCTCAATCTGATTAGGTGCAGACAACATTGTTAGAGGCTGTGGGCACTGGGAACTGAAAGATCCTGTGGGAGTGGCTGAGTGAGTGCTGTGGCTATGGAGCGTAGACTGTGTCTCCATTATGGAGAGTTGATGAAAAAGTGGAAGATGTGCATGTCCGAGAGAAAGGCAATGAGGAAACAGACTGCAGAGGAAGCTGATGGCTGCCCAGCTCCTTTTTGCTTGTCTGCTTACACGTGGGACTATAGGAGTGTCCCTGCCCCAGAATGAGGGCGTCAGGGTCTTGTGTACAATGAACAGGAGCTTGGATTTGGTCATTGGGGCATTATAAGCTGAGCAGTTAGATCTAATTTTAGAATGGTTTCTCTGGCTGTTGTGTCAGATGACCTAAAGGAGGAAAAGGCTCATGGCAGGAGGGCCCCAGCAGTGGTTCATGCTGGGGACTGTCTGCAAGGGCTTATCCAGTGAGCAGAGAGAAGCATAGGTTTGCCATCGTAGTAGGCAGAAGCAGCTGTGTTCAGTGACCACTAAATGAAGGCCAGGGAGGGATGCAGGAAGCCTCCCTGGTTTTACTGATATCCAGTCAGCACGTGTGTCCTGCTCTGCGCTTGGATGTGACTAACCTGGTCTACCAGGAGGAGCATCTAGATGCAGCAGGCAGAACTCAGGTGTGACAGGGGAGTGGCACAGTGTTCAGGGAAAGCTGGAGGACAAGTGCTGAGTCCACGGCACAGGCCTGGCCTCCTCATGGGCAGATTCACATAATTACAAGAGACAGTACCAGGTTTCCGGGTTTGCTGGGTTTCTCCCAATGGTAACATTTTGCCAAACTATAATGTTACCACGAAAGTACTGATGTGGATACAATCAACCAATCTACTTGGATTTTCCCAATTTTATTTGTACTTGTGGGTGTCCCTAAAGTTCCATATGGTTTTTGGAGAGATCTTAAAGAAGAAAAGCAAATGACCCTTGGGAGTGTTTGTGGTATCAGGTCGTCAGTCCCAGAGGCCCCCACATGTGAATTTATAATCAGTAATCTGGCTGACCTCTGCAGGTGTTAACCTGAACCTCTTATGGTGGTTCTGCACTGGTAATGGGCCATGGGAAACAGTGGTGCAAGCTGTGCACTGCACAACTTCCAGGAGCACCATTCACATGTATTCATTATAGGTTTTATAGTTATTACGACAAATATCAAGTAAGGGCAGAACAGCATCGAGAAAGTGGAGCCTTTTTCTAATTTGCAGTTTCCATATCAGCTAGAAGTGGGGCTGTTAAGTCCTAAGAAGGAATAAGGAGAGAAGGTCAGAAGGAATGGCAAGGGGATCACGTGAAAACATGAATCCTGGAGCAGCAGAGGGTGGACTGGGCATTCCTCTTTATGGTAGGATTCACTGCAGACGTCATCCTGCTTGAAGGAGCCTTGCTTTTGTAAAGCTGTGGCTGTTCCTGCCCATATAACCCCTCTGCAGGAGGAAGACAGCAGCCACGCCTGAGTCTTCCTTTATATCTAGGGCCACCAATCAAGAGCAGGCCCAGAAGAGCCAGATGAAAGCCTTAAATATTCACCAACCAAGATGGCAGAGGCAACTGCCTCCTGGGTGCTGTTGGAGAGGCCAGGGGAGGGGCAAAGAAGAGACAGAAAGGGAAGGCCAAAGAGAAAAATGGCTTAGACTGATACAGTGAGAGGGTGGGGGGGAAGGCAGGGGGCTGCAGTTAGTGGAGGACACTGAGGCCAGAGATGTCAGCACAAAAGGTTGGGCCCCCAAGGCCTGGGGCCCATGGACCAGCCACATTAGAATGACCATCCTAGGATGTGGTATCCCAGGAACTTGGACACCCTCCCTTCTTGTCCTGAGACACAGGCAGAGGAACCTCTTTTACTTTGCTTTACTGTCCCTCATTATTTGTCCTCCTGTAAAATGACTAATTCATTGGCATTCTGTCCCCAGCAAGGTCATCTTCCCCAGCACCTGGAGGAGGTGGGCTAGCAGAGAGGTGCAGTGATAGTGGGAGGGCTCGATGCCACTGTGCCTAGTTGGGGCACCCTGAACGTAATTTGCATCCTTTGCTCAGGAAAATGCTTATAAGGCTTCCCACCAGAGAGGATTATTGAGGGAAAATATAGCAATACCAAGGCTTAGGAGATTAACAAGATGAAAACATTAACAAAAAAATTAAAAAATCAGTTCAAAGAGGTTTTCTGTAAATACAGAAGAATGGGCTAAAAAATGAAGCCTTTTCAATGAAAACCTCCCTTTAATAAAGAGCATTTGGCCTTCTTGCTACCAATGATGATAATGTTAGCACTTAGCAGTTTGATAAGGGCTTCCAACATGCCAATTATCTGAGATATAGCTAGCCCTGGGGGAGAAGGTCAGTTTTCCTTGCTGACTCTCAAAGGCAGCGGGAATTCCTCACCCACCAGCCACTGTTGGGTGGGAGGGAGCTTGGGCTGCCTGCAGTGCACTGAGCTTGGCCTGAATTCTCAGGGTCTGGGAGGCTTCCCTTTTTGAAACGTTGAAATGTAATTTGCATATCACAAATTCCACCCTTTTAAAGCGTACAATTCAGAAGTTTTTCGTATATTCACAGAGTTGTGCAGCCATCACCACTAGGTAATTCCAGGACATTTTCACCTAGTACCCATTAAGTAGTCACTCTCCACTGCCAGTTTCCTCGGCCCCTGACAACCACTAATCTGTACCGCCTGTCTCTGTAGATATGCCTGTTTTGGACATCTCATAAATTCCTAAATGGAATTATATGCTGTGTGGCCTTCTGTGTCTAGCTTCTTTCATACAGCATAATGTTTTCAAGGTTCATCCATATTGTAGCATGTATCAGTAGCTCATTCCTTTTTAAGGCTGTATGATATTCCACTGTCTCTTTATACAACATTTCACTCATCCATTTCCACATGTGGATGGACCTTGGGTTTGTTTCCCATTACTCATCAGGGGCTGTCAGTGTGCTGACCCAATCCCCTTGGTGAGCTGGCGAAGAGGAGCTCATGGCACCTCCCCCCTACAGCGGTACCAGGGGTGCACCACTGATGCTGTGAAGCTGCTAGGATGGGAGTGGCCAGGGGTTTGCAGATGGGGTTCCTGGAACCCTAGGGAGGTCCCATCAGGAGCTGTGCCTCCCCACTGTCTGTTCAGTCAGCAGTGCTGGGAAGCCTTCAGCTCGCTCCCTTCTGGTACTGAGTGGAGGCTTGCTCTGGGCTCTGGAGAGCCTTGCACAGCTGAGGTCAAGTGGGTGCTGTCCTTGCTTCCTGATCTGCTCCAGGTAGAACATTTTTGGCCTCATATTTGGTGTCAGGATAAGACTGTGTTTGCAGGGACTAAAAATCTATAAACCCCTGGTCAGGAGGACGAAGCTTGGGGAAGAGCAGCTGACAGCAGCCTTTCTCCTCACTGCTGCCGGATAGCACAAATGTTGGCTCTAGGTGTGCCGACCTCCCATCTCCAGGGTGGGTGAGCACATCCTGACTGGAGAGGGCTACTGGGAAGGGTCGCAGGAGGCCTCTCTGACTCAGAGCCTCCTGGAGGTTGGCAGGAAAGGGTGGATATCTCTCCTCGGCCTGCCAAACATCCCCAGGGCTGGCTAGGAAACCAGGCTGGAGTAAGGCACTTGGTTGGTACCAGGAGGGCACTGAAGGCCTCCTGGGACTCTTGTGATGACATAGGGCTTCAGACCAAATGAACAGTGGGACGACCTAGCTGCTTCTGGAGCTCCCTTTGGGGCTGCAGCCCGTAGGCACATTGAACTGGATCCTCCCTATCACACTGTGAAGGACATCTCAGACTGCTTGGGGTTCCAGGCGTCATGGAAGCCATTTGGAACAGGGAGACAGAAAAACAAGCAGGGATTTTGGTTTCAAAAATTCTATTTTTAGAGCAAGCCGGGATATGCTTGGACCAGACTGGGAGATCTAGTGCCGAGAAGGAAAGAATCCAATTCTGTGGGGGGATGTTGCCACTAAAAGCCATGTCTTGTGTTTCTGACTCCTCCAGCTCACAGCATTTGGCTGGGGCAGCTGCGGTGGTGGGACCTCAGTGTGCACTGGGTGGGTGGCTCTGAGCAGAGAGTGAGCCTCGGTCTGCAGGTTCCTGACTCACCCACCAGAAAAGGAGGAGCAGGGCCCTGCGGGCAACTAGGCGTAGTATGGCTTGATGAGGACCCAACACCACCCTGAAGCCATTCTCCCTCCCTGTCCCCTGCCTACCTCCCTTGCGCCTTCCCCATTACTCCTGAGCCACTGCCAGAGTGTGGACAGCACAGGACTGGGAGTCCTCCCAGCCATGCGGTAAAATGCAAGGAGGACCCACTCACCTCCCAGGGCGTGCTCGGTCATACTGAGGCACAAGGACTCCAGCCTGTTGTTGATGTCAGGTTCAGTCACAGGAAGCTGGAATTCTGCAAGGGACAAAGGGTTATGTTGGTGACAGAGACTCCAAGAACGAGGAGTAGGTATGCACTCCACCCTGGGAGGACTCAGGGGACTATCAGGGTCAGTATGGCGGAAAGTTACGCTCTGGTTTCAACCAACCGCTGAGTCTGTTAGACGCAGAGTCCATTGTGAACATGGGCGGCTAGAAGAAAACTGGTAACTAAAAGTAGCTGGTCACAGATAGTCTATCCAGCCTTTGCTCAGAACCCTCCAACAGCTTCCCGTCCGAGTAAAAACTAACCCCCTGCCGTGGCCCACGTGGTCTGGCCTTTATTAACCTCTGCTCTCTCCTTCCTTCATTCCATTCCAAGTCCTCTTCTGCCCCAGGGACTTTGCACTGCCCAGAATTGTGGTTCTTGGATATTTTCATGGCTTAGCTTGCATTCTCCCTGCCTTACATCTCTGGCTCGGCTACTGTCTCTTTAGAAAGGGCATTATATATACACAGAACTTTCCTGGCTCTATCCCCTTCCTCGGCTTTATTTACTTTTGTCCACAGCTATCACCAACATCTGACATATTACATATGTATTTGTTGCTTGCCTCCAGTTAGGTTTTCACTTCACTGGAGCAGGACTTGGCTCTGCTGCTGCCTGTGCCTAGAACCGGCACCTAGAACTTGGTGCATGTCTGCTTCCTTACAAGGAAATGGAAACCACAGCGTGGCGAGTGCCTCTTCCGAATCCATGACTGTGCCAGGTGCCCAGTTCTTAAGCGGGACCCAGAGAGGCCAAGGGACTTGTGAGGTTGCCCGGGTGACACAAGAACCCATGAAGGTCTGACTCCAGAGCTGGCACTGCCCTGCGCACTGCAGCAGCTACGGCGGCCTGTCGGGACTCTCAGCCTCCAGCCACTTGGAAGGGCTGAGTTGTCTGCTGTGGGGCTCACTCCCCAGGACGATGCTGGGTGCATTCTAACCACCAGGCCTCCTGGACCCTCTCTCTCTCCAGGCTCCAGTCCTCGTCCTCAGAGCGGGAGGCAGCCCAGGGGAGCCGCCCCTGTTCTGCTGGGGCTCTCGCTGTCTGTACCTCCCCCGTCCCTCATTCTGGGAAGCTCCTGAGCATCTTTCAATGGCTTGGAAGCACCCTGCAGACAGCGACAGTGCTTTTTTATTTCCTATAACATACCCAGCCGTGGTCTTCTGGCACACTTCATATATGACTATTGAATGATGAAAAAGAGGGAACAAGAAATAGAAGGAAAGTCTGACAGCTAAGAATTGTGAAATCTTATGGCGGGAGTAGGGGTGGGGGCAGAAAAAATCAGCAGTGGGATATGTTCTGAGGGCCTGGGAATTTTAACATGGCCACGGTCTTCATAGGCGACTATGGGAAACTTATCATTGTGCCTTAGCTCTGCCATCTCTAAGTGGGAAAAGGATCCTGGTGACCCAAGCTTCAGGCCATTTCTTTGTTCCTTCGAATCTCCACCAGGGGGCACTTGGGGGCTGGAGGGCGGGATTACAAATGAGGTTAGGTTGGTGGTTTAGTGGGATAGGAAGTTGAAACCAATGGCTAAGCCAAAGTATTTGTTTTCCTTGATTAGCTATACATTTAGGTTTTTCTCTGCAATCTGTGTTCCCCATTGCCGGCTAATTCAGAGGCCGATGTCATTTCTGTTGTTTAAAATTCTTAGAGTAGATGGGCAAGATGGATCAATATGGAAAGCACTGGGGAGCAGACAGGGTTCTTTCTGACACAAGTTCCAGCCAGCATCAATGGGTTTGAAAGGCAACTGTGCCAATTTATGAGCAGACAGAGGACGGTTGGGCTTCCCGGGAAGCTGGGAGCCAGAGAGAATTGAAGGGTCTTTCCCACCCCACCCACTGTTGCTCTCAGAGTAGGGTCGGGGCAATCAGACAATCCAGAGGGAAGAGTATTTTAGTATTTTCATCCATTCATGTGAAAATCATATGCATGCAAAATTAGCAGCCTTCAGGGTGTGAAATCTATAAAATAGAAACACAGTTTTATATATAGCCAGTTAGCAAATATGAAAAAAAAAACCCTCAGCAATTATAACCATCCATATGCTCATTGTAAAATTTAGTTTACTCTCTAGCACTCCCCTTTAAACAAACACTGTGGAGAGATTTGGATAAATAAAGATGCTCGACATTTGGAGAGAAGTGTTTCAGCTGCAGGATTTCTTGCCAACACGCAGCAAAATGCCATATTCCCAGCCTAGGACTGAGTGTTCAAAAAAGGGGGCTGAGAAATGCGGGGCTCTCCACTCTAGAATCTCCAAACCTTAGTGGCTGCTCTTTTAGGTTGAAAGTTGGCACAGTTCTTTTCATCCTTCAGCTCTTCCCTCTGGTGCGCTAGGGTGTCACGACCCCCCACCACTCCCAGGGTGGCTCTGAAAAATTCTTAGTCTTGGGAGAAGCCCATATGTTCACACTCCAGAGTTTCCTAATAGTGTGACTTTTTAATTGTGTATTTGATAAAAACAGATCCGTGGCATCTCCCCATACATACAAGACAGAGTGAGACCAGCTGGGTGGATAACAGCTTCCATCTCAGGCTGGAAGCCCTCAGCCAGGCGTGGCTTGGGTGGGCAGAACTCTTACAGCCCGAGAGAAGCATTTGGGCAGCTCCTGCCACCCAGGGGCACAAGAACCAGCAGGCCAGCTCTTGTCTTTAGCCTGGGCCCCCAGCTGTAATGGACCAGACAGACATAGTTTTATGCCTTCAATGAGGCAAAAAGGAAAGACTCACTAAGCCTTCTCTGCTGTTGCTTGCAACAGGCCTGTTTCCTTAGCTCAGGTGATATCTCTGAGAACTAGGAATTTTTCCCCTCACCATCAGACCATTCCAGTATTCAGTGAGGATCCCCCATTTTAGGATGCCCAGGGTTTAGGCTGACCTGGGACTTTTTAATTGTGTCTTTCTAGAAGTTCCACAAGTACAGAGCCTAATGCTCAGGTCCAGGGTCAAGAAGATTCTGTAAGGAAGCAGCCACCCATTCCTAATGAAGTGCTGCTGTTGGGTCCACCTGGTGGAGGGGCAGAACCCATGTGGCTTCTCCTTGGCAGAAACCAGGCACCTCAGCTGAGTGTCCCCTATGTGGCACCTGTGGTGCAATTCTGCAGCTCGCTCCCAGTCCCTGAGGCTGAGGTAAAGAGGCCAGTGTCTTTAGTACTTTAGAATAATGAATGGACGAAAACCCTCTAGACTCCCACTTTGCCAATGATAGCTTAGACTACCTGTTGAATAACTAGGAAGGCTTCAAGTTAAGAGAGAAATCCAGGAAGCTGACGAAGAGAGGAAAGAGGATGGAGAAGTGGGCTCGGACTGGATAAGGAGAGTAAGGGGAGAAAGGGAAACAGGGAAGATGGGAACCAAGCAGACAGGGGAGGGCCGTAACAGAAGGAAAAGAAATCAGTGACAGTAGGGAAACAGCCACACTGATTATCACAGACACAGTTGTGGTGGTCATGGTGGGGGCAGAGGAAGAGAAGTAAGTCTGCTATGGGGAATGCAGCTTTTCTCTGGTGGCCTAATTCCTAAACCTGCAGAAGTCTGTGCCGGGGAAATCCTCTGGGATCCACACTTTCATGCAAAATGACAAGGAGAATACGGTAGGAGACAATATTGTACTATCTTGCCCCAGATTGGTCTCTCTGAGTTTAACTTTCAGAGGCATGAGAGCATAAGCCCAGCTGGGTTTTTGGCTGTGATACAACTGATTCATTTACCAACCTTCCTACCTATTATCTGCCAGTCCTGAGCAGGACTGTTTGCCTTGGTTGACTAGAAGTGAGGGAGTAAATGTGCATCAGGTACTTTAAGTGGGTCCCTGTTCTGGTCTCTTCCTCTGCATGGCAGCTCCTTCCATCCCCCTCATGGACCTAGTGTGCGGATGGTACTCTTCCTCTCCCCACTCTTCCAAAAGGCAGTTCTCTGGGAGGAATCTGAAACTCACACCAAGGAGGAAGTGAATGATAACATCTTTGTGCACTGTGCTTCCAGGGGTGTACCCTTCTTATCGTGGAAGAGATGCAGCCAGGAGCTGTGCATAGGGGAGGTTTGCTATGGTGAACAGATAGGTCACATCACGAAACACCTTACTCATCTCCCATCTGGGCCATCCAGTACCAATGGTAGTTTGCAGGTGATTTCGCGCAAGTGAAGAGATTCCCCAGAATGTCTCTCTGTGAGGCTGCCCAGCCTACCCTTTCCCATGCTTTTCCTTTAAAGTTGGCTCCTGGTCCCTCTGCCTTTTCCTGTCAGGCCCTCCAGGTGGTTAAGGGCTTTTACGGCCTTGTGTTGCACCAGGGCTGTTGTGAGATCCTCTCTGACCGGCTCCCAAGAGTTGGCTGAGCTGGGGTCAGCAGGAACAGATCTGCTTCCAGGAGAAGGTAATCAATCTCCAAGCAATTTCCAAACTAATTTTCCAATTTGGATAACACCCTGCCTTTTGAGGAAACCTGACGTCACTCACCAGGCACCACACTTGTTTTGAGCTCAAGCCACCCCTCTGGTTAGTTTACCAGACCCTCTTCCCCCTGCTCTGAGAGGACCAGCTTAGTGCTTCTTAGTGCTTCACTTAGCGGCTCTCTTAGTTTGTCCTGGGAAACATCTAAACTGTCTATGTGGGAATACATTAAAAAATAACCCCTGACAGGGCCTCCTAGGGGTCCACAAATTCTGTAGATCCAGGAAAGAAGACATGGTCTTGTAGATTCAAGCCAGGTGACTGGTCAATTAATACAATTGGGGGTTGTGAGAACCCCCTCGTTGCTGCAACAAGCCCCCAGACTTTGGAGACGTTTAAAGTCTTCCACCATTTTAATGGAAGTATTTAAGTTTACAGAATCAAAACTTTTTCAGAATGTGTTATAGGTTCCAAGATTTACCCATATGGTTTTAAATGGATGTTCTTAAGACTTCTAATGGCCAGGTGGAAGCCACTCTGCTGTACTGTAAACACAGTTTTCTGAGTATTTAATTTGGGGTTGGTTATATATCTCTACTCCATTTTGTGTTCACTACTACTACCACTTGTGTAAAGATGGAAGCCACTTGCTGCCTTTAAGATTTTGACTCCTTGATATGACACTTGCAGTTTAATCCAGCCGCCCTGGCTACCAGCCCCTAGATCCCTGCCTAGTTAACAAGGATGTGCTGCTTTGAGTGGAAGGCCCATCCCCGAGAGACCCCGCCTCCCTAGGACAACTCTGTCTGGGCCTGGCTGTGGCAGTTGGACGGGCCTGTCCTGTAAAGGAGGCTGTCTCCTCGGGAAGAAGCAAGAGTTCTGGTCACAACTTGCGGTCTTGAAAACCAGTGTCTGATCTGTAAGGGGCAGGGATGACCCTGGAGACTGAGGAGGAGCCATCCTTGTGCCCATGGCAGTGACTTTCTTCAGCCTCTGTTCCCTTCAGCCAGGGATCCTGAGTCATGGCTGTGCCCTGCCTCACCCTTCATGACCGTGCCCCAGGAAGAGCCACCAAGCGTGGGCTAAGTGTGCTAGTCAGGACATAGGAGTGGCCCCTGTCCAGTACTCATCAGTGTATTTTCAATCAGGAAATCTGGAGTAGCCCTGTCCCCATGACTTGGCTGTTATTAGAAATGCTGAGGTTCATCAGGGCCTTGCTGGAAGTGGGTTTGTAATGCTTGTGCTAGAGGCTAATTTAAACCCCCATTCCAAAAAATAATCCCCAAGCAGGTTCTAGAATTCTAAGTCCAGCTACAAAGAACATTGTTTAGAGACTTTTGGGTTAACTACCAGGAAAACTGAAAATCATTATAAGTGGCTGCCTCTGAGAGATGAGACTGTGGGCTGGAAGGGGGAGGGGAAAGCGGCAGTCACTTTTCCTTAAAAGCCCTCCTCTATTATTTGATTTTTAAACTATGGGAACAACAGGCTTCATGGGAAGAGGGTACAAATGATCTTAGGGTCACAGGTGCCCTGAGCCTGAGCAAGCAGCTCAGAACTACTGTACAACAGCAGAGGGGAAACAAAAATGCAGATGGAGGATGTGTGTCTACAGACTCTGATAGTTTTCCTAGCGATGGCCAACTCTTCCTGGTGGGCCTGGTCTTCCCAATTAAGACAGGGAGAAGGTGGGGAAGAACAGAGGACTGAGGACTTGGAAGAGACCAAAAAAAGGGATGGATAAGAGGTTAGAATGCAGCAAGGAGGCTACAAATGTATGGGGACTGAAGGAGCAGGAGAGAGGTAGGCTGCAGTCCCAGGACCGAGGTCAGGGGGAAAGATCTCCTTGTACCCAGGATGTCTTCAAATATTGTCTAGATTCTCTTTTATTGAGAACGGATTACACTTAATTCTGCACCAAAACAGAGACTGGGACTAAATGACCTAGGGAGAAGACCTTCAGTGTCCCTAAATTTTATCAAATATCTTTTCCCAGGAAGGTACAAGTATCAAAACAGAGTAAAAGGAGCTTTAAAACAAATGTATGCACATAGGAAAGGTTCTAGGAAGTCAAGAAGCAACTTCAAACAAGCATCTGGACCATTATCCTTTCCTGACATACCTTACCTTGTGGTGGCTTCTCAGCCCCCCTTCCTCCTCAGTGCCTCCCTACTTCTTCCAGACACACGCCTGCTCAAAATCTTCCACACATCCCTCCCTGAGAGTGGCTGGGGTCTGAGCTCCTTGGCCTTGGACTCCGAGCCCTCATCATCAGCTGTAATCCTTCCAGCTCCCTTCGTCTACTCTCTGCTACTTCAGTCTGGCCCTTTGACTCAGCAACACCTTCTGGAACCCACTGAGGTACTTGGTACAATTGTAGTCTTGCTCCCTTCACTCCTTCGGCCTGCAGCTCCACCCTCCTCTTTCTACTTCTTCACCCTCTGTCACCTGAAGCTAAGCTCCAGTTCCAAGAAGCTCTCTTGCCCAGCCAGGCCACAGTAACATTTCCTCTCCTTAAAATTCCAGAAGATTTACTGTACAAAGTGTGTCTGCTGCCTAGGGTGGGTATTTTCCTATAGGTACAACACTCGTTCCTGACTTTCCCACCTAGAAGTCACCTAGCTAGATGACTTTGCATGGCTTTATAGGACTCATGGGGTCTTAAGAGGTCACTGTCTGTATAGACAAAGTGTGCAAGCAGTTGTTATCTGTTCATAATCCTGGCTACTCTGTTTTAGGAGGCACAACTGTACAATCAGTACAGCTGATTTGAGGTGCACCAAGTTGCTCTTTAACCCAATATGTCATGTTTGCAAGGCACTCCCAAACCAGGGGTAAGAGTCTCAGTGCCAATGCTTTCAAGTTTCCTCTTTCTCTGTCTCACTTCCTGCACATCCCCCCACCTATACACAAAGTACACACACACAAACACACACACACACACACACACATTCACTACACATGGAACCTCTCCCAACTCCCCCAAATAGCCCTCCAGTGATATCTCTGGTTTAATCAATCTAGAAATATGACTAGTATCAAAAATATCCCCGTCAGATTGCAACTGACTCTGGGGCTCCATGTGCTGGCTCCCAGCCAACCAGCCGCTATTCATGCTGGCAAGGCACAGTTTAAAAAAGGAAAGGCTTCTATAAGCTCAAAAGAATGCGTGGTGACAGTCGAGGCTAAGCACTTTCCGGCTGGGTTCACAGGGGCATCTATTTTGGCGTCCTGGCCTCCCCTGTGTCAGGGGGAGGCAAGAGGGAGAGATCAAGTGCAGGGCCCTACCTGGCTGCTGGAACATCAGCATATTCTGTGGAGAAGTGTGCACAGGCAACGAGCGGGTCCTTTGGACTGAGCTGTGGGTGCGGCTTGGCATGCTGTTGCTGCCCCCAGGATTGGCAAACCAGAGGTTCTAATGAGAAACGCAAAAGGGGAGCCATTAGTCCAGACAGGGGAGGGGGTGTGGAGCAGGGCCACTGGCCAGAATTCAAGAGGCAAATACCCCTGGAGAACTCTTTGCTAACTTCTGGAAAAGGGCTTGCAGGCCAGCGCTACCCTTCTGCATATTTATAGAGAGGGGGGTTTGGATTCCATTCATTTTATCCCCCTCTCCAAGCCCGGGGCCTCTCTAAGCCCCAGCTTACTCTGGACAGCTCTCTTCCCTCACTATCTCCAAAACTCTTTTTATCCCTTTTGTTGCCTTTGCTTTTCCTATCACTTTTTTCAGGGATGGGAAGAGTTCTATAAATGTTTGCAACGAAGAGCACAAACTATTTCAGGGCTCTCATTTGATTTTCCTTTTGAGATTCTTACAACTTACTACAAAGCAAGGGGGAGAAAAAAAGAATCTTTCAGCTGGCAACAAGCTGGCACACTTAGCTTGCGTTTATTATCATGCGGGTGTCCTAGTGGTGACTTCCTCTTGAACTGATTTGGGGCTTCCCACAACAGTCAAATAGTGGGGCTTTCTCATACCTTATTCTATCCCCTGGGGAGTAAATGCTGTCCATTCTGCCTGGGACTGTTTTCCTGTTTTTAAGCCAATCTATCATCCCTAAGTTTCTCCTGACAACCCAGGCCCACTTGTGTCCCTCTAATCCCAGCCCCAACCTACAGAGCCCCACGGAGCTGGGCTCACAGGTGCCCATGCATTGGGCAGGGTAGGGAAACAGGACTGGGTGGGGAGGACCCTTGGGACAGAAGTCAGCTCTGTATCCCATAGCAAACACTCTGGGCAGCCTAGCCTTAACAGGCAGAGAATGTTCTAATTTTCCCTCTGGTAGCCTCTCTCAGGCTCCTCTTCGGATTTTCCACCACAGCTGGGACCATGACAAAGGAGGTATCTGCAAATAAAAAGGCTGAGAAAGCTCCTTAGATGCTCTGGCTCCTCTGGAACCCAGATGTGGAAGGTGTTGAGGTCTGCTAGGGCAGGTAAAGGAGCCAGGAAAATAACAGATAGGTCTTGCATTTCTTCCTAAAGGCCCCATGTGCAGGGCCACACAAAGGTTAAGGTGGTTATAGGGCATCCTAAGTAAAACCACATGAAGCAGGTGCAGCCATGTAATTGCTGTGTCTCCCAGAGAAACAGTGCAAACAGCTGGTTCCCTCTGAGCACAGGGACACCTGCATCTCACTGTGGCCTTCCCTTGGCCTCTCCGCTCACCTCGGGGGCATGTGGGGGTAGGTCCTGAAGCCTCAGCGCCTGTGCTTGGCTGCCCACCCTCTTCCTGGGGCAGAACAAACCTGTCTCCCCTGTTTCATGATGGTGGGGTTGGCTGTGGTGTTGCGCTGGGTGGAGCTGACAAATCCACTGGTACCCAAGAGGCCAAGGCGGGCAGAAGGGACGTTCCGGGAGGGGATCTGGTACTGGCGTGGGTTCCGTCTGCCCATACCACCACCCACAGAGCTGGTTGTCGGGAGGGAGTTGGACTGCCCAAAGCCGCGACTGTGAGAGGGAACAGAGAAGAATAGAGAGACTGTCAGTCACCCTTTAGCCCTTCCCAAACCCCAGGTCACCAGTGGGATGCCTCCTTGAAACCCGCTTACATTTGGACAGTTATGAGGTCTATCTAGGGGCAGGCGGTGGTTCTATGCCAGGAAAGGGCTATGGTTAAAGTGACAACTAAGAGACATCTGAGAGCGACTATCATGTGCACCATCCTGGGACTACCACGCTAATTCTTCAGTCCTCACAACAAGCCTATGAAGTAGGTGCTCTATCCTGAACACTTCTGCAAAGGTCACACAGGCAGCAGGCGACAGCGCTGCCATATGAGTCTCAGGTTAACCAGTGTGCTCTCCAGCTTTCTTCCATGCTGGATTCCCGGGCCCTGAGCCCTCCCAGGCCCATCAAGAAGCCACCCAGCACAAAAGCAGCCAAGCCAGGATCAGTGCTCTTTCCGTCACCCCATAGTCTCTCTGATGTCTATCTGTATAGCACACTTAGAGACAGTAGCCTGTGAGCCCCACTAGGATGAAAGCCCCAAGAGATAAAACATGGCGTCTGTCCTCATCAGTCCTGCGTGTCCTATGCCTGCATCAGCTCCTGGCACGGCAAGTGCAGGTTGAATGAATAAATGAATCTCGGTCATCATGATGCTTCTCCCTGTGGAAAAGCTGACCCCACGTCTGGGGCTTGCCTCCCAGGTTGAGAGTAGGGAAGGAGAACGGAGATGGTGATGTTTGTAAGCTCTCTGGACCTAGGATGCCTACAGCTCCCCACTCCACCAAACCTTCCTACAGAAAGACCAGGAGGTTGCGTGCTTTTCCACATGGACCTAGGTAGGCTGCCAGGGACCGTGGCACCCAGACACTGTGCTCCCATTGCTCCAGTGACCTCAGCGCCCAAGAACTCATCCTCTCCAACATGCCTCAGGTTCTGGGAGGGTACACAGCAGCCAGTAGGGTTTCAGGAACCAGCACATTCCTTCCAAGAAGAGTCAGCTTTAGTCATTCACTGGTGTTTAACTCACAATGCTTTACCGCCAACGGCCACAAGATGGAACAGACTTGCTTTCCCAGCCAGACAGGGGAGGTCTGTGCCAAACCTGTGAGGAGACTCCGGGAGACAGGGCTGACGTAGTTTAACCAGCTGAAGATGATTGGGGGCAGGAGTGCTGCAAAAGTCATTTCCTGAGAAAGAGGGTTGTGGGGGGTCGAGAGGGGCATCTAAGCCTTCAGCACGGTTTATCTCAGAAAATGTTTTCTCTTTTCCCCAGAATGCCTAAATTTCCTATGGGGAAAGGGAAGAGAATTCCATGGGTGAGCTGGCTGCAACTGACTTCTGGCCTGTGTCTTTCCACTTCCAGGTTTTTGTGGCCAAGGAAATGGTCCCTGATTTCTGTGAGGTGCTCATCTATATGTGGTAAGAAGGATACTCATGGGTTCTAAGTATCTAGCTCATCCTTTCCCACCCCCTTCTTTTTAACTAGAATTAAATTTTTTTTGTTTGAAAGAAAAAAATTGGGGGGGTAAAGGTAATTTCACATGATCTAGAAGACTTGAGAAGGACAGTGTGAGATCCATCGTAGGTGGAAACAAGGATCAAGTGGTGGTTTTTGTTTTTTTAAACTATGAAAAGTAGTCCTTTGGTTTTTAGAGTTGGAATATTGGCCACCTGGTAGATGTTTCAGTTTTGCAAGACTTTTCCTTATTTAGTGCAGATAGCTTTTTTGCTCATTTTCCTTTTTGGTTGAATTTTTAAGAAGTTATTTTATATGCAAAATACAGTAGTCAATGAGTGATGCTAAAATGATTTGTGCTTCCAGGAAGGCAAGACTATTTTCTTCAAGCAGTGTGGGCAGAGGGTTCTGCTATGGGACACTTCATCACCGAAGAAAGGAGGGCTCCAAGGGACTCCTGAAGTTAGGACACATGAGTTGGGCTGTATGCAACAGGTAGAGCCCACAACGTTTTGGGGTCAGGACAGGTGAGGGGGCAGAATTTGGCTAGGCTGTCTTTCTAATGTCTGTGGGGCCCTACTGTGACATCCTTAGTTGGTTATTACAAAGCCTGAGTTGTTGAGGGTTGCCACGTCTGGCAACCAGAGTGAAAGCTTAGGGTACTTAAGACCACTAGGCTTAATGACATAATCATTCTCTCTGGGGAGAGAACAAAGTGACACAGGTAAGTTTTCATTCCTCATTCTTTTGCTCTGCCCATCTCTGCTTTCCTAAATCTAACCAACTGATCATTACGTTGAAATGTGTGAAAAGGCTGAGAAAATAACACTAATAAGAACAAATTAATTTGGGATTTGTGATAATTCAAGCAGGGGCTGGGCTGCAGTTACCTATGGAAGAAACAGGTCTTCAAAGCAAATTAATAGCATAAAAAGATCCCAGAGGTAATATATATGAGAACAAATTATCTTCTAGAGCCTTGGCAACCTCCCGTTGAATATCCACAATTGATGATTGAATTTATTCTTATCTAATCAATACAAACAGGTCCGTCAAGATTCCAGTATGGCAAACCGTGGATAGCCCAAGACAAACATTAGTTAATACCGCTCTAGAGAGGACAGGGTTAATGGGCGCTCTCCTACGGACCAAGGACAGAGCAGGGCACACAGAAGCAGGGGATGACAGTCTTGAGAGAACCAAAGAGCTTAAAAGCTCTATCTTTATCTTTATCCTCTGAAGTCCTTCTTCCCCTTGGAACTTGTTTTCTGAGGGCCTGGTATTGCAAGAGGGGTCTGGAACCTCATCCTCTGCTTGAGAGAGATGCACTGTTGCCCTTACAAGGAGAGAGAGCAAGCCTGGGAAGCGGGCAGTCCCCAGGGTGGGAGGCCTATGAGCAGGCCTTGCTTTCCACCTGGGCCCCTGGGAATCCTCGGTGCACAGCTGGGCTAGTCCATCCCACCAGGAAGGGCAGCCCCAGAGAGCCTGGAGACAGGGAGCGGCCGTAAAGAGGGCTGTTCTTCCTGATTGTTTTTTCTGCACATCAGCTGGATACTGTGAGAGCCGCCTGGCATGAAAAGTGGTTAAGAGCACGGACTCTGCAGCTAGTGCTGGCTTGCCTGGTCCAAATCCTGATACCACTGCCTACAGACTCCTCTGTAAATTAGAATTAATAATAGCAACTCTACCTCATATGGTTATTGCAAGGATTCAATGTATTAATATTCCTAAAATGCTTGGATGCTACTTGGCACATAGAGAGTACTGAATGTTTGTTTAATAAATAACGGTGTCATATATGCTAGAACGTGATAACACTTCAATTTTTACATTAATGTTTAATGAAAACTTTTCATAAATACCAACTATCCTTATCTCCCTTAAATAATGTAAAACACTGGTGTTTTAAGGCACACTTATGCAAATAAATGCCAAAATTTTTAACAACACAGAGCTTCTCTATATATACATGAAGAAATGAATTCAGAACTTTTTAGGTGCAAGTGAAAAAACTATTTATCTGCTCATGTTTAAAAATGTGAAATAGAAAGTTGATTTTTCAGGATGTTTGTACCATCAGTCTTTCGTCTCCCCCCAACTCCCTGTCACTGTTGAAGGCTTTGCCCTGCACCGCCCTTGATTCTTCCCCTGGATTGTCACTGTAATTCACCTTTAATATGCAATTGGATTCTTCAATTTAAAACCAGATTAAGGTAATGGGTTCTAAAGTACAACTAGGCTTATTTTTAACTGCATCCAAGAAGCTGAAGTACTATGAAAAATCAAGAATGGTACTGCTCCACTCTTAGATTGCAGCTCAGACCAAAATAGACCAGCACTGGGCTCTTCACCCCGCCACCAACTATAATTAGCTAGTCTGCAGCTAGAAGGGAGAAAAAATGACACTACCTTGTAAGGTGCTGATAGAACCACCCATTTCCGTCCTTTCAGGGCCCCCTCTTGTGGATAAACCACCGTGGATAAATCATACCCATCTCCCCTCATTGCCCATCTGGACTAATACCATCATTCTGATCATATGAATTGTGTTACAAAAGATCATGTTCAGTTCTTTATCTGGGGATGCTTTCTCTCCATAGCCTTTCCCCGACCCCACCTGTTTAAGGGGTGGGATCTCCAGTTCCCCACAGGGCACCCTTGTGGACAAGAAATCATGGCCTGCCATAGTCCTGCCCAGGAGCCCAGGCAGGCAGGGATGCACAGGGAACCACCGCGCATTAAGAAGAACGAAATCCCAACATACTTTCTTTGCTGTCGATATCCTGATATGTCTAGAAGGGTTTTCCGAGGAAAAGACCGAAAGAGCTTCTGCACCTGCTGTTTCCATGACAACAATCTTTTTTTCTGAGTCTCTGTAAATGCCTGCAAAAACAAACAGGACTTTTTAATGGGTGGTGAAGCCTGGCATTAGAGGGGAAAACATGCAATTAATAGGGGGAACATCAGAGCCTCTGCAGTTGCCTTATCTTCACCCACTTCCTACCTGATCCAAATGGCAGTCAGTTTCACTTGGGAGACACCTGGACTGACAATGCAAGTTATCTGACAGTGGAGGTGCCTGGTAAAGTACATGCACTAAGCTTTTGGCAACCCTTGTTTTTGGTTGCATTTCTGGCAGACCCATACTTACCTTCCCCTTCCTCCTGACTCCACTCTGGACTCTATAGATTCACCAAGAATGAATTGCAAAATGGATTGTCAAATACTCTGGCTTTTGCAGGCTCCCTACATTTTCATAATCAATGGAAATGCTAAACCACTCCAAAAATCAATCTGCTTGATGGTGTGTGGTCACCCTGGAGTGGCCTGCAAGGTTTCAGAAAATGGAGTATAGTCTCTGCTATGCTATACTATGCTATACTACACTATATATACTATACTATACATCAGGACTGGTGCACTGGGGTTTTTGTAGGGCACAGGGCTTCACTGAGAAATCTCCAGTAAAGGAGCCCTGTGCCCTAAAAAACCCCCAGTGCACCAATCCTGACAAAATCCTAAATTTTGCTTAAAGTTTAGGAAAACCAGTAGATCTGATGCTTTCTCAAATCCTTTTCAGTAAAATTGGCATTGAGGGGGTGTTTTGCCTGCTTCATAACACACTGTCATCTATATTATGCATTCTTTTGTGTGTGCTGAAGCCCAGGGAAAGACTTTACAGGAGTTATGAGTCCCCAAGGCAGAGAAACTCAAATCTGTGTTATATTAGAATCCCTCAAGTAGACCTAGACTCCTTCCCACATACCTAGAGTCTGATTTAAGAGATCTGGAGAGGAGGCTAGGTGATGTTTACAACAAGTACCCTGGTAATTCTGCTGCAGATAGAACACGGACATTTGAGGACCCTATGTGCAATACAGGAATCCCCTGTCAGGAGCCGAGAACTGTAGCCCACACCCTGTGGGAGACCCAGTAGATTTGATTGATTAGCAGTAACAATGATGGAGATAACATACCCATGTAGTTTTGTTAATAAGACAGATAATCCTTTAAGTAGCAATAAACTATTACTTAGAGTAGCAGACTATATGACTACTTTCCATAAAGGAAACAGATTCCTTAAACAGAAAAAAATGACAGCTTAATTTTCTTCAGATGACATTTAATCTTTAAGAACCTAAACACAGGAGAGCTATGTGAACAAAAAAGCAAAAAGATGTTAGTTATATTGTGAAAAAATGATTGACTTGCAAACCTCTTTCTCCTGGATGACCTTAGCTAGCCACATTTAAGGATACTCATCAAGGAGGGCTACCCAACCCAGAGATTCCATGCCTCATTAAAGGGTGCAGACACTGTTTAAGGTACATGGTACGGTGGTCTCATGGTTACAAGGTAAGGACAGGGTTCTACTCTGTGGTCCTTTCTCATTTGCTGGAAATGCTTGGTGAGTGTCCAACGTTACGTGAACGTCTCTGAAAACTTGAAAGGCAAGTATTGCTGCTGGACTAATAAAGGGATGGATACATTCTGCCTTTGACTGGCTTATTCTGCCAAAGTTTGAGAACATAGGATTCAGGTGCACTGATCAAGATGACTTAGTGAGGAGAGTCCTGCCCCGTTGGTTGGAGGAAGGCTCTGGATGGATATGGGCAAGGTCTGAATCCCTGCAGACCGTTATGCAAGCTCCTTTACCTGAGACTCGGTTTCTTCTAAAAACCCAGGATGATAATATTTCCCTCAAAAAGACGTTAAGGATTAAGTGCGACAACCAACATACGAAATGCAATTAGAATAGTTAGAACCTGCTTGGCTCGTAGTAATGGTTCAATGACTGCTGCTCATAGATACTCCAACCAGGCTTTTTGGTTGTGCAGACCAGCCCTTTGGTGGTGGCATATGAATGTTTGTCACATACTGTATTCAACAATCACTTTTAGCCCCAACAAATGACTTCAGCTCTCAAAATTAGAATAGTGAGCTGGTCTAGGGCCAGCCTGAAGGACAGCTGGCTTGAGTTTCCAAGTGACAAAGGAGGAAATGGCTTACTTTATAGACATGCATTCAAAGTGTTTCTAAGGACACTGGTGCATAAGGACATCTCCCATGGTAGCAGACAACACCCAAGAAGATGGAAATGTTTATACCCCCCACTACCCAGAGAGGTCAGCTCATTCACTCTACACTGGGCATCAGGTCATTTAGTTCTGGGTTGCAGATAGAATCAAGCCCCTTAGCCATGGTGAGTGAGTGTGGTGGCCACTTCTCAGTCCTGGAGGCTGCAGCTGGGAGGCAGAGAGGAGCTAGGTCATGGGTGGCAATGAGTGATTTCCAAAAGCTGGTCTCTGTGTCTACAAAGTAGCACTCCATCGTGGGAGCTTGCTGTCAACTGGGATGGCTGACACCTGACCTCAGCCATTCCACTGGCAGCTCTGGGCTGGGCTTCCTCAGGGACTGGAGGGGAAGGAAGCCTCCATATACAGACTGACATAGCCAGTCAGCCCCTTCTGGGTCCTCTGTTGCTATCAGGGCCAAACCAGCAAGTCTGCTTAGAAGAAGATGGCTAGGGTGTGCCCCACAGCTTTTATGGCTGGATTAAAAGCCTCACAAAAGGGGGCAAGAACTCATCTCTGCAGAACCTCCTGGAGATGGTGAGGAGGCAAGAAGCCAAGGATTCTAATGTAGGAGACAGAGTGACTGGTCTCAGAAATGAAATTCAGAATTTTCCTGTCCTCCCTTCTGTTACTCTAGGGAGTTGGTCCCTCTGTCCCTGGGGAGGAAGGAAGGTGTCTAGATTTGGTCAGCACCCTCCCATCCGGTCAGGTAAGAAATGGCGCATTTGGGCTGTGAAAGGGAGTCCTGTTTCACGGAGCCCAGGTGAAACTTCAGCCAGGATGGAGACTGTGTGCCTCAACAGGGCCTCAAAGGGAGGGTGTGTTCTGCCCAACAGAATAACCCAAGCCTGTGGAAAATATTTCAGACACATTTCCTCTTTCTTGAACTAAAATAATAATAAAAGGTCTTGCACAGCATTTTCCCTTCCAAAGCGGAGTGCAGTTCCCTCCACCCTGACATGAATTCAGGCAAGCAGACATGGCATAAGCTCCTTTCTGCCTATGATTCCCACCAGCCACAGGTCCCTCTACTGCAATCGAGGCAGCAGATGCATCCCCATGGTCTTTGCATTTAACCATTTGGGCAGACAGAAAAAACCCTAGGCATTTCCTAAATATTCTAAGGAAATGGAAAAGAGAGCCAGGCTGCCCAAGAGGCCATGCACAGTGGCAGGAAAGTGAGAAGCATCAGGCCACAGCTTTGGGGCTGGCAGAGGCCAATTAGGAAGCTTGTGCACTGGCCAACAGAAGTAGCTGGAGGGCTCATTATTTTGTCTTGTGGGCTCAGCAGACTTGAGGCAAGATGGAAAGTAACTTGTAACTTGTCCTCCCGTATCTTGAAGGTGCGGTGTGAGCGAGGGCAAGGGAGAGGATGCAAGGTTCTATCTA
Source organism: Suricata suricatta (assembly GCF_006229205.1). NCBI lineage: Eukaryota > Metazoa > Chordata > Mammalia > Carnivora > Herpestidae > Suricata > Suricata suricatta. The sequence continues at coordinate 43,229,964 of NC_043708.1, forward strand.
GCTGCTTTACAGAAGTTTAAATCCTCCCCTGATTAGTCCCCTCAAAACCCACTCCAAACATACTCCTCCCCAGTGAGACACAGAGCTCTCCAAATGCTGTTCTTTCTGCCTGGAGTGCTCCCACCTCCTTCGGTATTGAGTCTTTACCACCAAGACCCCAGCTTGCCTTTCAGATCTAGCTTGGAGACAGTTCCTCTGAGAAAAAGCCATTTCCGGTTCTGGATTTGGTGGCCTTGCCCCTTATCTGGGCTCTGTGAAATGCCAAGACAGGCTTCTCCTCATTTATGTGATGACCTGACTTCCTTTTGTCTCCCCTGCTACTCTCACACCATAAGCTACATAGTCAGGGATGGGGCCTGGGCACTTAATAAAGATCTGTGGAATTAATGAGTTCTAAAATTCTTCAACAGGTTCTTGCCTTCTCTTCTTTTTGCTGGCCAAAACAAATAGGGTGTCAGGATGGAAAATAGCAAGGAGTGAGTTAGGGGCTAGGGAGAGGGACACGAGACTTTGTGCTGCTGAGAGAGGAATAGCAAAAAGAGTTGAGGGGACTGTGGGTTAGTGGCTGGGAAGGAAATCCAGAAGGAGACCATAACCTGCATGTGAGGGATGGGAAGTCAGACTGCAGAAGAGTGGGGTCCCAGGGAACTGGCCTTTGACAGATGGGTCTGTGTGGCAGCTGGCAAGGTGGGGGCAGTGTGAGCAGGGTGGTGGGTAAGGGGGACAGACTTCTGTGCCAGGTGTCTCCCTTCACTGGGGGCCACTGCACCTCTGGGGCTCTGGCTGCTAACCTGGCAAAGGTGAGGAGACCGGGGGGCCTTCGCCATCTCATTCTTACATTAAAATCCCACAGAAAGACCTCAGCGCTGTTAAGTTTATCCAGAGCCTACGCTGGGACTCCTGTCTCTGTGACTCTCTGGAGGGGGTGCTCTCAAGAAGCCACCAGAGTCTTGGGTCTGAGACACATCCCCTGTCCCCACGTGTCTCAGGGCAGCTGCACCCAGGACCCGGTCTGCCCCATCAGGAAGACTGCGCTCGCACTGAGTCTAATGGGAACACCTCCAGCTGACCTCAGTCCTCCCTCAAGAGGACATGCGGCTCAAGGCAATTCCTATAAAAATCACAAATCAGACCACATACAACAGACACACAAACACACGATTTCTTTTTGCACACTCTCCCGCCCTCCCTCAACTTTCCCTGAGCCAAAAGACAAAATGTTTCCACACAAAAATTTAAAAGGACTAGAAGATGCCAAAGCTAGGTGGCAGGGATGCTGCATGTTAACCACCCCAGGCTCGGTCACTCAGGGATTCTTCCAGAGCCAGAAGTCTCTCTCAGGCATTCACCCTCACATCGGAGGTCAGTCTAGATGGATCTCGACACCAAAGTCATATACAAGCTGTGCTGAGGTTTGAAGCCACCATAGCCAGGTTCTGCTCAGGCTATTATTAATGCCTGTCCACCCTTCAAGAACAAGTTGTTGGGAGACCCAAGTGATCACATCACAGAGACTCTGAGAATTGTTTCTAAGCAATGAGAAAAACAGTTTTGTGAAAGCCATTACTACTCACCTCATGAATAAGACACTTGTCTATGAGCTGTAAATAGGAACTTATATTTTCCTCATCAGGTCTGGAGACCAAGAGCTGTGTGCACACTGTGAATTGAAAAAAAAAAAAAAAAAAAAAAAAAAAGAAAAAAGATGTTATTAGAAACATGCACACCCACTGTAACCTCTGAGATCTGTCTCTGATTTCCTTTCAGGACCAGTATTTTGAGAGGTATGTGTGCTTGTGGCTTTACGTAAGGTTTGCAAAAAAAGGCCAGGAGGCTCCTCATTCCATTGAAGTCAAAGGCTTGGTCACCACGGGAGCCCTCGCCTTGAGAAGCCCCTTTGCTTAATTCCAGGCATACCTTTCTATATTAAGCCTTCTGCAATCCAGCCTGACACTCTCTGGGAGAAGAATGTAGCCATGTCCTAAGCTCTATCTTTGAAAGAGGCTCCTTTTGAGAAGAGAGTTCAAAGGCATCAAAGACCGTCAACGTCCTCAGAGAGCCGTCTCCGTAATTTGATGAATGAACTGTGCACCTCATTTGGAGGAATGAGGCTGGCACATCTTTTAGGACATGAGGTGTGTGGGCACACACATGGGCAGGAAGCCTGCTACTCCGTCAATGGAGGCTTATTTTCTCAAAGTGATAACATACCTTTCTACACACACACGTTCACCTACACACGCAAGTGGCTGAAGCAGTAAAGACCGAGCAGAGTCCGTCTGTAAGTAGAGTGCACACACCCACTGGGATTCTCATGGCCCTCCAGCATTCTCATTTCATTCTAGAGGCGTTGATGCTCTGATTTTGATGGGGATGTTTAGAAGGCCACGATAGAGATGGTTGGACAAAAGATGTCAATTAGAAGTGAAAGCCTTGCACTTAAGTAGACCAAGCTTGAAACCTGGGCCTCATGATTCCTTTCTCTTCCTAACCCTGAATGACCAGTCTATCACAGGATCCCACTTATATCATGTCTTTGCACATAGATTTTCAGTACAGCATTGTTTGCTGTAACAAAAACTTGAAAACCACCTCAGTGTCCATTAATCGGGGTCCTGTTAAATTATGCTGTATGCATATAGTGGAACAGTATGCAATGTTTAAAAAAGAATAGGGTGGCAATACTGTATCAATAGAAATATTAAAAGTATATAATGTAAAAAAAGTATATAATGTAGGAAAAACAAGCTGCAGAAAGATGTGTAAACAACACCTGTTTGTGTGTAAAAAGAATTCCCATGTGCTTGTATAGGATTATTACAAAGTTCCTAAAGGGATATTCTAAACCTGTTTATAGCAGTCATTTCTGCAGAGGAAGATGGGAGGGCTTGGGGGACAGGTAATATTTTTCACTTTTCACCATTTTGTTTCATTTTGATTTTTTATGTTGAGCATGCATTTATAATTTATTTGAAAGTAGCTAAGCTGTAAAAAAAGAAGCCATGCCAGAGGAGTTCGGGTGTCCGAGCCCACCATGGGTTACACGCAGGTCTCCACCCCCACAGGTATCTTTACCCCTGGGGTCGTCTGTTCTAATCCCACACTGTGAAGAGCCCCCCTTGGGGGTGGGAGGTTGGAAGGTAGAGAGAGCCAGGAAGTGAGTGGGTGGAGACCAGGGACCCGCCCTGGCCATCTCAGCTCAAAAGGATGATACAAATCATCTCTTCTGAACCAGATTTCTATGTATGTGAATCCTTTTTAGGATGTGGACACGCAGGGAGTTTCTCGCTGCACCTCTAAGACTCAGGTGTCCATTTCTTTTGGTAAAAACTTGGTTTCTTTAAAATGATCTGAAATATTGGACAATAAAGAAAAAAATTGTTTCTCCTTCCCAAAGGACAAGTACTGGCATTCACTGCATTTTTAAAATAATCACACTTTGTGAAACACTCCACGTAAGCACAAATTATTCTAGCACTGGACTCCTCAAAGATAATCATGTAGTCATGGTGCCACACATGGGGGAGGTAGAAAGAGTGCTCTCATCCAAAGGACCCCATGAGAATTCTGTCTGCCCTCCAGACAGGCACACAGAATGGCCGTGGTGCCTTCAAGGAGCATCTGTATTAAGTGTCTGACTATTCAGTACAGATGGGCCCAGAGACCCAAGGAGCACTCACTCTGCTAGGAGGGCCCAGCATTGAGGGCGTGGAAGGGAAAGGAGGCAGGGTTAACAAAGAGGCCTTTGGGGGTTAGAGAGATTGGAGTTCAGTTCCAAATGACAACCTCTGAGCCTCACTCTCCTCATCTGTAAATGGGCTAATGGGCATCTACCCTGACAGGTTTAGCCAGCATTCTGGGGAAGCGCCTCAGGAACCAGGAGCTCTGATTAGTGGTGTTACAAGACCAGTGGGGGAGGTGAGAGAATCAGCTCTACCTTTCCCCATGACGCGTGTGAACTGCCCGGGGAGATCCCCCTCCGGCAGGGGGGCGACGGCCAGCTCCCCATCACAGCTACTCAGCTGGTGTGGCTGGAGTCCACCACTGGCCCCAGCGGAGGCGGTGGCTGTGGCACCGGTGGCCGCCGCACTGTCTTTGCAGTCAGAGCTCTGGCCCTCAGGGCCCATCAGTGAGGGCGGGTGGGGGGCCTGGGACTCCCGGCGGCGAGCCTCGGGCGTGGTGCTGGGGGAGCTGTATGCCTTGATGGGAGTCAGGATCATCTGGTGTAGCTCCTGGAGCGGGATGCGCAGGTTGCCCCCCTCGATGATGTCCTGGGTGGCCAGAAGGAGAAGACTTCTGTTAGGGTCCACACCGGGGGTGGCCCACCTCGATGTCTCCCTCCCCACTGCTCGGAGCTGTTCCCAGACGGGACTTCCAGCTCGTGGCCCCTTTATCCCAACAGTCTTTGGAAACGCAGCCATTTTAATCTTATTCTATTTTTGGCCGAGGTAGAAAACTTGGCAAAATACAGATATGCATAATGAGGAAAATATACATCACCTGAAAATCCCACCATCTACAGGTGATCACTAAAATGGCTTTGTACATTTCCTTCCCTGGCTTCCTCACTGAATTTCTATAAAAAGCATTTATATATTTTACACGCACACACTTTAGAAGCTGTATAAGAAAGCTGGGTCATGTGGTAATTTCCTGTTACCTACACAGGTGTAGGATGAGGGGACCTGCTGGTTCACACCCTCACTCAGCCCACAATACAGGCATCACAGGGTGGTGGTGAAGAATACAGACATGGGAGGGGGGCACCTGGGTGGCTCAGTTGGTTAAGTGTCTGACTCTTGATCTCACTCAGATCGTGATCTCACGGTGTGTGGGATCAAGCCCCACCTTGGGCTCTGCCGTAACAGTGAGGAGACTGCTAGGGATTCTCTCTCTCTCTCTCTCTCTCTCTCTCTCTCTGAAAACAAAACTTTAAAGAATACAGACTTTAGGACAGAGGCTGGGGTTCAAATTCTGATGCTACTGTATGACCTTGGGTAAACAACTTAATCTCTCTGTGCCTCAGTTTCTCCGTGTATAAAATAAAGATAACATTATCTGCCTCATTGGGTGGTTGTGAGGATGTTAATATTTGTAAAGCTGCAGGTCAGGGTCAGGTTACCGTGTCATGTGCTTCGTTGTTAATAGCTATGTGTTGAGTGCTCTGATGCACTGATGAACCGGACACTGTGCTAGGCAAGAGGATATGGTGGGAAGAGCCTTTCTGGTTCCCTTAGGGAGTTTACAATCTACCCTGAGATGAATATATTGCGCTAGGGTACAGGCTAGGGGAGGCTCTCTGAGGGGGTGACGTGGGACTGGGAACCCAAATGAATGCGGGCCTGAGGATCCTGG
>NC_043708.1:43235418-43243202 GCF_006229205.1 Suricata suricatta
GGTGCCATATGTTGTTCAAGGATCAACTAAAATTGTATAAAATATAAATGGCTCTATATGTTGTATAATAAAACTGGGCCCTTCTACACATACAGTTTGACATCCTGGCCGTTGTTTATTAGGAAAAGGAGTGAACGTGAATTCTGATCGACATTTAGCTATGTGCCAGATCCGCACAGAGGCACAGAACAGACTGTGATGCTTGTGGCTGGGGGTCAGGCCCTGGGAGTGTATTTTAGAATGAGAGCGATCCAGTCCTCTGCCACAGTGCGCCCCACAGGGCTTTTGCAGCAGACCTCTTCCTGGGACCTGGGAAGGACACTGACGATCAACGCCCTGATTACTAATGAAGCATTTAATCTTCTCAGACCCAGAATAGCAAGGACATAATTTCAAACGTCTGAAGCATGAGTACCAGTCCATTCCTGGGATCCTCTGAGGAAAACTGCTTGGTGGTGTCAAGGAACACAATCACTTCTATACCCAGACTTTCTGATCAGTCGATTAGAGGGTCCACAGTGCAATGGATAGCACACTGGACTTCCTACCAATCGAGTAGATAAAGGAAACTGGAGGATGGCAGCCTTGGACAGGCACATTTCAGTGCGGGGCAGCAAAACACCAATCACCCCGCCCCACCACTGGCAGGAACCTGCTTTGCTCAGGAGGTCAGAAGCAGAAACTTAGCCTAGTTGGCACCCAGGGTTTTTGAGGAAAGTGAAATGCTAAGTAGTCATGAGAATTGTTTCAATTCTGGCCAGGGCCATCGTCCGGCCTACTTTAGAGGAGAGGAGAGACTCTTTTAAAGAGGAGGGCTTGAGAGTCTACCGCCTTCCTTCTAAACCTGGCGGATATCGTGGAGGTAAGACTAGCTTGCTGCCTGTGCCGGCAAACCTGTTGCATGAGTCATCCCCAGTTTTCCTGCTGCCCAGACTGGACCAGTCTTTTCCAGCGGCTAGACGGAGTCACGTGACTGGTCCCTTGATCTTTGATCTGGTGATCTATCAGGGCAGGGCATATGGAAGCAAGCTGGCTGACCTAAGTCAGGAGAGCACCTAGTGCCTTTCCTGACCCAACTATGTGTCAGCTGGGGAGGCGGAGATCCCTGCCTCCAGGGCTTGCAATTCTTGCCCACTGCCTAACAGGCACCTGGGACGTGGGGGCTTCTGATCTTGTCCAGCCCGAGGCTGGGGGAGGGGCGGGACAGGAGACAGAAGGGATGAGGCTTCCTTACTGAGTGGGAGCTGAGGAGGCAGAGCTGGCCGGCCTATTTGGGAGATCACATGCATCCCTGCCATGCCGTCCCACGTGACAGGTACCACTGAGGTGAGAAATGTACGCTCCTGACAGTGTGTCCACTGCCACCAAACACCCTCACCTGCTCTTGTCACATGCAAAAAGGTTTCTGTAGTTACTCAGTGATAGAGGAAGGAGATTTTGATTATGCTAAGAGCTGAACTCTTTGAAACAGGAAACATACACTTGCCCCAAGTTCAAATCTTAACTTACTCCCCTGGAGAAAACCACATCAAAAAAGGAAACCATAAACCTAATAAACAATGATGGACATTTTCTGTCAAACATAACTTACCAGGAATCATGCAGAGTTTTGTTTTGCTTCCCCCCATAGACTTGAAGCCACTGCTTCAAAGAAAACACTCGGCTAATTACAGGTGAACAATGCCCCTTATGCCAGCCTCCACAGGGTTACATATCTGACTTTTCAAAAATCAGTTCTAGAACTCAACACGTGAGTGCCCAAGTTGAGAAAGAAGCTAGAAAACAACCCAAGTGGGACTCAATCCAGTGTCTTCAGCTAGCTATGGGAATTAATTCTCCATGTTGACAAAAATAGGGAACCAACCCAAGTCACTATTGATTCTTCAGGCCGTATATACACTCTTACAGTATAAACAGAGAGGCAAAATGAAGCTGTCCATTCGCTAATGTGCCTTGCTGAGGAGCTCATGGCAGAGGGGTTCCACAAAGGCTGGCCCCCCAATGCCAGCAGTCAGCTCGGGTGGCACAGCTCAGAGCCCACGCGCAGGACAGGAAGCTACTTGCCGACTCCTCCCCTGACTCTCTCAGGTCTTAGAGGAAGACTGGTTTGGAACCCTTCTCAGGGCACGTGCCGGCAGCAAAGGGCAAATCATCTGGAAGACAGAGCAAGGGCAGTCAGTGTCTTGGCACTGACCGTGGCCCCCCTGGGGGAAGAACTGGACTTGAAGCACGGTACACGGCACCCCTGCACCTACTGAAATCTACTCCCCTGCCACCTTTCCTTCACCACACTCCAGCTGAGCACTACCGGGAGCCAGGCACTGCGGGGCGTCAGGGACTTACAAACAAATACAACAGACTCCTTGTCCTGAGATGCTTACAGCTCCTGGGCCCATACTGTGTGAGCGTGCAGAGAGGACTCGGAGCTGTGGGAACACTGTGTGCGTGCGTGTGTGCGTGTGTGTGTGTCCTTCCGCTGTGCCAGGGAATAGTTTAGCTTCACAGTTTGGGAGTTAGTTGAAAAAGGACAGTGAATAAAAAAGCATGGGGAGACATTTCGTTATTAAAGATCAATGTTGAAAAGTCTGCTCCAGCTACCACTAATCTTAACTTTTTCTTTTTCCACCAAACATGATGAGAAGTCTGTACTTCCTTACTGTATGGCCTCATCACCCATTCGCCCTCCTGGTTCAGGGGTTTCTGCTTCTATCCCTCCCTTCTCCTTGTATCCCTTCTCATCTCGGCCGTCAGCGACCTGCTGGCAGCCAGTTCCAGGGGGGCAGTGTTCGGTCCTCACTGTCGGGGACACATCCACGGCACCTGATGGGATTCACTCCTTCAAACGCTTCTCCCACCCCCTGGGTGGGCTCAGCCTCTGTCACTGTTCGGTCCCTCCATATCTTCCGGATGGTGCTTCTCAGGGTCTGTCCTCCGCTCTTACCACTTGGCACACACTTCTCAGGGAGTCAGCTGCCATTTATGCACAGATAACCCACAGACGAGTCTTCCAAGCCCTTGGGGATTCTAGCCTTGTTTTTCTGGCCACTTATTTGCCTTTTCCACCTGAGTGTCCCATAGGCACCTCAGATTCAATCGGTCCAACTGAACCCCACTTCTCCAAACCTGGCAACTCCTCCTATATTTGCTCTTCCCAAATGGCATGGCACCATGGCCAATGGCTGGACTTCTGCTAAATGGCCTCTCTTATCTCTCTCCACCTTCACAGCCCCTGCCTTAGCTCAAGGGTGCACCAAGTCTGGCTGTAGGCTCCTGACGAGTCTTCCAGTCAGTGCCGGCCCCTCCAAGGTTTCCCTCTCTGTCACCATGGCAGAGTGCTGTGTTTCATCCCCGGAGGATTCCCCCACCCGCCTCGGTGATGGCACTGATCACAGGGGACTTGAGAGCACTGGCTGTGTCTGTGTGACGTGTCTGTGTCACAGGGTGCATCTCGAAGCTCTCCAAGGCAAGGAGCCACATGTTACTGTGTTACTCATGGTTAGCCTCCAGTGGATGGGGTAAATCTAGTCCAAGGCAGCTGCTTTGGACGTGCTCAGGCAGAGTGGAAGAGCTCTGAACGTGGAGCTTCTGCAACAACTACTGATTATGAACCAGCCGTGGGCGGGGCCCCAGGGTCTCTGTGAGGTAAGAATGCTGTAGGCAAGCAGGGGCCTGATGACAGCATTTCCAACAGCATAATCCCCTCAGGACACCTGGGAGTGCCAGAGAAAGGGCCTGCGGAGTCTGCCGCTGGGGGCCTAAGTGGTAAACATTAGGGACAATTCCTTCCTTCAAAGTGTCGGAGAGCCCTGGTCCCAGGAGAGAGAACACAGCTAAGGGGCTGAGTCCCCAGTGGATGCTGAGGTCCCCCAACCCCAGGTCGTCAGCTCCTTAAAGGATAAGCACGCAAGTGTCTGAACTCAGGTGTTCCGAAGCAAGCTTAACGCCCTGGTCTCATAGACACACAAGCTTTCCTCCTCAAGGGTGTCAAAATAAACTCATTACTGCTCTTCTCTTGACCAATAGCTGCTCTCAGACTTTGTATTATTACATTTGTCATCTTTTTACCAATTCCTATTTCAGGCACCTGAGTGGCTCAGACAGTTGAGCAATGGACTCTTGATTTAGGCTCCGGTCATGATCTCACGGTTCATGAGTGCAGAGCCTTCTTGGGATTCTCTCCCTCTCTCTGCCCCTCCCCGGTGTGTACTCTCTCTCTCTCAAAATAAATAAAAATAAACTTAACAAAATTCCCATTCCAGTGAACCAGGCAGAAAGTATTTTTCTGAAATCAGTATTATTCTAGGTGGAAAATGGTATAGTCTTATCAAAGGCCAGATAGAAAGTCTGTGGCATATCAAAGCCACCTGTGCCACCCTGTGCCCTTGTCACCCTGTGATATGGCCACAGGGACCAGAGCAAACAGCAGTTCCATCTCTGTCTTTCAGGTGGGTGCATGTCCTCAGTGCCAGAGTTCCTGTGAGTTCTTGCTCCGGAGGCAAGTGCGGGGGCGGGGGGGGGGGGGGGGGGGGGAAAGACCGTCACACTTTCACTGTAATACTTAGCAACCTTGTCCTTATGCAGAAAGCTTTCTGTGCTTTCTAAGAGATAAGGAGGAAGTTGCCTTTTGAATGGTCCCCAAAAGAGAATGGTTTCTTATATTAAAGATGGCAATAATCACTCTGTTAGACAAACTGCTTGGTAAAGGAGTTATCATGAAATTAAGAACAATAACCTTGGGTTCAGTTGGATATGTTGCTTGTCATTTGTGATTCACCTTAATTAAGGGAGGACCTTTCAGCACAATGGGCATGTGAGTAGCCTCTATCCATCCCATGTTTTAAAAGCCACTTTCCTTATAAAGTTATATATATGTATTCTATACATATACTTTACATTTTGTGATATGCATTAAATATAACTTTATATTTTGTATGCAAAATTATATACACACATCTTTCAAAAAGTTTTTTTAAAGTTTTATTTATTTAAGTAACCACTATACCCATTGTGGGGCTCGAACTCACGACCCATAGACCAAGACTCATATGCTCTTCTGACTGAGCCAGCCAGGTGCCCCTATATACACCCCTTTTTACAAATAAAAAAAAAAGCCTCTCACTGCATTGAAATGTTTATGTTCTCACAAAACTTGCATTAGCCCTACCTCGATACTTTGTTTTCCTCCAAAGGCACCGCGGACACACTAGAGGACCTCACCACTCAGGCTCTGAAGGCGGCACATCGCTACAGAACTTTCCACCCACCAGTCCCACCCATCTCCCATGAGCAATGCACAAGAATCCCAACTTGGGGCAGAGGGCAGCCCAGGCACAGGCTTGCTCTCCTCTACACCTCAGACGAAATCATAAAACCACCATGTCCTAAAAATACCATTACCAGGGTGATGGCCGGATACAAAGATAGGAAGAGAACTTGTTTAGGTAACAAACAAAAAGGGACAGTAGCAGCTGATAGGTGCTTATCAACCAAATGATTTTCATTCCCTCTAGTGAACCTGGAGTTTACTGGGAAGCCAGTCACAGGCTGCCTCCACCCAGGGAATAAGTACTTTCAGCATTCAGGTTACACAGAAGCGTGGGGACCCAGGGGAGGTCACTTGAAAACCCTCGTGTTTTTCTGCCTCTGGCAGGGAAACAAGGTGATACACTCTATAAGGTCTGCAGGTGACACCTTCAACTGAGAGTTTTCCTGTGATGGCGGTGGAGATGGGCCTTCACCTGGGAATAACTTACCCTTTCCAAAGACTTCAGGAGGTTTTGTCTTTCTTTGAGTTTCTGAATACTGATGACAATTTTGTGTCTTGCACCTTTGGTAACATTCTGTAATTAAATGAAAGTCATATTTAAAGTTACTTTTAAGAACCAGTTTAGAGATTCTTGGAGGCTATGTACTGTCTTCTTGGTTCCTACATTTGCAGACTAGTAAATATCCCGTTTGTCTCTCTCTTCAGTACTCATTGTCATAAACCACTCCTTACTAAATATTTTAACTACATCTGGCTACACATTTGCCTGTGTCCTTTGGTTGTGACCTTTAGGAGAGGAGAGAGGGAGCTAGAACAGCCAATTACCCAGCATGAAATGTCTTCCTAGTCTAAAGGATCATTTTAAAGTCATACACCCTCTTCTCCGTATCTTGTCATTTCAGTCCCTGAAGGTTCCAATCCTATACAGATCTTCATTGTTTTCTAAACCTTTCTTAGGTTTTCCCATCTCAAGAACATGTGAAGGCCAGTACAACTCTTGCCAGGTGTCCTACAACACAGGGCAATTTTTTTTGGCAGTTTAGCACATCATCTTTGGTCTCCATAAAGAAAACTAGAGTAGGAAAGAACGTAAAACTATAGTTCAGGCATCACTTCAGCTGAATGATAAGGATTCATGGTTAGGATTGTGGATTTTGTCTTAACTGTGTGCAATGCGGAGCCTAAGGATTTATTTAGACACTTGTTGACTACAGATACTGCATGTTTCCAAGCAGAAGTTCCTTTCTTAAATCAGGTCTCAAATACAAACTTCTGATGACTTCTTACAACAAGTCATAGGATTCTTCTTAAAGAAGGAAAAGATGGGAACACTAGAGACATTCAAGTGACAACTGAACTCACTCTCTAAGATGAAGTGCTAGGGGGCAGATTTCTGTTTACCTTGACTTTGGGTTCAAGTGAATTAAATTACTCTGAAAAGTTTGTGCTGGCTACTGGCTTGGCCCTGTCAATTATTTCTTGTTTTTTGTTTTTGTTTTTTGTTTGTTTTTGTTTTCTCAAGTCAATAACTGAGGACTTAGATTTTTTTTCCCCCCTCAACTCTGACCCAAACACAAAAATGCTCTTAGAAGTAGCTCTCATCAATCCTTGGGATCTCAAGGAGTGATCAAAATCTAGAAAGCAGCGGGAGAAGTGTTAGGAAGTTGAAATTAGTGCCTTTCATTCTCTGAGAATGTGTAGTGACTTTAGGCTTTGTCTTGCCTCTCAATACTGGTATTCAGCCAGGCCTGCAGAGGTTAACTGAGGGTACTGAATATGGGAAACCAGCTTGTGCTGGGAGGTATGTGTCCAGAGCAGTCCTGCCCCAAATGGTACAATCTCCTCTTGCTGCAAGGTAAGTACTGTTAGCTTGTTCAGACCATTAATTCTTTTAAATCATTGCTCCAAGGAAAACGGAGGTCAATTAGAATCATGCAAATGGTATTTTAAGCAAGGGAAACAAAGACATTGGTCAGATTTATTTACTCGAGCACAGCACGGTATGAAGCATGCTTAGTTTTAGGGGGCGGGGTCTGTTGACTGGCCTAGCCTTTGGCATCCACACTTGCGGAAAGATGCCTTAGAAGGAAGGGAGAACCCTGTTCTTTGATGGGCACATATAGGGAAATGAAATCTGAGTCCTGGGGGTAATCTCATTCTCTTGAATCCCATGTTATTCAAGGTAGTTAGAAGAAAAAGGATTTTGTACAACTTAGTCCCATTTCAGCTGAGTCTGATATGAACATGCTTTGTGTTGGGGAAGGCCTGAGGCATGACCTGGTGCTCCGACTCACTACCTACTAAAATTCAGCTGATTTGAAGCAGGCTGTGTTGTAGCTTATGGGCAAGTAATAAATTGTATCATGTATCTTGAATGTATCATAGATAAGCTGCTATATAACGATTGCCACTTCAGATAGCTGTGAAATTAGGTGATTAACTAGTTGTTACTTAACCTTCTAATTTCTGTATAAGTCTAATTACATGAAACAGAAGTTGGTGTTTTGATTTTTTACTT